>NC_142802.1:67278100-67606474 GCF_049724085.1 Artemia sp. Qi Xiang Cuo | reverse complement strand
CTGTGAGTAGTGTAAAAACAAATCCTCTTGATATTATTTGAAGAAATCATTAGATAAAAATTAAATAAAAAAAAACCATATTTTTCCAACTGAAAGTAAGGAGCAACATTAGAACTTAAAAAAATTAAAATTATTACGTATATGAACGAGATTGCACCGCTCCTCAACACCTCACTCTTTGCGCTAAAATAGTAGTTCTTTTAAAAGAGCTTCTTATTGTTTTAATTAAACGAACCCTGTGTTTTAGCAGTCGTTCTTAAGGAATTGGAACGAAATTCATACCTTAGTGCAAAGAGTGAGGTTATGAGAGGAAAATCCCCTTTGTATGCATAATAAGTCTCTTCGTTTTAATTTTTAATTTTGCTCCTTACTTTCAGTTAAAAAAACTTTTTTTATATATTGTATTATCGTTTTCTAAATGTATAATCGATTTTATACCGTGTGGAACATCGGAATAAAAATAACCAAAAAGGCAAGTAGCTCAAAGATATTAGACTACTATAGATTTTCATTAGTGTCGCCCTTATGTTCAGTTTTATACCATGTGAAACCATACAACAAAATTATCAACACTTTTTTATCGACCAACGATGCTCTACTAAAAAATAAACGCGCAATTCAGAAAATAAGTTTAGGCCAAAAATATTTTGAAACAAAATTTTAGTAACACATTCTACACTTTGAGCAGTGTAAAACCAAATCCTCTTGATATTATTTGAAGAAATCATTAGATAAAAATTAAATTAAAAAAAACATATTTTTCCAACTGAAAGTAAGGAGCAATTATCAAAACTTTCTTATCGACCAAAGATGCTGTACTAAAACATAAACGCACAATGCACAAAACAAGTTTAGGCCAAAAATATTTTGAAACAAAATTTTAGTAACACATTCTACACTGTGAGCAGTGTAAAAAACAAATCCTCTTGATATTATTTGAAGAAATCATTATATAAAAATCAAATTAAAAAAAACATATTTTTCCAACTGAAAGTAAGGAGCAACCTTAGAACTTAAAACAAACGAAAATTATTACGTATATGAAGGAGACAGCACCGCTCCTCAACACTTCACTCTTTGCGCTAAAATCTTAGGACTTTTAAAAGAGCTTCTTATTGTTCTAATTAAACGAACCTTGTGTTCTAGGAGTCGTTCTTAAGGAATTGGAGCAAAATTCAAACTTTAGTGCAAAGAGCGAGGTTATGAGAGGGAAATCCCCTTCGTATACGTAATAATTCTCTTCGTTTTAAGTTTTAATTTTGCTCCTTACTTTCAGTTGAAAAAACTTTTTTTATTTATTGTATTATCGTTTTCTAAATAATGCCAGTAAATCTGGTCCACCTCCAAGGAGAAATCCCTCCCCCCCCCAAAAGAAATGTATACATACTTCCAAATAACCAATACTATGCGTAAAGAATAGACAAATTTCATAACTTAAAGACGTTTCCCCTGGGGATGTGAGGGGAGGGGGTTCTCAGGCTCATAGCCTTTAATAGTTAACATTTGACTTAATGGTATAGGAAGGGTATACATAGCAGTTTGAAAGACATAGCTATTAGGCGTTTCAACAATGATGAAGAAAATGGCAATCTCAAAATTTTGACCGCACGATTTCGGGAAAAAGAGGCGTGAGAGGCGGCGTAGGTACCAAACTCCAGGAAACAAATACCCACGAAAATCTAAAAAACCTAGGTCTGATTTCTATGTTTGAGATGAATAAAGTTCATTAGCAATTGACATGTAAAAATATGTCCTGAGATGAAATCGAATTAGCATGTATATTTGGACTAATGAGATGCGAGTCTCTGCTAGGTGTGAGAAAATTACGTCTAAATCACCGGCAGTTTCTCGTTTACATGTGATATCTATCTAATTTTCTAATTTAAGGAAAATTGTTACTTGTCATTCGTGAAGATAAATATTCCGAGGTCTTAATAATAAAAATAATTTTTATTAAATATAAACCAGTGTGTCTTGTTTAGGCGTTAATATATTCAGTTTCTTTAGTATAAAATGTAGTTTCAATTTGGAACTTTAACCAATTTGAATATCCATTCTATCGATATAAGTTCAAGGATGTATGGCGTTTTTGATTGCAAATACATTGGCTTGAAGAAATCGGCGTTTGGAGTGATTTTTGAATGTGCGTTTCTACTGTTGACTAGAAATCATCAAGAAGTCTCTTGTTACCACTGGTATATAAACTACAATATGTATGAGTACAATGAAGACAGGTGGCGCAATACACTATACTTTATAAACTAAATAGGTTTATATAATAGAATGATTCTTCCATCCTATAACAAAGGGAAGGATTTATCCTACGTACAAGAGGAAGTTAGAGAGATATGCTGTTTTTTTGGCGTAACAGGACTGTACACAAAAGTGAATGTGCCCACTAACAAACTTTTAATTGACAAATGCAAATCAGATATACCATTGTTCAACTTGGAAGATTTTAGTTGTGAGGTATTTCCGAGTAAGATACACAACCCAGAGGACGAGGTTCGATTTTTTAGCAAATGGGTACCAATAGATATTCCTTCGCGGAATAAGTGTGTGAGATTTCCTAGGAAGAAGAAGAATAACAAACAAATCCGTGATATAGATTGGAATCACACCGAGTGGATGACAAACAATGATGAATTTATACAATAGTCATCACACCCATGACTACCCAACGGTCTTTTTAAAGACCATCAATTCTATAAACACTTCGTAACCACGGTAATAAAAATCTTTTAGTTTCAATATTTGAAGCTAGCTTCAGCAGAAGCTTAAGATAGTAGCGGACACCCTACCGTAGCGACTCATTTGAATGACCATTAAACGTTCTAGTACCCTTTTTAAGTGACCAAAAAAAACTGAAGGGGGCAACTATGCATCATTCAATGATCAATTTTCCCAAAGTTAAATGATCCAGATTTTTAGAAAGCCATTTTGTTCAGAATAGTCGACATATCAAATAACTATGTCATTGAGGATGACTTAATCTCCCACAGTCTCCAGGGGAAGGGTTGCAAGTTATGAACTTTGCCCATTGCTTACATATAGTTTTCATTATTGGGAGTAGACAGGGAGGTGCTACTCCCGTACCCATACCATATTTGGGCATAGAGTCCCTAGGGAGAACACGTTGTTAATCGAAGTGGGTCAATGACCTAAATTTCCAAAGGTTGATTTATTGTTGTTGTTTTGGCCAAGTGCCCGCTAGGGGAGAATGTTATGATCCTGGAATTGTTTCCGGGGAAGTTAATTATTGTCTGACAGATGACGTCAAGTTAATTAATATCTTTGATGTATTTTCAAAGAGAATTGTTTCCGGGTGAATTTTTATTAATACCTGACAGATGATGTCATGATTGATTGATTTGTCACGATAGGGGAATTAATTGTTGTTTCTAAGGAGAATTATTGATTCACGAAAAGGGGAATTAATTCGTTGTTTCCAAAGAGAATTGTATCCGAGCGAATGTTTTGATCTTAGCGATGAAGTGATTAGCGCTCGAAAGGGTTTCTTAGTAATTTCAAATGTGACAGGACAGGGATGCCAAAAACAAAAGGAACTCGCTGAAATTACGTTTAGGGATTATTTCGGCGAAACCATTTTAGACATTTTAAAAGATGTTTTTAGAAGAGAATTTGAGGGTGATACTCTGTGGTCGTTATAATGCACAAGTTCTATTTCTACAGTGTTGTGAGGTCCTCTACCCTAACCCCAAAGGGTTCCGATCCCCCTACCCCAACCCCGAAGGAAGCCCCCCGGTCCCCAAAGGTCTCCCGGGCTCCCAAAGGACCACCCGGCCCCCAAGGCCCTCTCCGGACCCCCCAAAGAGTCCCCTCCCCATTTTTTAATACTTTTTTGTGCACTTGAGACACAGAAGTGCCCCCACATTTCAAAAGGCTTTATTATATCTTTTCAGAACAACTTTCTTTCTTAACTTCGTTCCTAAACCCATTTTACAAGTTGAAGTACTCATCCTTTTCACCCACAACTTTACTTTGCAGCTTTTTGAATGCCCCAACACCAAGCACTACTTTTCAAAGGGCATTTCAGAACAAGTTCCTTTCTTAATGTCCCTCCTAAACCAATTTTACAAGTTGAA
Source organism: Artemia sp. Qi Xiang Cuo (assembly GCF_049724085.1). NCBI lineage: Eukaryota > Metazoa > Arthropoda > Branchiopoda > Anostraca > Artemiidae > Artemia > Artemia sp. Qi Xiang Cuo. The sequence goes on along the minus strand of NC_142802.1, from coordinate 67,602,368 downwards.
GTACTCATCTTTTCATCACAACTTTACTTTACAGCTTTTCGGATACCCCAACATCAAGCAATATTTTTCAAAAGACATTTCAGAACAAACTCCTTTCGTAATGTCCCTTCTAAACCCATTTTACAAGTTGAAGTACTTATCTTTTCCCCCACAACTTTACTTTACGACTTTTTTGTACGCCCAAACATCAAGCAATACTTTCCAATGGCTTTATTATATCTTTTCAGAACAAGTTTTTTTCTTAATGTCCTTCCTAAACCAATTTTACAAGTTTTACTCCTTATCTTTTTCACCGAAACTTTACTTTACTACTTTTTGCATACCCCAACATCTAGCAATACAAGTTGAAGTAGTTATCTTTTTCCCCACAGCTTTACTTTACGACTTTTTGCACACCCAAACATCAAGCAATACTTTCCAAAGGGCTTTGTTATGTCTTTTCAGAACAAGTTTTTTTTCATAGTGTCCTTCCTAAACCAATTTTACCAGTTGAAGTACTGTTTTTTTCACCACAACTTCAATTTAAGACTTTTTGCGTACCCCAACATCAAGCAATACTTTTCAAAAGGCTTTATTATATCTTTTCAGAACAAGTTCTTTACGTAATGTCCTTTCTAAACCAATTTTTTATGTTGAAGTACTCATTTTTTCACCCACAACTTTACTATAAGGCTTTTCGAATACCCCAACATCAAGCAATACTTTTAAAAAGGCTTTTTCAGAACAAGTTCTTTACGTAATGTCCTTCCTAAATCCATTTTACAAGTTGAAGTATTTATCTTTTTTCACCACAACTTTACTTTACGACTTTTTTGCACGCCCAAACATCAATCAATACTTTCCAATGGCTTTATTATATCTTTTCAGAACAAGTTCTTTTCTTAATGTCCTTCCTAAACAAATTTTACAGATTCAAAATTTTTCTTTAGTAGATAGAAAAGGCTATATCATAGTTGTGAATATTTTCCCGGAAGATAAAAAGTTCTAGTTCAATTTCTAATTTTCTTAACGAAGTGAAGAAAAGTTAGAGTTCTATTCTGAATTTTCTCAATGAAAAAGAATTTAGTTATTGATCATTTCTATTTTTCCAAATAATATAAAAATTTTCCACTTTAGTTCAGATCTGTCTCAAAGAGATGAAAAATTTAAAATACTCTTCCAAATTTTTCACAGAAGATAAAAAAGTTCATGTTCTCTTCTGAATTTTACCAAAGAACACAATTCAATTCTAATTTCTCCAGAGAAAATAAAAATCTTCCACTTCAGTTTTAAGTTCACCAAAGACATAAAAGAACTTTAAAGTTCTATTCTAAATTTATCTATAGTAGATAGAAAAACCTATGCAATAGTTGTGAATATTTTCCCGGAAGACAAAAAGTTCTAGTTCAATTTTCAATTTTCTCAACGAAGTCAAGGAAAGTTCAAGTTCTATTCTGAATTTTTTCAATGAAAAAGAAATAAGTTATTGACCATTTTTATTTTTCCAGATAATATAAAATTTTCCACTTCAGTTCAGATCTATCTCATAGAGATGAAAAAATTTTAAATACTCTTCCAAATTTTTCACACTTCAATTCTAATTTCTCCAGAAAAAATAAAAATCTTCCACTTCAGTTTTAAATTCTCCAAAGACATAAAGAAATTTAAAGTTCTATTCTAAATTTTTCCGTAGTAGATACAAAAAGCTGTACCATAGTTCTGAATATTTTCCCGGAAGATAAAAAGTTCAATTTTTAATTTTCTCAACGAAGTGAAGAAAAGTTCAAGTTTTATTCTGAATTTTCTCAATGAAAGCGAAATTAGTTATTGTTCATTTCTATTTTACCAACTAATTTAAAAATTTTCCTCTTTACTTCAGATCTGTCTCGAAGAGATGAAAAATTTAAAATACTGTTCCAAATTTTTCACAAAAGATAAAATAGTTCAAGTTCTCTTCTGAATTTTACCAAAGAACACAATCCAATTCTAATTTCTCCAGAGAAAACAAAAATCTCCCACTTCAGTTCTCTATTTCACACAGACAAAAAGAAATTTAAAGTTCAATTCTAAATTTTTCAGTGGAAGATAGAAAAAGTAATACCATACTTGTGAATATTTTCCCGGAAGATAAAAAGTTCTAGTTCAATTTAAAATTTTCTCAACGAAGTGAAGAAAAGTTCAAGTTCTCTTCATAATTTTACCAAAGAAGACACTTCAATTCTATATTCTCCAAAGAAAATAAAAATCTTCCACTTCAGTTTTAAGTTCCCCAAAGACATAAAGAAATTTAAAGTTCTATTCTAAATTTTTCCGTAGTAGATATAAAAAGCTGTACCATAGATCTGAATATTTTCCCAGAAGATAAAAAGTTCTAGTTCAATTTTTAATTTTCTCAACGAAGTGAAGAAAAGTTTAAGTTCTATTCTGAATTTTCTCAATGAAAAAAAATTTAGTTATTGATCTTCTCTATTTTTCCAAATAATATTAAAATTTTCCACTTCAGTTCAGATCTGTCTTGAAGAGATGAAAAATTTAAAATATTGTTCCAAATTTTTTACAGAAGATAAAAAAGTTCAAGTTCTCTTGTGAATTTTACCAAAAAACAATTCAATTCTATTTTCTCCAGAGAAAATAAAAATCTTCCACTTCAGTTCTTTATTTCACAAAGACATAAAGAAATTTATAGTAAAATTCTAAATTTTTCGGTGGAAGATAGAAAAAGCAATACCATACTTGTGAATATTTTCCTGGAAGATAAAAAGTTCTAGTCCAATTTAAAATTTTCTCAACGAAGTGAAGAAAAGTTCAAGATCTCTTCTGAATTTTACCAAAGACCACAATTCAATTCTAATTTCAAAAGTTCAATTTCTCTTCTGAATTTTCTCTATGGAAAAGAAATAAGTTATTGATTAACTCTATTTTTCTAGGGAAAAAAAATTCCGCTTCAGTTCTTTATTTCACAAAGACATAAATAAATTTAAAGTTCTATTCTAAATTTTTATATGGAAGATACAAAAAATAAAACCATGGTTGTGAATATTTTTCGGGAAGATAAAAAGTTCTAGTTCAATTTAACATTTTCTCAACGAAGTGAAGAAAAGTTCAAGTTCTAATCTGAATTTTACCAAAGAACACAATTCAATTCTAATTTTCCTGGGAAAAGGAAAATTTTCCACTTCAATTCAGATCTTTCTCAATGAAAAAGAAATAAGTTATTTACCATTTCTATTTTTCCAGATAATATAAAAATTTTCAACTTCAGTTCAGATCTATCTCAAAGAGATGAAAAAATTTTAAATACTCTTCCAAATTTTTCACACTTCAATTCTAATTTCTCCAGAAAAAATAAAAATCTTCCACTTCAGTTTTAAGTTATCCAAAGACATAAAGAAATTTAATGTTCTATTCTAAATTTTTCCGTAGTAGATACAAAAAGCTGTACCATAGTTCTGAATATTTTCCCGGAAGATAAAAAGTTCTAGTTCAATTTTTAATTTTCTCAACGAAGTGAAGAAAAGTTCAAGTTTTATTCTGAATTTTCTCAATGAAAATGAAATTAGTTATTGTTCATTTCTATTTTTCCAAATAATTTAAAAAATTGTCTATTTACTTCAGATCTGTCTCGAAGAGATGAAAAATTTTAAATACTGTTCCAAATTTTTCACAAAAGATAAAAAGTTCAAGTTCTCTTCTGAATTTTACCAAAGAACACAATTCAATTCTTATTTCCCCAGAGAAAACAAAAATCCCCCACTTCAGTTCTCTATTTCACAAAGACATAAAGAAATTTAAAGTTCAATTCTAAATTTTTCGGTGGAAGATAGAAAAAGTAATACCATACTTATTAATATTTTCCAGGAAGATAAAAAGGTCTAATTCAATTTAAAATTTTCTCAACGAAGTGACGAAAGGATCAAGCTCTGTTCTGAATTTTACCAAAGAACACGATTCAATTGTAATTTCTCAAAACAAAATAAAATTCTTCCACGTCAGTTTTAAGTTCTCCAAAGACATAAAGTTATTTTAAGTTCTATTCTAAATTTTTCCGTAGTAGATAGAAAAAGCTGTACCATAGTTCTGAATATTTTCCCGGAAGATAAAAAGTTCTAGTTCAATTTTTAATTTTCTCAACGAAGTGAAGAAAAGTTTAAGTTCCATTCTGAATTTTCTCAATGAAAACGAAATAAGTTATTCATCAATTCTATTTCCCCAAAATAATGTAAAAAGTTTCCACTTCAGTTAGGTTAGGTTAAGTTAGGTTAGGTTAGGTTAGCTTACGTACGCGCACGTACATAGGCTAACCTAAACTAACTTAACCTAACCTAACTTAATCTAGTCTAACCTAACCTAATTTAATCTTTTAATTATGTTTAAGTTAGGTTATGTTAGCTTATCTTGAGCGCTCATGATAAGTTAACCTAACTTAACCTAACTTAAATATGGAGAAATGTTTCTAATTATTTATTAATATTTATTTATACCCTAACCTATTGTTTTTGATGGTTAGATGAATGAACTGAATTTAAGAAAAATTAGAAATAACGTGAAACTTTTTATTTTCATGGAAAATAATCACAAACATAGTATAGTCATTCCTATTTTCTATAGAAAAATTTAGAATTGAACTTTAAATTTTTTATGTCTTTGAGAAATTAGGAAGTGAAATGGAAGCTTTTTCATTTTTTGGTAAATTTCAGAATTGAGCTAACTTTTTTTTTCTTCTCTATGAAAATTCAGAAGATAACTTGTACATTTGCACTTCTTCGAGAAAACTCAGAATAAAAGTGGTGTTCCATATCTTCGTGAGGACTATTCACAATCAAAGTATAACTTTTCCTATCTTCTAAGAAAAATTTGGAACAGAACTTTAAATTTTTTCATCTCTTTGAGAAAAGTTGAAACTGAATTTAAGAAAATTTAGAATTAAAGTGAAACTTTATATCTTCATGGAAAATAATCACAATCATAGTATAAATTTTCCTATCTTCTACCTAAAAATTTAGAAGTGAACTTTAAATTTTTATGTCTTGGTGAACTTAAAACTGAAGTGAAAGCTTTTTATTTTCCCTGGAGAAATTATAATTTATTTATGTTCTTTGCTAAAATTCAGAAGAGAACTTGAACTTTTCTATCTTCTAAGAAAAATTTGGAACACTATTTTAAATTTTTTCATCTCTTTGAGAAAAATCTGAACTGAAGTAGAAACTTTTTATATTATTTTAGGGGAAATTAGAATTAAAGTGAAACTTTTTATCTTCATAGAAAATAATCACAATCATAGTATAACTTTTCTTCTTCCGGGAAAATATTTGGAACACAACTTTAAATTTTTTCATCTCTTTGAGCAAAGTCGGAATTGAATTTAATATAATGTAGAATGAAAGTGCAACTTCTATCTTCATGGAAAATAATCTATGGAATCTTTTTATTTTCTATGGACAAATTAGAATTGAATTGTGTTCATTGGTAAAATTCAGAAGAGAACTTGAACTTTTCTATCTTCTATGAAAAGTTTGGAAGTGAACTTTAAATTTTTTATGTCTTGATGAACTTAAAACTGAAGTGGAAGCTTTTTATTTTCTCTGAAGAAATTAGAATTGAATTAGGTTCATTGCTAAAATTCAGGAGAGAACTTGAACTTTTCTATCTTCTAAGAAAAATTTGGAACAGTATTTTAAATTTTTTCATCTCTTTGAGAAAAATCTGAACTGAAGTGGAAACTTTTTATATTATTTTGGGGAAATGGAATTGATGAATAACTTATTTCGTTTTCATTGACAAAATTCAGAATGGAACTTAAACTTTTCTTCACTTCGTTGAGAAAATTAAAAATTGAACTAGAACTTTTTATCTTCCGGGAAAATATTCAGAACTATGGTACAGCTTTTTCTATCTACTACGGAAAAATTTAGAATAGAATTTTAAATTTCCTTATGTCTTTGGGGAACTTAAAACTGAAGTGGAAGATTTTTATTTTCTCTGGAGAAATTAGAATTGAAGTGTGTTCTTTGGTAAAATTCGGAAGAGAACTTGAACTTTTTTATCTTCTGTGAAAAATTTGGAACAGTATTTTAAATTTTTCATCTCTTCAAGACAGATCTGAAGTAAAGAGGAAAATTTTTAAATTATTTGGAAAAATAGAAATGAACAATAACTAATTTCGTTTTCATTGAGAAAATTCAGAATAAAACTTGAACTTTTCTTCACTTCGTTGAGAAAATTAAAAATTTAACTAGAACTTTTTATCTTCCGGGAAAATATTCAGAACTATGGTACAGCTTTTTGTATCTACTACAGACAAATTTAGAAAAGAACTTTAAATTTCTTTATGTCTTTGGAGAACTTGAAACTGAAGTGGAAGATTTTTATTTTTTCTGGAGAAATTAGAATTGAAGTGTGAAAAATTTGAAAGAGCATTTAAAATTTTTTCATCTCTTTGAGATAGATCTGAACTGAAGTTGAAAATTTTTATATTATCTGGAAAATAGAAATGGTAAATAACTTATTTCTTATTCATTGAGAAAATTCAGAATAGAACTTGAACTTTTCTTGACTTCGTTGAGAAAATTGAAAATTGAACTAGAACTTTTTGTCTTCCGGGAAAATATTCACAACTATTGCATAGGTTTTTCTATCTACTATAGATAAATTTAGAATAGAACTTTAAAGTTCTTTTATGTCTTTGGTGAACTTAAAACTGAAGTGGAAGCTTTTTATTTTCTCTGGAGAAATTAGAACTGAATTGTGTTCTTTGGTAAAATTCAGAAGAGAACATGAACTTTTTATCTTCTGGGAAAAATTTGGAAGAGTATTTTAAATTTTTCATCTCTTTGAAACAGATCTGAACTAAAGTGGAAAATTTTTATATTATTTGGAAAAATAGAAATGATCAATAACTAATTTTTTTTTCATTGAGAAAATTCAAAATAGAACTTGAACTTTTCTTCACTTCGTTAAGAAAATTAGAAATTGAACTAGAACTTTTTATCTTCCGGGAAAATATTCACAACTATGATATAGCCTTTTCTATCTACTACAGAAAAATTTTGAATCTGTAAAATTTGTTTAGGAAGGACATTAAGAAAAGAACTTGTTCTGAAAAGATATAATAAAGCCATTGGAAAGTATTGCTTGATGTTTGGGCGTGCAAAAAAGTCGTAAAGTAAAGTTGTGGTGAAAAAAGATAAATACTTCAACTTGTAAAATGGATTTAGGAAGGACATTACGTAAAGAACTTGTTCTGAAAAAGCCTTTTTAAAAGTATTGCTTGATGTTGGGGTATTCGAAAAGCCTTATAGTAAAGTTGTGGGTGAAAAGATGAGAGCTTCAACTTGTAAAATTGGTTTAGAAAGGACATTATGTAAAGAACTTGTTCTGAAAAGATATAATAAAGCCTTTTGAAAAGTATTGCTTGATGTTGGGGTTATCAAAAAGTCGTAAAGTGAAGTTGTGGTGAAAAAAAAACAGTACTTCAACTTGTAAAATTGGTTTAGGAAGGACATTAAGAAAAAAAACTTGTTCAGAAAAGACATAACAAAGCCCTTTGGAAAGTATTGCTTGATGTTTGGGTGTGCAAAAAGTCGTAAAGTAAAGCTGTGGGGAAAAAGATAACTACTTCAACTTGTATTGCTAGATGTTGGGGTATACAAAAAGTCGTAAAGTAAAGTGGCGGTGAAAAAGGTAAGAACTAAAACTTGTAAAATTGGTTTAGGAAGGACATTAAGAAAAAAACTTGTTCTGAAAAGATATAATAAAACCATTGGAAAGTATTGCTTGATGTTTGGGCGTGCAAAAAAGTCGTAAAGTAAAGTTGTGGGGGAAAAGATAAGTACTTCAACTTGTAAAATGGGTTTAGAAGGGTCATTAAGAAAGGAACTTGTACTGAAATGTCTTTTGAAAAGTATTGCATGATGTTGGGGTATCCGAAAAGCTGTAAAGTAAAGTTGTGGTGAAAAGATGAGTACTTCAACTTGTAAAATTGGTTTAGGAGGGACTTTAAGAAAGGAACTTGTTCTGAAATGCCTTTTGAAAAGTAGTGCTAGTTGTTGGGGCATTCAAAAAGCTGTAAAGTAAAGTTTTGGGTGAAAAGGATGGGTACTTCAACTTGTAAAATGGTTTTAGGAACGATATTAAAAAAGGAAGTTGCTCCGAAAAGATATAATAAAGCTTTTTGAAATGTGGGGGCCCTTCTGTGTCTCAAGGGCACAAAAAAGTATTAAAAAATGGGGAGGGGACTCTTTGGGGGGATCCGGAGCGGGCCTTGGGGGCGGGGGGGTCCTATAGGAGCCCGGGGGACCTTCGGGGACCGGAGGGCTTCCTTCGGGGTTGGGATAGGGGGATCGGAACCCTTTGGGGTTGGGGTAGAGGACCTCACAACACTGTTCAAATAGAACTTGTGTATTATAATGACCACAGAGTTTCATCCTCAAATTCTCTTCTAAAAATATCTTTTAAAATGTTTCTAACTGTTTCGCCAAAATAATTCCCTAAAATATCTAAAACGGTTTCTCCCAAATTATCCCTAAACGTAATTTCAGCGATTTCCTTTTGTTTTTCATATCCCTGTCCTGTCACATTTGAAATTACTAAGAAACCCTTTCGAGCGCTAATCACTTCATCGCTAAGATCAAAACATTCGCTCGGAAACAATTCTCTTTGGAAACAACGAATTAATTCCCCTTTCGTGAATCAATAATTCTCCTTAGAAACAACAATTAATTCCCCTATCGTGACAAATCAATCAATCATGACATCATCTGTCAGGTATTAATAAAAATTCACCTGGAAACAATTCTCTTTGAAAATACATCAAAGATATTAATTAACTTGACGTCATCTGTCAGACATTAATTAGCTTCCCCGGAAACAATTCCAGGATCATAACATTCTCCCCTACAGGGCACTTGGCCAAAACAACAACAATAAATCAACCTTTGGAAATTTAGGTCATTGGCCCACTTCGATCAACCACGTGTTCTTCCTAGGGACTCTATGCCCATATATGGTGTGGGTATGGGAGTAGCACCTCCCTCTCTACTATTGGGGAGTATACAGATGTTTTCAGGGCGGACTTTTTCTGATGGGGGAGGGGGTGTGGGGAGGAATTTACGTGGGAACATCTTTCCATGGGGGGATTTTGTATGGAAGAAGGGGAATTGTCCATGAAGGAAAATCCCCCACTCTTTACGTTAAAGTTCTTTAGAACTTTCAAAAGAGATATCTAAAGTTTTGAAAGTTCTCTGTTGAAAGTTCTTTAGTACTATCAAAAGAGAGTAAGGAGCGACCCAGCTCAATAGTAACCAAAACTCTAAAAAACGGAATGTTTTCCTATAGGACCGGTAGAAATGTCTTCCTATACGACCGGTAGAAATATCTTCCTATGAACGATAGACCCTATTTTAAATTGACAATACTGTTCAAACATCACTTGTGTATTATACAGACCACATCGGAGAGATAAAGCTAGGTCAACTCACAATGTCATTCTATTGTCGTTAGCCATTTTCATAGACTGATCTTGTTTCAAATTTATAACAAATTACCTGAGTTAACAACCCCTTCGGGGTTACCTTAACTGTTAATCAGATTAATCCTTTCTTTTTCTCCACCTTCATACAATCCAATCACTAATTAGAATCATTCACACTCCTATTATTCAAAACATTAATTAATATCGTTCATAGTTCCAATTTGCGAATTCCTTATCCCTTTTTGCAAAAATATCAATCAAAACAATTCCTAAATACGCAATTTGACAATCTCGAGTTTTTCGATTAAAAAAAAACAAAAACAAAACAAGTAATGTGTAATACTCACTCTCTTTGAAAAACCGAACCAGACTATACCCACCAAACCAGACTGTACCCACCAAACCAGACTACACCCACCAAGCCAGACTATACCCACATAACCAGACTATACCTTGCTATACATGGAGATTGCTATATGTTAACGTCAAACGATACATTCATTATGCAATTCTTATCAAAAACAAAAACCTTGCCATCTTTTAGAATGTTCACGCGTGAGTGTTGTGTCTTTGGCATGGCTTTTCCTTGCGCAATTAATGTGTAATTCTATATAAGTTTCGTGGTGCCTATTGCCTCAGATGTAAGTTTCCATGTAGGTTTCGTGGTAATTAATACGATACTACTCTCGCTCCTTACTTACAGTTCGTTACCACGAACTGTTTGATTTGAAAGTGATTGGATAGTGACTAACGCCCCTCTCACGCCCACCATTTTCCAAAAAACATCCAATCAAAATTTTGATATACCCATTTTGTTCAACGTAGTTGAACGTTTTGGAAATTAGGTCTTTTAGGATGATAATCCCCTCAAAGCCCTCAGTGAAAGGGTTGTAAATTATGCCCTGGGGGCTTATAAGGTTTATATTGAAAGCTGTTGTATAAATCACAGGCAGTACTATCGTGCTGCCTAAGTAAAGAACGGGGACACTCGAGAACGAGACAAGAAACGGGGACTAGGTAAAGAGGAGGACACTCCCCCACAGTCCTCAGGGCAAGAGTTTTAAGTTAGGCACTGGGGCATATAAGAACGATGTTGGCACAATGTATTATTTATTAATTTTTTCATTTAGAGCAGGGCACTTCGTATCGAAGAAGTTGTCGTAGAAACTTCAAAAGCGCTCATTCAATAGGAAATTGGAGTGGCTTTTACCCTTTTTAATAGTCGAAAGTGATTGGAAGGCGACTAACACTCCATCCATGCCCACCGTTTCCCAAAACACATCTAATCAAAACTTTGAGATAGTCATTTTATTCAACTCAGTTTTGAGTTCTGGAAATTAGATCTTTGAGGATGACAAACCCCACCCACGACCCTTTGGGCAAGGGTTGTAAATTATGCCCAGGGAACATATAAGGTTCTTATATAACGCATTGTCGTAGAAACTTCAAAAAGGGCTCATTCAATTGGAAATTTATATGGTTAGTGCCCTTTTTAATAGTCGAAAGTGACTGGAGAGCAACTAACACCGCTTCCACGCCCACCATTTCCCCAAACACATCCAAAAAAGTTTTTGAGATAGCCATTTTGTTCCACACAGTTCAAACTTCAGGAAATTATACCTTTGAGCAGGACACACCCCTCACAGTCTTCAGGGCAACGGTTATAAGTTATGCCCTGGGGGTATATAAGGTTTTTATTGAAATCTTTGTCATAGAAACTTGAAAAAGGGCTCATTCAATTGGAAATTCAAAGGGCTAGTGCCCTTTTTAATAGTCGAAAGTAACTTGAAGGCAACTAACCCCCCTCTCACGCCCATCTTTTCTCCAAACACATCCAATCAATATTTTAGATAGCCATTTTATTCAACGTAGATGAAAGTTTTGGAAACTAGGTCTTTAAGGATGATAAACCCTCCTCCCCCACAGCCCTCAGGGTATGGGTTGTGAGTTATGCCCTGGAGGCGTATAAGGTTTTTATTGAAAGCGTAGAAACTTCAAAAGGGTTCATTCAATTGGAAATTGAAAGGGCTTGTGCCTTTTCTAATAGTTGAATTTGATTGGAGAGCGAATAATGCCCCTTTCACATCCACAATTTTCCCAAACACATCCAATCAAAATTTTGAGGTATCCATTTTGTTCAACGTAGTTGAAAGTCCTTGAAAATAGGTCTTTTGGGATGATAACCCCCTCAGAGCCCTCAGTGCAAGGTTTGTAAATTATGCCCTGGGGGATATATAAAGTTTATATAGAAAGTTGTTATATAAATTTCAAAAAGGGCTCATGTGATTGGAAATTGGAATTGTCCTTTTTAATAGTCGAAAGTGAGTGGAGAGTAATTAACCCTCCTCTTACGCCCACCATTTTCCTAAAAATATTCAGTCCAAGTTTAGAGATAGCCATTTTGTTCTGAAAATTATGTATTTAAGGATGACAAACACCCCAGAGCCCCAAAGGCAAAGGTTGTAAGTTCTGCCCTTGGGGTATATAAGGTTTTTATAAATAGAGTTGTCGTAAAACTTCAAAAAGGGGATAATTCAATTCGAAATTGAGAGGACTAGTGATCTTTTTAGTAGTCGAAAGTTATTGTAACTATTCCCCCTCTCACGCCCACCATTCCTTCAAACACACCCAATCTAAATTTTCATATGGCGATTTTTTTCAACGTAGTAGAAAGTTCTGGAAGTTAGGTCTTTAAGAATGACACCCCCACCCCCCAATCACTCAGGGTAAAGGTTGCAAGTTATGACCTAGGGGCATATAAGATTTTTATTGAGAGTTTTGTCGTAGAAACTTCAAAATGGCTCATTTGATTGCAAATTTAAAGGGCTAGTCCATTTTTAATAGTTGAAAGTGATTGGAGAGCAACTACCGCCACTCTCACCTCCACCATTTCCCCAAACATATCCAATCAAAATTTTGAGATGGCCATGTTGTTTAACGTAGTTAAAGGTTCTGGAAATTTGGTCTTAGAGGATGACAACCACCCCAACAGACCTTAAGGTAAGGGTTGTAATTTATGCCCTGCAAGGTGTTTATAGAAAGCATTGTCGTTTCCAAAAGGGCTCATTCGATGGAAAATCGACAGGCCTAGTGCCCTTTTTAATAATCGAAAGTGATTGGAAGACTTGACATTTTCCTAGTAAAGATCGAAGTGGGTATAATGTGTTATTTTTTGTTGTTGTTGTTGTTTAGACCAGGGCACTTCGTATTGAAGGAGTTGTCGTGGGAACTTCGAAAAAGACTCATTCGATTGAAAATAGAAAAGGCTGATGCCATTTTGAATAGTCGAAAGTAATTTGAGGGCAACTAATCCCCTTCCACTCCCAACATCCCTCTCCAACCCTCCCATTTCTGCCCTTAAAATTTATCCAAACCAAAATAGCGTAATTGTATCCAAGCTATCAAAGAAAGTAAACAAATTTTTAGCGAATGGTATCAAGTTTTCCATTTCAGGTCAACTAGAGGAGGTATGAAACTAAATTAAACACTACTATTTGTGTCCAGATTTTTAAAAGGGTGTATGTAAAAAAATTGCTGAAAATTTTTCTCCAGCATACACATGTAGTAACCTAGGTGCTGATTTCAAGCGTACATTCAAGCGTACATTCACGCCTACAAGAATATGCTCACAAGTGTAATAGATTTCAAGCGTAAATTCACGCCTACAAGAATAGGCTCAAAAGTGTAATAGATATGAAGCGTACAAGAAGCTGTTTTTTTTATAAGAATTGCACAATGAATGTACCGTTTGACGTGGGCATTTTCTAAGAGCCAATCAGATACATTAGAGGCTGCTCAATATACGATAACTTGATTTGTGGTTGGGATTTGAATAAAAAGAATGGTTTTCACTACGTTTCATATTAGTAAGAGAATTGAATTCAGAGAGGATAGTTTATTTGAGAGGATATTAGCAGGGAAAAATGAGTGGTGCATTTACATTATTGGAGATTAATGATGGAGCCGACATTAGCCTCAACGATATACGAGTACCCAATGTGGCTGTGGAAATAAACTCTGGCTTTATACTATGCCTTGAATGGGACAATATGTATGCTAGAAACGTGATATCATTAAGCAAGTTTAAACAGGAGAAGCAACTATATTTTGCTGGAAAAGTGAATATTCTCCATATAAATAAACTTCGGTCAGCATTAGATGTCCTATCGAATATATTGATGAGAACAAAATGCATCAGTGAATACTATTGTTGTAAATATTCCGAAAAACATTTTTTCAGAGTAAGTTGTATTTTTATTTTCAAATTATACGGGCGTATATTTTCTAGAGTACAAAAAGAAATTACTGTCATCAGATAACCTTTTGTCAGAAACCACAGGATAAAAAATTGTTAGATCAGAGAAACAGCGAATCTTGGGGACTACAGTGCTTATGGAAAAATGTTTGACTGTAGATGACGATTTTCTAGAGCTGTCTATTCAAAGGAAGATATTTTCTCGGGGAATGCTTGTCGATGTAATGAAAACTGATTCTCCATCATTAGACTATTGTTTGAAGCTTGTACGCTGTGGTTCAAATACATTTACACAATTTATTGATATATTGATCGCAACACGGCAAAATGATATTGTGTATATTCTTTTAAACATTATTTTAGAAATTTAGGACTTTTTTTCATGAGAAAGATGGCATTCTAGGATGATTTACTCCTCTCTCTCTATCCCCGACAATTTTTGTTATTGCTAGCTCAGTTTCATTGTGGCAGGAAGAGTGTCAACACATGAAAAAAAATGTTTTATACATGTCCCCTGTGTATGTAGACACTGGGCAGCAAACTGGGCATGATTGATGAGTATGATGAAAAGTTTAGATTAGCCATCTCGTGTAAATTGCATAGAGGAGATGCTGTGCAAATTAAAGATTGTAATTCCTGTCTTGAAGAGGTGTGTGACTCTCATCCTAGAGGGCACATATGCTCCAATTGTCATTATGATAAATTTAATCAGCAGGAGAATACATATCCTGCTATAACTGGAAAGAATCTTAACCGTGATTGTATAATACTACTAAAAGGTTAGTATCGTCGTGGTTTTAGATTTTTCTTGGAGGAGGAGTCGGGTCAGAAATTCAACTGTTGGAACAACAAAATAATTTGGTTTCTATGTCATCGTTGTGAAGACAATGGATGTTATGATTATAAGCCCACTGATTTTTATTTGGCTGTGACGGAATGTGATTCGACACTTGAGGATACTGTTCGTGAAATTGCTTCAAATAAGCAAATTGAAACATGTGAATTCTATAGAATGAATGAAAATAGTATCATTGACTATAGAAAGAGACATGACAAGAGTGAAGTCACAATCTACTGTAGAAAATGTGACCCTGACATTGTACATCAGGATCAGTACACTGTGAATTCAGATAATCTATCTGCAATCGTTGTTGTCGACAAATACCTATACCTAGTAGAAGATGAAATCTAGAGAGTAGAAAAGTCGTTTTATCATGTATATAAATTTTTTAATAAACAATTTCACATACATTTTTAGAACATTTTATTGGTAGGGCACTAAAATCAATATTAAATACGCTCGTAAGTATATTTTTCTCTAGAAAGTTTTTCAATCGAGGTAAGTCAACGTAGATGTTAAGAAACTGCTTGTAGGTGTAGCCACGACATCTGAACAGAAAAAGAATAGTGCATGAAAGCCACATGTCTTAGTCGTTAAATCTTGTACTCTCCGTTGATTTTGAATAATGGTTTTCCCACTGCTTTCAATAAAGTTGCTGATGTATGGAGCGTAGAATTTATACAATAGGCCAAGAGGATCAAACTGCAATATACTTTGCTGTTTGAAAGATGCATAGCCAATGGCCGGTCTTCAAAGTCGATGGGCTGCTATTAACAATGATTAAGGTATTGTTAACACTTGGAATTTTTTCAATGAAGTCCGAAGGTATGCAATAGGAGTTGTACTGGGACATGTATGGATTCATACTAAATACGTTGATTATTTGGTTTGTGTTCATGGTTCTAGGTCTAGGAGAACACTGCCGTCGGGTGTGATTTTCCAATAGGTTTAAAATTGACTCAGTGATATTAGCGTGATACTCCCAGTCAAAGCATCGGCAAATTTACACTCTAAACGTACATTCCCTGTTTTTACTATGCTCATATCCTGAGTCCCCGACAAGTCCAAAACAATTACCCCATGATTTTTTTGAAAAATTTGAATCGGTTATTCCATTTTCAAATAGTTGAAAGTCATGGTCTAGGGATTGCAAGGTCATATCGCACAGAGTTCTATGGGATTTTTTGTCAAAATATAGGGTGTACAGTGGAATACAATTCACATTTCACACAAGGCTAGATAGACCAAAAAATTAAAATCACGGGGGGATTTAGTCCAGGATCCAATGGCACTGCCACTCTTCACAAGGACCAAAGCCAATTTTGATGGGATTTCTCCATTTATAAATAATGAATTGCTATAGCTACGAGAACCGGCGGCAATGTGACGTTGATTGGTGATTGTATGGGGGACAAGAAGTTTAATGTTGTTACCATTGGCTCTTAGCTTTTCCACTGCCAATGCAACAGAGCTCATAACCTGTTGTTTTCGGACGTGAAGAATTGCCGAAGTGATAATGACATTTGCATCGGGTGCTGCTGGAAGTGTTTTTCTAAAAATGAAATTCGTTAGGGTCATCTGTAACTTTATGTCAATCTTGACATTGGGGGGTAGCCATTGAGATGTATTGAATATCTCATGATTTAATTTTCCAACCAGATGATACTCTTGGGTCACTGCAGTAGTCAATTTAGCGTCAGTATCAACACCTGATCGATATTCATATCCAAATGATTGTCCTTTCAACTCCTTGTATGCCTTTGGTGTCATCATCATAAATTGTATGTAGCTTGTATAGCTGGATAAATTATTGCTACTGCTCGCCAATGTTCCATTAATGTATCCATTTATTGGTTTGAATAGGTTGTGTATAATACAGTTTTTGTTGGTAAGACCATCTCCAGCATTTGGAGTTGTATTATCTGAATTTTTCTTCACCACGAGATTTAAATCAATAAATGTTGATGGCAAATCAATGAAATAGTCTTCATTGGAAAACATTTGAAAGTGTATATTTTTGGAGAGGGGTTGTTGACGATGAAATTGTTCATAGTAGCCATACTTGACACTGACATCAGTATGTTCAGCATTAAATCTGTTCAATGAGGATCTGAATAATGGATTCTCGTTCTTGTGAGGCAGAAAAGTGATCTTAAGAGAAGAAATTCTTCCTTGATCTAGCAATCTTTTTATTTGCCTTGGTCTTCTGCTGCTTATTGGTCTTCGGTAGTTTATTCCTCAGAGTCCTGGTTGATGTCCTTGGCTTAATGCTTGGATTGAGACTGATGCATGGATAACGCGCACGCATCATTTTAAATCCCTCCCCATTTATCAAGATTTTAGTTTCTCACCAACGACTCTTGCTGAAGATCTAACATTTTCCTTAACACTCTATTTAAAAATCTTGCCCGACCCCCAATCCTGTAGTATGGAGGCAGCAAAATTTGATGCAGCAAGTTCAAGATATTTTCTGGCAAGGGGTAGGGCAGAACGAAATAGCCTAGCAAACCAGCTACCAAGACCATAGCCAGATATTGTAGTACGACCCTTTTAGTAGTCCAACCCATTGCCTAATTGACGTGGGCTCAAAGCACCAACAAAACAATCGATTTCGGGGTAAACAAATGGAATTCTCCTATTGTTCATTCTAGGTGATTGTGGTGTCGCTAACAATTGGTCGAAAATGACATGTAATCACTGCTAAGCCTTTTATTATTGCTAGGAGATCACCCAATTCACTTCTTAGTGTTCACTGACAGAGTTCCAAATACGAAGTATTTACAGGAACATACTGAAGATGCTCTATATTATAGTGATGAACAAGTTCATGAGTTGTTTTTCGTTCAAGAACACGTAGTGTACCATGAGCAAAATGTGATATATTCAAAATACCAAAGTTCCTTCTTTTTAAAGATAATTCCGGCTTCCTCTAATTAAGTTAAATCTAGCTTCAAAAATGAAAAGTCCTCAATCAGCAAAGAAAAAAAGTGTAGTCACCCCCAGACTAAGAACGACGCTATCCAAGCTTTAGATTTCGCTAAGAGTAATAAAAAATATGCTACGCACAATATTTCTAAGGAATTTTAAACGATAGAAACTGTGTGAACTTCTAAATCATCAAAAATAGTTAAGAAAGATTATTGGACGACGGGTTCACATCCTAGGTCCACTCGAGCCAATGGCGAGCCAGTTCTCACGGCGCAGGACTGAAAAGCTATATTTGATAGTGAGGTAGAAGTGCTTTTTAAGATTATTAGTAAATGAGAGACAAAACCACTCAGACAAAATTCTTAGATTCTTCCATCGTTGTCACCGTTATTGTTATTTGAAGTGACCCATTGTTGTACATCTAAGTATGTAAGTTTAATAAATCTATTGCGTTTTGTATCTGTGTTAATTTCATTTTATATGTCTCCATCTAGTCTGATAATAGGTAATTAGTTCACATGTCTCCAAGGTATATGCTCCCAGGGAATCGGATCTACAGATAGCTCGAGAAAGATGAGGCCACATTTTTCCTCCCTACAAATACTAAAAGTTGTCATCACTACAGTTTGGAAAAAACGTTTCTAATCCCTGTTAGCCTATAAGTATTCGTGTCTCTGAAGTCAGATCTAATCGTGCCGTGGAAACAGAGCTCTGAGACGTCAGAATTTCTAGTTCAATAATTCCTAATTCCTCATAACTTTTCATGGGTTAAATTAAACGAAATATTTTAAAGACATTCAAAATCAGCATTAAAATATAATTCGATTAATATGTATATTTGAGAAATTACAGCATCAGGTTCAAATGTAAGAAATAATAATAGGGAAATAAACCTAGGCCATTCATATATGATTTATTGAGAAAGCCAGGTTTTATTTTTGACTAGTAAGAATACGTTTGATTCAAATACTAAAAATTTCTATCGCTACAAATGGCACGAGTCGGAAATTGGAGGAAAACTGCGAACTAAATAGGCCATAAAAACTTCGTAATTTAAATTTAATTATTGGAGAGATACAGACATATAAGCAAAGTGATTAGGCCTATTGCCGCTAAGCTACGACAGGAAACATCTTATATCTCATAGGAGATAATAGCCTCCTCCAAAATATGATAAGTAAATAAAAAAAATTATATTACATTGATTTAAAAAAAAAAACGGACGAACTTAATGAATTATTAAGAGTGCAGAAGTTAGTTGCAAAAAATATAAAAATGGCAAAATCTATACCAGAGTAAAATGGGTAATCGGATATTGACGAATTTAACATCCAATTGACCCAGTTCGTACAACTAACAAAAACAGACGTTGGAGCGTTAAAAGACATGCTCCTACTACGAATAAAAGGCCAGGCTTTAACCCTTCTAAAACAGATTGAAGATACCATTGGCCATAACGGCAACTTGCCAATAAATACGGTTGATAACTTGTTAAAAGTATTTAAAGATAGATTTATAGACACCAGTTCCATAAATAAATTAAAACACGGAGGAGTGAAATTTGACTTTTCACAGAATATAAGACAATACCTTGATAATATACGCATTTCTGTAGAGGCGAAATACGGAAGTGGTTCGGGACAACTGTATGAAAAAGTCATACTAAATACCTTTTTGCAACGGCTACCCCCAAAACTATATAGAATGGTAATATCCAAAAATATTCAGACGTTGGATCTTGCAGTTCAGGAGGTAGAGCTATTGATCGAAGTTGATACGATGGTCACTAATCGTAGTAAAGCAAAAATAAATAGCCTAGGCGATTCAAACGTGAACCTAATCTTCTAGGGAGATGAGGCATTCCCCAATTTCTTTTCAAGGGATAACTCCCCAGTGCCACAAAGAAATAAAATGCCTGAACCCGCTAGGCAGAAAACAGTACGTTTTCAGCCTATTAAACAATCTAATTACGGATATAACCCTAAAATAATAAGGTGCTATAATTGTAATCGTGTTGGTCATATCGCGAGAGAGTGCCATTGTGTCCCAAATCGCATACCAAGAAGTGCTGTCGGGAATACACAAAATTATGGCAACCATTTGTTCAGAAGAACAAATTTTAGCACCGGTCGTGCAATAGGCTATAGCCAGGGGGATTGCGCCAATCAGTACCTTACAATGCGTACCAATAAAATTTGTATAACCCTCCCCCCAACAGTCAAACTAATTACCGATTTGAAAACCCAAATACTCGCCAAGGCCAATCTAATACAAGAATGCCATACAATAATCACGAAAATTTGCCGATGGGAAATGAAAATTTTGCAAGCCAACGGCATTGGCAGTCAACACCAGCAAGTGGCACCGTAACGAGACATCCACGTTACCATAATAATACATGGTGAAGACAGACAGACGTAAATCAATTAGATATGCCTACGGAAACTCATACGTCTGAATATCTATTACAGGCACCGACAGATGAAATAAATCCTCAGGGAAACGTTTCAGACCCTAATAAATATAAATTGGACCCAGAGGGTGCCAGGATTATTTAATAGGTCCAAGACAATATTACTGCCGTCTTGTAGTGATATTAATAACAAGATACCTATATTTAATGATTTTTGTGTAGAAAATGTTTATTTTGAGGCTTTGATTGACTCAGGTGCAACAATTAGTATCATACACTCCTGCGTATTCAATGTGTTGCCTCTACAGACTAGATGACAGAGGAACCCCAATAATCCCAATTTAACGAATGTGACAGGTCATAAATTGGATGCAAAAGGGTCAATTTGCCTAAACTTAAAAAGAGACAATAAAACCTTTATGACAAATATTATTATATGTGATAACTTTCCATATGAGGCTCTAATAGGCGCAAATTTTCTAAGATCTAGTAGAATACTATTAGACGTAGCAAATGGGAGGCTTGTCTACCCAGCTAAGATAGGGGAAGAAATTTCTACCCTAAGAAGTCGTAACAGAGGTTACGAAGACAACGTAACAGTAAAGAGAATTTCTGGTGGTATAAAGTCGCAATATTTTGAACCTCATGTCTCGCAAAGACATGGCATAGTTTTGAAATTTGTTCAATTACCCAAAAAGACATTGCAGAAACGAAATAAATTTAAATAATAAATGTATTGAATCTGCGAAAATAAAAATAGGAGATATGCGACAATATAGGTCAAACAAAATTAAGAAAATAGCTGACTTATTGAAGAACATAATAAAACCCAACGTGACGCCAAAAGATGCCGCAATGGCGCATTAGAGCGCCAGTATGAATCTAATAAACAATGAAAATAAAGAGAAATATTAAGGATTCACGATAAGGAAAACAAAAGTCCCTCCCAAAACGATGCAAAAAATTCAAATATCACAGATGATTGAGCCAGTGATTAGCAAATCAGAAATATGGTTTGCAACCCCATCTGAAATACCCGAAAATCTGTTATGTGAGGAACAGATTATATCTTACGACAAAAGAGAAGGTTTTATTTGGGTGACTAATAATCACGAAAATGATGCAATAACAATTAAAAAGGGGACGTGTCTAGTTCAAATCTAAGTTTTAACGGAGAATGATTTAAAAAGATGGGAAAATTCTAAAAGAAACCTAGTTAACGGTATCAAAACTTCAAATAACAAATATCCTTTAACTAAATCGCAATTTTTAAACAAATTTAATATGGATCATATTACGGACTCGGAACTTAAGAAAAAATTATGCTAATTATTATGGAATTTTATGGTTTTATTCTCTGCATCTGAAGATGACATTGGGCTAATACAATTTTATTAACATTAAATTTTAACAACTGGTAATCCCGTAGCAAAACAGCTATATCGTGTGCCATATAAGCACAAAGAGTGGTTAAAAAATTAAATCCATAAATTAGAAAAAAACGAAATTATACGCCCAAGTATAAGTCCGTAGAGTGCACCAGTGATCTTAGCACGAAAAAAGAATGGAGATCTTAGACTCGTAATAGATTATAGAGCCCTCAACAAACAAGTAGTTAGCGATAAATTTCCTCTACCAAGAATAGATGAAATTCTTGACTCAATTTCAAGAAAAAACAAAATTTTTACTTCTTTGGACCTTACCCAAGTCTACCACCAAGTGAAAATAGCCGAAAAGGATGTCCATAAAACTGCATTTTCAGCATCTAAATATGGTTCATATGAGTACTTAAGAGTACCATTTGGACTGAAAACAAGTTCAAGCGCGCTATGTAGACCCCTATTGCACCTGTTAAGAGGATTAAAGAATATAATTCATTTTGTTGATGATGTTATATGCGTGGGAGAAAACACTGAACAACACTTAGCAACACTAGCTAAGGTGTTCGAGAAGTTTAGGCAAGGCAATTTAAAATGCCGGCCCAAGAAAGTATTTCAACCAAAAATTAAATTTTTAGGGGTAGTAATAACCCAGGGAGAGATATCCCCAGACCCTGATAAAATAAAATGTGTTGAAAACCTCAAGCCCCCCAGAACTATGAAAAAATTAAGGGGAATTTTAGGTCTTACTGGCTACTTTAGAAAATTTGTACGCAATTACACCCAAATTGCGAAACCCCTTACGGAATTAACTAAAAGGAACTCCCATAATGTTACCTGGTCCCAGGAAGCTCAAACGTCCCTAGGCCGTCTCGAAAAGGCACTCACTTCTGAACCAATATTATCACTCCCTGATTTCGAAAACGGAAGATTTGTGGTTAAAACGGATGCCAGTTCAAAAGGCATTGGTGCAATTCTTTCGCAAATAATGCTGGTAGAAAACCCTAATCCTCTAGAGGGAAAGCCTAAACAAAACAAATAGTAAAAGTTATATGCTATTCGAGTAAAACCTTATCAAAAGGCAAAAGTAGTTATTCCGCCACAAATTTAGAATTATTATCTATTATCCACCACTTGGACAAATTTAGACATTATTTAATTCGTAGAAAATTTATGCTACGATCAGACCATAAAAGCTTGCAGTACCAGGTACTGCAAGCTTTTATGGTCTGATCCTAGCATAAATTTTCTACGAATTAAATAATGTCTAAATTTGTCCAAGTGGTGGATAATAGATAATAATTCCAAGTTTGTGGTGGAATAACTACTTTTGCCTTTTGATAAGGTTTTACTCGAATAGCATATAACTTTTTCTATTTGTTTTGTTTAGGCATTCCCTCTAGAGGATTAGGGTTTTCTACCAGCATTATTTGCGAAAGAATTGCGCCAATGCCTTTTGAACTGGCATCCGTTGTAACCACAAATCTTCCGTTTTTGAAATCAGGGAGTGATAATATTGGTTCAGAAGTGAGTGCCTTTTCGAGACGGCCTAGGGACGTTTGAGCTTCCTGGGACCAGGTAACATTATGGGAGTTCCTTTTAGTTAATTCCGTAAGGGGTTTCGCAATTTGGGCGTAATTGCGTACAAATTTTCTAAAGTAGCCAGTAAGACCTAAAATTCCCCTTAATTTTTTCATAGTTCTGGGGGGCTTGAGGTTTTCAACACATTTTATTTTATCAGAGTCTGGGGATATCTCTCCCTGGGTTATTACTACTCCTAAAAATTTAATTTTTGGTTGAAATACTTTCTTGGGCCGGCATTTTAAATTGCCTTGCCTAAACTTCTCGAACACCTAAACTAATGTTGCTAAGTGTTTTTCAGTGTTTTCTCCCACGCATATAATATCATCAACAAAATGAATTATATTCTTTAGAGAGCGAGTTCTATTTGAGTCAATTTATAGGGTTTTGCCATTCTCTAGAAAAAACTGTTTACAAATCCTGCAATTATTGGCAGTAAAAGTGTGAAAAAGCTACCACGTGCCAGAAGAAGACGTTGTCTTTTAAATTTTTTTCATTTCTTTTTAGAGGCCAATGTACTTGCAATGAAACGATGTTGCTTTGCCTGCTGCTTAACTTCTTCTGGCAGTTGTACATTGCCCTCGGTCAAATTTAAACAATGTTTAGATATTAGATTAATGAAATCATTTTCAATACCGTGTTTGAGTATGGCTTTCCTAAGCGAGGGTTTTGAAGTGCTTAGAACTAAAAACAGATGTCTATTTTAATGTAGTTTCTTCAGTGTCAAGATAGCGACTAATAGGTCTTTTTAGTGTTCACAGGGAGATATAATGTAATTTCAATGTCGAAATTATCTGTGGCCTCACGCAGATCCTCAGGTGTATTTTGGTTAAGATTCAATAGGATGTAACCGTGGGGTTTATTAGTTGCCTGATTGTATGCTGATAGCAGAAATTTGGGGGCAATTGGATAGATTTGTTTATTAAGAGTTATTAGCGAGCAAGAATCACGAACAACTATGTAGATGATATAGTACGTGCAGTTCAATGCAAATCTTCGCATACATTTGCTCTGATGAAAGAGATTGTGTAGAACCAGAGTAAAGGAAATATGTTCATGATGAGAGTGAACAGTGAACAGTTGTAGAATTTCCTGGGACCATTGTTCAATAAATTCAGCCATATCGTCAATAATCAGCCAAGAGTTTGGTTCAATAATGCTGAAATCATCAAGTCCCTTTCTGAATTGTATCTGCACCAACCCCGTGGTGGCAATTACTTTTATTTTATCGTGTGACTCCTGCCAAATGCTGTAACAATAGTAGATTTTTTTCGGCTTTTCCGCAAACATTTTATCGCAATTTTTAATTATTTTAGTTAAGAGTGTTGTTTTGCCTGACATTGACGGTCCACACAGATACGATCTGAATGGTGTTTTAAATTGATACATGTTCCCTTCAACAGTTCACCTAGACAACTAACTGTAGACTATAGCTGTCTAATGGCTAAATAATTTCCCTACTACTACTACCCCGTTCAAGAATCATGAGAAGAAGAAGATGAATAAAGAATCATATTTTCTTTTATTATATGCATAAAAAGTAACAATACTTAAAAAATATTACATTGAACATGAAAGCACATTAAACATGAAAAAATGCACCTTTTTAATTTATTTATAATAAAAAATGCAACATTTACAGAGGCGCAGAGAAAAAAAACACTGAAATAGATACACTTTTTTTGTTTATTTATTTATAGAAAAATACAACATTAGAATAAAGCACTTAAAATAATATCACTTTTATTTACAGCATTTGGCATGGAATCCTCCCCCCCCCGGGGGTGACCTCTGTGGCGGCCAGGGGCCCACTGCGGCGGCTCGGGAAGCGCCGCGGGAAGTGCCGTGGGCCGGCAAGTGGGGGACCCGTGGGCATTAAATACTGGAAGTTGATCTGCCTTGCAAAAACATTGAAAATTGTTTATGATATAGGAAAAAGAATTAAAAAAACACCCCATTACCCAGAAAACCCTCCCACCCAATTTATACTTTTTTTAAATAAATTTAAGTTAATTTGTCTAGACCGAGTTGTTTTCTGTACTCTATACATTCAACTCGGTCTGAAATTAAATAATGACCCTCTGGTAGTACCTTCACACCATCCTTAAGTACATAGACTTTGTCCGATATGGCCGACATGGCGTTTTTCTCAACTCTAACTGTGTAGTTTTTAAATTGTAAAGAGCGAATCGCCATGACATTCGCCCTTGGCACTAAACTACGTTCCACACAGTTTCTATACACACTCATTTCGAAATTATTTTTTAAAAAGTGTGAAGGTACCCCCTTGCAAACTTGTTTGATATCCTTGTTGTGCGTTTCCACACAGTATACCTTCGGACCAGGAAACACACCACTGGATATCAGATCGCTACCCGTTTCAGATTTTAGCATTAACAATTGATTTGGGGCCTGGCGTTTCACTAGCTTTGGTTAGAGGGATTCGTCCCAATTAGTGTAGTCCATTCGTGAGCTAATGTACTCGCCATTTTCAAAATCATTCAATAGATTTTCAGTTTTGACTTTTAACAGGAGTGAATCAGTGTCCCCGTAATACACTTGAACTTGTCCCACAATCCGCCACTGTACCTTGCATACAGTATAATAAAATGACAAAATGAGTTTCTTGGATATTTCAGTTATTGCACTCCCGCCTGCAATAATTTTATTTAATACAATGTTTCTTTTCTTACGGTGTAGGAGCACCATATCAGAGCCTATGATTGTGAACGATCTGAAGTTTGGATCTGCAATGATTCGAGCACAATCTTTGGGATTGGTTACAATGTCACATGGACTTCTGTTTCGTACGCTCTCGCACATTTTACCGAAAGCTGAGTTCAATATGAGTTTATAGACTTCTTTTTCAACGTTCGTTTTCGCTTGTGAACGCTTACTGACAAAGGTGTCAATAAACGTTTTCATGAAAGGCTTTTGATCAAATTGGAGGTCTCTATGAATCTTTGTGACCTTGAAACCATTGGACACCATCCATTTAAATAGCACGTCGAAGAACAACGATATTCTGTTTCGGGTTGAGGTTGGCAATTAGTTTTGTTTTGAAGGTACCTAGTGCATACTCCCGTCCTCTACTAATGATAAATTGTAGGGGCTCAGAGAGTCCCTACCCATCGGTCTATTTATGCACGGAAAAACAAAGTCTTTTACCGAGTCATGGATTTCTATGCGTATTTCACCGTCAATTTCAAAAAACCATCCCTGTGCCCCGTTCACCTCAACACTGGAAATTCCTGGGAAATTCGAAGCACATGGATTGTCATGCCATTTATAATTGCCACACGGAAAAACAGTAGTGAGACATTGCCGATGGGTAAAGAGAATTCATATCCAAAAAAACTGCGTTCGACTTTTCACCGGTCTGCTGTCCGGTCGGATCAGTTTTCATGATACGATCTCCGTGAAAAACATACCCAACCCACGTTGATCCCTCTACAAACAGATGCTGATCCACATCGGTGATAAGTCCTATTTCTTCTTTGCTGATTTCTTAAAGATTTGGGGAAGAAGCTGAAAGAGTTTAAAAAACGGATTTTATTCAGGCACGTGTTACCCTTGTCAACTGTTTTCAACATGAATTCTAGCAGCAATAGCTTCTCCGATGATTTGGGTATGATATTATATGACAAAGAACCAGCTATCCCTGCGTCATCTACAACTCGACCCTTGGCAATGCGGGCCAATGCTGGTAAAACAAACTTTAAATCGTAATTGGAATTGTGTATAAAAACAGGTACGAAATATTGCTGTCTAACGTTTAAATTGCACAACTGATGGGCTACCCCTCTAAAGTTACTCCCTCCCAATGTAACTTCCTGCCACATATGATCATGGTCGATTACCTTCCTCCTCCCCCCATTCCCGACACCATCATCAAATTCTCCCTTGCAAACCCAACACATTTTACGATTTTTAATGGCCACTATGTCATCTGGTGATAGAAGCATAGGATAGTTTGTGTAACGAAGGCGCGAAATTGCACCTTTCGCTCTTTTGATAACACTGACCAATGCCAAGCGCAAGCAGTCTTCACCGTCACCCAACATCTCAACTACATCTAGCACTCGCATGGTATTATGGGAATCTTGTTGTGCGTGAGCGTAAGAGACCCCTATGGCTTCATGTATTTTAACACGATTTGAATTTGACGGATCGCACACGTCTGTCAGTTTAGCTTCGCAGTCCAAAGCGATCCTATTGCTCTGCAGGAGCGTGTTTTGAAAATTTATAAATTTTCAAAATAATTTGAAAATAAGATCGCTCTATCTCCGCTTACCGTCTCCACAGCCTGGATCCATGACGTTTACAGTGTTTCGTGTGATGCTTTAACTTTAAATCAGAGCGAAATCCGGAGAGACATGTTGGACAGTAATAACATGCCTCATGTTTCTTACCCTCCCCCAAAACCCTAATAATATCCGTAATTGGATTGAAATGACCAATTGAATCGGATTCTGTGGGTGGGGTGTATAGAAGCCACACCCAATGTTCTACGGATACAATTGAAGGAGCCCGCAATGGAAATAATACACCCTTCTTATCGGAACGCTGGCCCTCCTCAAATTGGGTTTCATAATGTAACACCGTGACACCAATCTTTAAATCTGCATTAGCCCACTCAAAAATATCTATTCCTTTTAGTGTTACGGTAAATTGACCATTTAAACAATTAAAATCTACTTTGGGGAACTTTGAACCCTCCCAACCATTAACTGCCATTTTATCCAGCTTTTTCTTAGATGCATCTATTTGAAGAGGTCTGTATGCTGCAATTAAAAAGGCATACTTGAAACACTGTAAACTCGTATCGAAACAGATTCGTTGTTTCCCCCTACACCCCTCTAAATCTGAATGATGTTTTAATTCAATACCCCTTGGCCCAGTCCCACCACCTGTTACAATAAAATCCTTTTTGAATCTACAAATATTAACATTTAAACTTTCAATAAATAAAACCACAGATCCACTAACCCCCTCGTTATAATGTTCCCACTTACTTTGAATACTATTAGCCCGATTTAGAAAAACCTCCCCATAATTTGATAAATGTGGGTGAATTGCCAACATCTCTGTGTGCAAGTATTTCAAATAAATTTCACCCGCATATTCATTTAAAAAAAATATTTTTAGTGCTATTGATGCTTTTAAACTGACCCCCACCACCCTCACCCCCACCTTTTGTACAAGAACGGCTCGAATCTTATTAGTATATAAATGTGTAATGGTCGAGGGATCTATTATTATATCCCCCGACGCTAAAGAGTTGAAGGGATCACCGACATTGGCACTGTAGACCTTTTTGTGGTGCAAGGCAGAGTTGGACAGAAACAAATCTGGAAGAGGGGATACTGGTGTTGTTGCTGTATTACTACTACTAGTACTAGGTATATCATTAAGCGGAATGGTGGGGATGACATAGAATTGTCAGTAATACCACCCCCAGTCTGTTCAATTACATTGGATGGAGATGGCATGAGGTACCCTAGGCCTGATAGTACATATTCCAAGGTGTTTGGGGACAATTGATCGAGCCAGCCTGTATTGTCCTGTGTTGGAATTTCTTTATGAGGGCCCGGTTCAGATGAACAAGTAAGACCCCTTAAATGCTCAAGCATAAATCTATCTGCCCACTCCGGATCCTCTATCATGTCAATATCACAAGTTAAATTGTCTAGGCTAGCCATGTCCCCAAAAACATCATTAAGGAAACTCCCATGTCACTCCACATTGTCTAGAACTAATGAAGGATCGTCTCTGAACTCCATTGGTGGTGACAGAATTGGGCCAGTAAATGCTGATGTCTCATCACCCAATGGCGGTGCTATATCATTAATCTATTGAAAAAAGGTTTTTTTTCTATGTGAAATAAACATTATTTCATAAAGTTGAAAAATCATGTTCATTTCTAGTCGTGTGTTTACCTGAATATTTAACACGTACCATTTTTCACACCAGCCCCCATAAAACTCAAATCCTCCTCCTAGAATTATTTAAAGTAAATAGTTACCCCCGCCCACCTCCCTCAGAAAAACACAATAGCCTTATCTGTAGTGAAGCATTTTTCTACTCGTAAACTAATTTTTAAAACAAAAAAGTTACCCCCTCCTCCCTCAGAAAGTTCATAAAAACACAATAGCCTTATCTGAAGTGAGGCATTTTTCAACTCGTAAACTAATTTTTGAAACTAAAAAGTTACCCCCTCCTCCCTCAGAAAGTTCAGAAAAACACAATAGCCTTATCTGTAGTGAAGCATTTTTCTAGTCGTAAACTAATTTTTTAAACTAAATAGTTACCCCCGCCCACCTCCCTCAGAAAGTTCAGAAAAACACAATAGCCTTATCTATAGTTAAGCATTTTTCTATCCGTTTGTTTACCCGAATATTTAACACATACCATTTTGCCATACCATCCAACAAAACCCAATTCCTCCTAGAATTATTTAAACTAAAAATTTACCCCCTCCTCCCTCAGAAAGTTCAGGAAGACACAATAGCCTTATCTGTAGTGAAGCATTTTTCTACTCGTAAACTAATTTTTTAAACTAAATAGTTACCCCCTCCTCCGTCAGAGAGTTCAGAAAAACACAATAGCCTTATCTGTATTGAAGCATTTTTTTACTCGTAAACTAATTTTTTAAACTAAATAGTTACCCCCACCCCCCTCAGAAAGTTCAGAAAAACACAATAGCCTTATCTGTAGTGAAGCATTTTTCTACTCGTAAACTAATTTTTCAAACTAAATAGTTACCCCCTCCTACCTCAGAAAGTTCAGAAAATAAAACACAATAGCCTTATCTGTAATGAAGCATTTTTCTAATCGTATGTTTACCCGAATATTTAACACATACCATTTTTCCATACCATCCAACAGAACCCAATTCCTCCTAGAATTATTTAAACTAAAAAGTTACCCCCTCCTCCCTCAGAAAGTTCAGAAAAAACACAATAGCCTTATCTCTAGTGAAGCATTTTTCTAGTCGTAAACTAATTTTTAAAACTAAAAAGTTACCCCCTCCTCCCTCCGAAAGTTCAGAAAAAAAAACACAATAGCAGTATCTGTACTGAAGCATTTTTCTAGTCGTAAACTAATTTTTAAAACTAAAAAGTTACTCCCTCCTCCCTCAGAAAGTTCAGAAAAAAACACAATAGCCTTATCTGTAGTGAAGCATTTTTCTACTACGTATGTTTTCCGAATATTTAACATATACCATTTTTCCATACCATCCAACAAAACCCAATTCCTCCTAGCATTTTAAAGTAAATAATCGACGCATAAGTTAGAGCTAAAATATATACATTTACAAATTCAGACTTCACTTGTACATCTGAAGTCCCTGGCAAAGCATGAAGGGTGGCCTCCTCCCGATCTTGAGCAGACAAGACCGATGCATTATGAGAAAGCATCCATTCCCTTTTGAATTTTCTACCAAGTTGCATAGTGGTCTGTTTAGAGCTGGCACTGGCATGAGAGGGTCCTGGTTGGTAAAGAGAACTTGTAATAGATGACCGTGTAGCTTGCATCGATGTGGTAGCATTCCGTCTTGGTCTCTATTCTGGAGGGAGTAATTGTAGGAATCCTCTTCCTTAAAAAGAAGACAAAATTTAGTATGGAAAAAAAACGATTCCCTTTTTTACAGAAGAAAAAATTAGTCTGCACGAAGAATCCCCCTCTCCCTCCCCTCCCACTGCCTCAAATCCAATACAATGATTTAAAATATAGATCTAAAAAATATTAAACCATATTAAAACCTAACCAAACACTAAACTTCAGTGGTGTGTGGCGGAATGACCACATTAGTTTTCTTGTCAAAGGATATACGTGTCTGCACAAGGAACTCACCCCTCCCCCCTTTACTTTTCATTCGAAGAAATAGTTTTTTTTACCTTACAATGTACGTTTTAGAATCGATACATTGCCCTCTTCCCTGTCTTATATTTCTATAAAAGCATCTTAATCATCTGTTAAACCCTTTTGCTTTCACCAAATACATCTCGTCTAATTTGGCCATAAAAAGAAACTCCTGTCAACGAGTCTTGAATCGTGCATTTCCATCCTTTGTTATCTTAAGCCCGATAAGACGCATGCCAATGTTGTTTTGAAATCATCCCCTCTTGGTAACAGGATGATAAACATGGATGGTTTTATTCAAACCGGAAAAAGACAGCACATTTTAGAGGCATAATGGGAAAAGGATTTTTTTGAATGACAAGAACTATCTCTAGTGAATTAAAACTTGTAAACAAAGCAGTGGAGGAGAGATTTTATTTTAATAATGGAAAAAAAGCGTAAAATGCGTTTTCTAGCGAGTATACTCATAATATTTTAAGGTTTATATTGTTGGAGGGGAGGGGGCCTATGCCCCTGAAATTTGAATTTACTGGTAAAACAATTTTTATCAAGAAATAAATTAAGAAATTCAGTAAACTATACTCACATTGACAAATCAAATATCCATTGTTTCAAAGTTTTCAGTGTATTATACGAAATGTTAAAACATAATGAAAATTAAATTGTTATGCATGAACATTTTATACGGAATTTCAAGGACGAATAAAAACAAATGTTGACTCGAAAAACACTATGGTTGAGTTACATAGTTTCATGAATACTCCCCAAAACATGTTTGACTACTTTATACTATACCAGGTTTAAATAAAAATGCACACGTGAACTCACGACGTACATTCCTATGAAATTTGTATCAACAACTAAAAAAATCCTGCCTGCTCAAGCTATATAATTACGACCATACTCTCAAAACCTGTTAGACCACATTATATGCTGCCAACTTTAAAAAAATAAATAAAAAATTGTGAAATTTCTTGTGCAATAAAACCTTGTCTTTAGTTTCATAACATGCATTATAGTGCGCCAACTTTTAAAATGTGCATGTCTAAATACAGTGTCAAAGGCATGGGTTTTTCTTGTCCCATTTCATATACCATTCATATTTTATACACTTTTGACCACATTCTTGTAGGCGTGAATGCACGCTTGAAATCTATTACACTTTTGAGCACATTCTTGTAGGCGTGAATGCACGCTTGAAATCTATTACACTTTTGAGCATATTCTTGTAGGCGTGAATGTACGCTTGAAATCTATTACACTTTTGAGCATATTCTTGTAGGCATCAATGTACGCATGAATATACGCTTGAAATCAGCACCTAGGTTACTACTTACATATGGCAGGCCAAACTATAAAGTCTTAAAAAACGAAAAGATTGAAAGTATTATTATCTTTTTCCCTAAAAAGACTATGTCAATATAAAACGAACGGAAATTAATTAAGAAAAAATTTCCACAAAATAAGTTTTTCAAAGAAAAGTAAAGAACTCCATTAAAAAAAATTAGCAAAAATAAAATTAAACAATCTACCAAGCGTGAAGCTACCACAAATCAGCATAGATAAATAAATGAAACCCAAAACGAATAGAAATTGCAATTATTAACCGAGTCAAAGTCAAAACGAGCAGAAACTAACATAAGTTGGGCGCAAAACCCCTATGCCTTCCCAAGGTCAGAACTGAATTTACACTTTACTGAAAAATATAAATATTTTTACTTTTATAACTTTAATAAATCAAATAATATTAACATTTTGATTACTAAATATCAGTATATGTGTATTAAACTGGCAATGCACATTCCTTCGCATTTTTTCAGTAAAGTGCAAATTTTGTTCATTGCCTTGGGAAGGCATAGGGGTTTTGTGCCCAACTTATGTTAATTTCTGCTCGTTTTGACTTTGACTCGGTTAATAATTGTAATTTCTGTTCTTTTGGGTTTTATTTATTTATCGATGCTAATTTGTGGTATTTTCCCGCTTGGTAGATTATTTTATTTAATTTTTGCTCATTTTTGTTTAATGGAGTTCTTTACTTTTCTTTGAAAAACTTTTAAAAGTTTAAAACTTTAAAAGTTTTTTAATTAATACCTAAAAAGATAGAAGAATACATTCATAGGGTTGGACGGGTGGGTAGATGGACTCAAAGGTGTTGCAATCAATTTTATCACTGACGAGGATATTAGGTAAATGAAGAAAATAGATCATTATTATAACACACATATTGACGTTTTGCCTTCGGATCTAACGCAATTACTATGGCCAGAAACTTAAATCGACAAAAAAATTGAACATAAGAAAATATGAGTTGTTGTCACATCTATTTATACAAAACCCCAATACTGGCAAAAAAATCAACAAACGTCGAAAAAAGCACATTTGAATTTTCTGGAATTTTTACAAGGTTGTCAACTATAAAAGAAATACAAACTTCTGCTTTTACCCTCCCCCCCTGATAAAAGACAAAACAAAAAATGAGTCTTCAAAATACCAAGATTTCTAAATCAAGTACTCTCAGTAGGTGTTACTTAATAGCAAGGTCATAACCAAAGGCGGGTTGCTGAGTTTGGGCCCACCCCCCGCCAGAAAAATAATCTGAACTGTAAGATTGTAAACAAAAAGTATATAGACAAACTTTGATGTGTTTTTTTTTAATTTTTGTACCCCTCCCCCCATCCTCCCAACAAAGTCCTCCATGCGCCCTTGATCAATAGACAACAAGATGACATCTATTTAAAAACTTTCTTTTTTTCAAGAGACTTGAATTAAAAGGAGAGAGTTAAAAAAAGGATGAGAAAATTAGGAGAGATTTTATTTGATTGGAAATTGAACATTCTAGTTTCCTTTTCAAAAGTCAAAAGTGATTGAATTGAAGAAAGACGCATTTTATAAATGAAAAAAGCCTGTTTTTTGTAGTCTTTCATCTGGGCTTTACAAACTTGCAAGATGATAAAGCACACAAGTGTTCACGAGAACAAAAAAAACATTGAGGACGAGAACGATGCAACATAGATGGGACACATTGAAAAAAAACAATAACAATCACAAGATCATTATTGACTTTTTTACGTATTTGACATGGGCCATTTTATACTTTTTTCTTGAGTTGTTTGTTTTTTGACACTAAACTGCGGATTCTGCCCCTTTGGGCTTGTGGTAGACATTTTTCAGTAAAAATTTTTATGTTATCAAGCACAGCAATCAGAGCACGAAAAGATACAGGGACACGAAAAAAACGAGAAAGAAACACACGCACAAACATTGAAACGAAAATTTGAAAAGAAAGGAGGAAAGAACAAAGAATCAAAAAACAAGAATCATATACGGAATAATTTCTTTTCGTTTTAAGCTTTAATGTTGTTCCTTACTTTCAGTTAAAAAAAATTGTTTTTTTATTTAATTTTTGAACGTTTTTGAATTAATGCACGTTTCGATTTTGGCTCAATGTGCATGAATAATTAAAACAAATTTTGAATATTAATTTTACTTTTATTTGGTTAAACGGCTTTCTCGAAACTTGTTTAATTTTATTTACGAACGTTTGTATTAGTAATAAATATACGTAACTTACGAATTAACTTACGTAACGAACTTCTATATTCATATATTTTTAATACACATATTAGAGGGTTTGCTTCCTAGTCAATACCTTGCTCTTGAAGCTAAAGTTCGAATTTTGTTCCAGTCCTTTAAAAATGACCCCTTAACTACAAATGCCGTTAATTAGAATAAATAGCTCTTACGAAAGTCCTAAAAAATCTTTGGCTTAAAGAGCGAGGTATTGACTAGGGGGTGAACTCAATCATATAAGTAATGTTTTCTGTTCTTTTAAGTTTTGATGTTGTTCCTTACTTTCAGTTGAAAAACTTGTTTGTTATGTAATTTCTGATCTTTTTTTTAAATAATGCTGGAAAATCCGGCGCCCCCTTCATAGCAATTTCCCTTCTCCATGATTTCCCTTCTCCCTTCTTTCATGGAAAGATCCTCCCACATAACCCCCACCCCCCCCCCTACTACCTGAAAAAATCCCCTCGGAAAACATCTTTATACTTCCCAATAACCAATACTAGATTTTAACATTGGGTAAAGTTCATAACTTCCAGCTCTCCCCCCGCGGACTTCGGGGGATTAAGTCATCCTAAAGGACATAGTTATCATTTTTCGATTATACTGAACAAAATGGCTATCTCAAAATTCTGATCGGGTGACTTTGGGGAAAAAATTAGCATGGGAGGGGGCCTGGTTGCCCTCCATTTTCTTTGGTCATTTGAAAAGGGCACTATAACTTTTAAGTTCCGTTCCAAAGAGCCCTCCCAAGATATTTTAGGACCACTGGGTTGATAAGATCCCCCTGGGAAAAAAATAAATAAACACACATCCGTGATTTTTCTTCTGGCAAAAAATGCAAAATTCCACCTTTTTGTAGATAGGAGCTTGGAACATCTGCAGTAGAGTTCTCTGATACGCTGAATATGATGGTGTGATTTTCAATAAGGTTCTATAACTTTTAGGAGGTCTTTCCCACTTTTTTCGAAAATCATCCAAATTTTCTCAGGCTCGTAACTTTTGATGGGTAAACTTGATGAAACTTATATATTTGAAATCAGTATTAAAATCTGATTCTTTTGATGAATTATTTGAAAAAACTACGTTTTCTAAAGAGTTAAAGAGGGTGAGTTACAAGGTCGAACCTTAAAACGTACAGGGATTAGGAGGCACAACTGGGGGGCTGCCGCCCCCAAACCCCCGCTTTCGCAGCCTTTAAATAAAAAAAAAGTTTTTTAAAGTGAAGGTAAGGAGCGACAATAAATCTTAAAACGAACAGAAATTATTCCGTATATGAAATGGGGCTGTGCCCTCCTCAACGCCTCGCTCTTTACGGTAAAGTTTGACTTTC
Source organism: Artemia sp. Qi Xiang Cuo (assembly GCF_049724085.1). Classification (NCBI taxonomy): domain Eukaryota; kingdom Metazoa; phylum Arthropoda; class Branchiopoda; order Anostraca; family Artemiidae; genus Artemia; species Artemia sp. Qi Xiang Cuo. The sequence continues at coordinate 67,566,760 of NC_142802.1, read as the reverse complement.
TCACAATTCTTTTTTTTAAACAATAAAAGCTTTAGCGTAAAGAGCGAGGCGTTGAGGATGGGGCTGTGGGGGGACGTTAAAGGGGGGCTGTGGTGGGAGGGTCGAAACTTCCGGCCCAGTTTACCCCATGAAGATAAAGTCGGAGGAGGATGAAACTTTGCACGTTTCTTAGTTTGAGCTTGGGCTACAAAATGCAATCACCGCCGTCTCTCTGCGACCTCTAGGACCTGAAATTGGACCTTAACATTGTGGTGGGTCGCCTCTTTATAGAGGCACAAGTGTGCCTCCTTGATCTATTGATATCAAAATTCCGTTTTCTAGAGTGTCGGTTACCACTGAACCGGGACGTTCCTTACTTACAGTTCGTTACCACAAACTGTTTGACACTCAATTAGAACTGCCTTGTCCAAAACCCCTATATAGGAAACTTATAGTCCCTTGGCTTGAACTAACTCAATCCAATATATGCAATGGTTTGTTCTTCTAGTGATCGTCTTTTAATATAAAACTTTATCATAAACTTCATTAATCAGATATTTGATATATACTATATGGTCTAGTGGTTAGGATAGCTTGCTCTCACCTAGCTGGCCTGATTCCCGGTATAGGAAACTTTTTCTCATTGGCGCTAGTCATTGGCGCTTTGCTGAAAACCAATTTTATGACAAATATTTTCTTTTGTACCTAATATTGAAAATAAACATTAAAATTATAGTAACGTTTTGAACTGATGAGCTTTCAGCAATTAATATCATTATACATCAAATATTCAGTATCATTTACTAGCTCTTTTTAAGGTTGTTAAAGACGAATATAGTTTCACTACAAACAAGTATTTGGTTATTGCCTGCTTTCCTAACCTTAAATAAAAACCAAAAGCCTACTGCGTTATTGGTGCTTAACTGAAAACACAAATATTTACTGAAAACACAAAATTACAAATATTTTCTTTTCCAGTTCTTACAGCATTGAAAATAAAAATACAATTACAGTGAAATAAATTCTTGAATTGATGGATCTTTCAACAATTAATATCATTATATATTAAATATTCAATTTGATGTTGTTTATACTTTGCAAGACTGTTCAAGACGCATATAATTATCAGTAAAGCGTTAATGACGCAGTAGGTTTTAGACTTTTACAGTGAGAAAAGGAGGTTATACCCAAACTCTTTTTTGTGGTGATTTTTGTTCGTTTCAAGCTTGATTTACATATTCAATTTAAGTTTCACTCGTTTTAAGATTTATTTATTAATTTACATTAATATCTATTGTATGTTTGTTTGCATTGATTGTTTATTTAATTTCTGTTCGTTTTAAGTTTCATTTATAAGTTTCAGTTTTAAGTTAAGAGCAATTCAATCGGATAAAATAAAGGATTAAATCTGGACAGCTTGCGTAACCAATTTTTTACCTGTCTGTGGCTTTGTGCCAAAATTGTGAATATCTTTTTCGAAAACAAGAAAACCAACTTATTGTTTTGTTACAATACTAGATCAATTAAGGACTACATTTGTACATTGACAAGATCCAAAGTGTGAAAATGGCAAACCAAACATTAGAGGCCGAGAAAATGCAAAATGCACAGTTTTTGCGAGAAATAAATTTCAAATTGGATTTATTACCAGCGCTTTCGGAGAAAGTTAATGCAATTCCTGGACTTTCGGTTAACATTGCTGCCTTACAAGTACAGATGAATAACATTAGTACACAGCTATCTAGAAATGTTGAGACAAATGAAGAAATTAAAAAAGAGCTGGAAAATGTGAAATCAGACCTAATAATCATATCTGAACGAGCCAACCAGCTCGAAACAGAGCAGAAAAGAACAAATTTGATTATTTATGATTATACTCCGCAACACCATGGCGAGTATACTGTGAAGCAAGAAATAATGGATTTATTAAACCGTGCTATGCCTTCTCTCAAAATAAGTTGATGTGATGTACGTGACATTTTTAGATTGAAATCAGGGCCAGTAGTAGTGAAGCTAAACTCGGTCGAAATCAGAGACTATATCTTAAGAAATAGTTCCTTATTGAGAAAGGGAGGTCTATCTGTGGCCCCAGATTACACAGCTAAACAAAGAGAAGCCCGTAAACACTTAAAGGAAATTATGAATCTTGCACAGAACGACGGCCGTGATGCAATGCTACGAGGTGACAAGCTGTTTATCCAAGGCCGACTATTCAGGTACGATGGAAGGGCTGTGATTGAGGTTAAATGTAACTTGGCGCCAGTTAAAAATATTGGTCCACCCCCTAGTGCTAGACTCCCAAATTACCCTGCTGTTATCCCGATGGGGCTAGATAGTGATGCCAGTAATAGTGATGCCGAGACAGTGATACCATCAACAGCCTATTCTCAGGCAGTATCGGCAACTAAAAGACCTGCTAGTGCTGTTATAAGCCCTAATGAGCTACATCGACCAGGCACTCGTAACGTGGCACCCAGAGGAAACCATTCTCCAAGAAAAGGACTTAACAGAAGACCTCGCAGTGGTTTTTCCCGTAATTTTGTTGATAATAGTCAGCAAGTGCTAACAGATATTAATAGTCGCAGTCGTGAGTATTACCATTTTGCCTTTTCTTAGACAGAGGCCAGGAACGAGGATCTACAAGAAATCGCTAGTGATATTAACACACTGACAGAAAACATAGATGCATAGCAAATAAAGAGTCATATACTGAGTTTAGTGTCATGGAACATACAAGGACTATGTAATAAATTGCCTTATATATATGACGATTAACTTTCGTTTGATGTGATTCCCTTTATTGAAAAATGGAACGATCATTCTCCCTTATAATCTCTCCCAGGGTATTTGGTTGAACAGGTTGTGTGTAAACCAGCAAGAAATAATACACATTATGGTGGTATTTTGGTTTTGATTAAATCGTCAGCTATTGATGGTTATGAAAGAGTTAATAGTAGATCTGAAAATTTACTGTGGCTGCGTATTTGTTTTAAATGTGGGAAGAGATTAATTTTGGGCGTTGTGTACATCCCTCCACAAAATAGTTCTTATCATCGAGAAAATACTTGGGAAATTTTAGATGATGAATTGTCGCTAATACAAGAAAGTTATAGTGATTTTGAGTGCGTTTTGATGGGGGATTTCAATGCTTATAACGGCATTGAGGTTGAGGTTCCAGATTTATTAATCCCAGATTTAGGGGATTTGGTCCCAATTTGTTGTAGATTACCGCGAAGTAATAAAGATGAAAAAATAAAAATAAATGTTTGGGGAAGAAAGCTCCTGGCGCTTTGCGGGGAACATGGTCTGATCATTGCGAATGGAAGGTTTGGAAATGATAAGGGTTTGGGCGAGTTTACTTGCCTTTTGGGCCCAACTCCAAATGTTGTAGATTATGTGCTGATTAATACGTACGAAATTTGTACCTGAATCGATTGGTATTGATGTACTAGATTTAGTTGGATCCGATCATAGAGCTATTAAGCTTGAGCTGAAGACTGGGAAGTTTCAGGATGTTGTTCCTCGAGTTAGAAATTTATCTAATGGGGAGCTTAGATTAGAGGGCTTAGGAAAAAGAATTAGATATGATTTAAATGATAATGATTTTGAACAATTTAATAGGGAGCTTATGAAGTTGCATATAACAAATAAGTTGAAAGCGTTAGAAGAAGATGGAAAAGATGTACATGGTATAATTATGGAGTTAAATGAAATAATTTGCAGTTGTGCAGCATCGTGTAATCTGAATAAAAATGAAAATAAAAACGAGCGATATTTTGATTTGGAGTGTAAGTTAATGAAAGAAAAGGTCAGATATTTATTGAATCTTATAAAATAATGTGATAAACCTGAAGATCAAAGTTTAAGATTAGCCGAATATAAAGATAAAAGAAGAGATTACAAAAGGTTAATTAAAAGGAAAAAAAAGAGTTTGAGATTAAGAAGAAACTGGATATTGCAAATTATTTTAGAAATAAAGATTTTAAGAAGTTTTGGGGTTATATAAGGAATGATATTGGAAACGAAAAAGGAAACACATAGGTGGCTCCAGACGCCAACTCATGGCCTGATTACCTAGAAAGCATGGAAGGTGATTGCGCAGAATTACAAGAGATAACACATACCACAGAGATGGTTGTTTATCCCATGAAGGAACATGATTATGATTTAGTAGGGGAAGTGAGTAATGATGAGGTCAAGTTTGTATTCAAGAATTTAAAAGGAGGTTCGGCTGCGGGGGCTGATGGTGCACCAATAAAGTTATTTAAGAATTTTCTTTAAATTTTTATGTCGATAATTGTTTTTATTTGTAATAAGGTGTTAACTTCAGGACAATGGCCAAATGAATGGAAGAGATCATTGCTTATGCCGCTTTTTAAGAGAGGTAACCCTAGGTTGCACATAAATTATCGTTTAATAGCGCTAGTCCCTGCTTTAAGTAAGATAATGGAGAAAATACTAGATACAAGGCTTTCTAAATTGTTATATAAAAATAATATAATACATGAACAACAAGGAGGTTTCAGAACAGGGTACGGGACGGTAGATACAATATTTATTTTAAAGGCATTAATTGATAAATACGGAAAAGGAAAAACTTGTCTTTATGTGGGATTTCTGGACCTCCACAAGGCGTTCGACAGTGTCGACAGAGAGCTATTTAAGGATGCCCTGGTTAGAATTGGCCTCCCTCATTTGTTTGTGAGGTTCATAGTGAATGTGTATATTTGTGTGAGTGGAATCGTGTTAGTTGGTAACAGGTTTTCTAGGTTTTTTAATATTAAGCTGGGTGTAAAACAAGGCAGCACTCTTTCTCCTAAATTGTTTAACATTTTTATAAATGATGTTGTTGATTATCTAGAAAATAGATGGGCTCCGAATGTTAGTCTAGGGACCTATAAACTATCACTACTATTATTTGCAGATGATATTGCCTTGGTGGCTAGCACACCGCAAGATCTGCAGACGCTTTTGAGTCTTATAGATGATTATTTGCAGATGAAAAAACTAAGGCTGAATGTTGAAAAGAGTGAAGTTGTTATTTTTAAAAAAAGGAAAACAAGTGGCGAAGATAATTATAAATTTAAATTTAATAATAAGGAACTTAAAGTAAGTAAAAGAATAAAATATTTAGGATTTGTTTTATCGGAAAATGGAAGTTTAAAGAGTCATGTTGATGAATTAATTAATAGAGGTAAAGTGGCCATGTCTGCAATTTTTAGAAATCCGACGATAATGGGAATCAAAAACCTAAAAATGCACAAAAGAATATTTAATACAAAAATTTTTCCAGTATTAGAGTATGGAGCGGAGATTTGGGGCGGAGAAGCGGCACAGAAGTTGGAGTCCCTCCAGCTTCAGTATTATAAAAGACTATTTGGATTACATCAGACAACTCATTCACAGGTTCTGAAAGGTGATATGGGCCTGTTTTTGTTAAAACTACGTAGGTCTATTTTGATGCTTAGATTTTGGTTGAAGATCATTAGGTGCAATGAAGACAGACTAGTAAGTGCTGCTTATTATCAGATGTTGAGCTATGATTCGAAAAGGTCGTGGCCATCCCAAATTAGGTCATTACTAGAAAGTTTGGGAATGGCTTACTTATGGAATGACGGTCTTGGCTCCCGTGATCTACCAACAAATTTAGTAAGCCAGGTAAGATTTATCTTAGAGGGTCAAGAAATTCAATATTGGCAAAGGCTGGTTTTAAATTCTGCTACATTGAATCATTATAATCAGGTTAAACCTAGTTTTGGAGAGGAAATTTATTTTAAATTTAATTTACCGGCTATGATTTTATGTCGATGGATTCAGCTTAGGGCGAATCGCCTTCCAATCCAGAGTAGACAAATGGTGTTCGACAGAGGGATAGTACATCCTGATGGTCGGTATGTGTGTCCTCTTTGTAGGGATGAGGACGAAGTTTTGGACCATTTTCTCCGAAAGTGCCCGGTGCTCTCTGATTTAAGGGAAAATTACTTACATGGGATTGTTTTGCTGCTTCCAAATATTTTACAAAGTAGTAATCCAACCACAATATTTCGTATTGGTGCGTACATAGAGAAGGGATTAAAAAGAAGGAAATGTTTTTACAATTAATTATTATTAATTATATGGAATTAAAGTTATTTTTTTTTTGGTATTTTACCAGAAGGTATTTTTCGCTATGTATTCATGTTAATGTGTTTGTAATTTGCTCTGTTGTAATTTTTCTATTTTCATATTTTTTGTGTGTATATGGCTCTTGGGCTTTTTGAAATACACGATCTATCTATCTATCTATCTATACTTCAATAAGGATTTTTTTTTTCATTTTAAGCTTGATTTTCTTATTCAATCTAAGCATTACTTGCTTTAAGATCTATTCATTCATTAATATTATTACTTGTTGTGTATGTTTTTGCTATGATTGTTTATTTAATTTCTGTTCGTTTTAGGTTTCACTTATCTTTAATAGTAATTTCTGCTCGTTTTCAGTTTGAATTTTAAAAAGTATTTGTATCTGCTGAGCTGAAGTTTAAAATAAGCTTTACTTTTCTTTGAAAAACTTATTTTTCGGAAAGTTTTCTTAAATTAGTTTTTGTTCGTTTTTGATTGCAAAAAAATTCAAGTTTTTAAAAATTCCTTATTTCAAAATTAAACTTTTAAGAAAAATCAAATATTCATCAAAGTATCAAAACTGGTATCAAAGTAACAATATCAAAGTGAAAAAATTGGTTTGTGTCAACCTGAATCATGAGCAAAATACGATATATTTAAAATACCAAAATAAAGTTCCTTCCTTCTAAAGATAATTCCGACTTCTTATAATTAAGCTAAATCTAGTTTCAAAAATGAAAAGTCCCTAATCAGCAAAGAGAAAAAGTGCAGTCACTTTCGCAGGAAGTTTAAACGATAAGAACCGTGTGAACGTCTAAATCATGAAAAATATTTAAGATGTATTATTGGACGGAGGGATCGCATCCTTGGGCCACGTGAGCCAATTACGAGCCAGTCCTTACAGCGCAGGATGAAAGAACTGCGTTTGATAGTGGGGGCAGGAGTGCTTTTTGAGATTATTCGTAAAGTTGAAGCAGGACCATTGAGATAGAAGTCTTAAACTCTTTCATCTCGGTCACCGTTATTGTCATTTGAAGTGACCCATTGCTGTGCACCTAAATATGTAAGTCAATAAATCTATTGCCTTTTTTATCTGTGTTTATTTCATTTTATATGTCTGCATCTAGTCTGATAATAGGTAATTAGTTCGTATGTCTCCAAGGCAAATGGTCCCAGGGAATCAGATCTCTAGATAGCTCGAGAAAGAAGAGGCCACATTTTTTCATCCCTACAAGCACCAAAAGTTGTCATTGCCACAGCTTAGAAAAAGTTTCTAACCCCTGTTAGCCTATAAGTATTCGTGTCTCTGAAGTCAGATCTGATCGTGCCGTGGAAACAAAGCTCTGAGACGTCAAAATTCCTAGCTCAATAATTCTTAATTCCTCATAACTCTTGATGGATTAAATTGAATGAAATATTTCAAAGATATTCAAAATCAGCATTAAAATACAATTCGATTAATATGTATATTGGAGAAATTACAGCATCCGGTTCAAATATAAGAAATAACAATAGGGAAATAAACCTAGGCCATTCATACCTGATTTACTGAGAAAGCCAGGTTTTATTTTTGACTAATAAGAATACGTTTGATTCAAATACTAATTTTTCTATCACCACCAATATCAATATTTTTTCTATCGCTACAAATAGCGCGAGTCGGAAATTGGAGGAAAACTGCGAACTAATTAGGCTATTAAAAGTATGTAATTTAAACTTAATTATCGGAACGATACAGACATATAAGCAACTTCATTAAGCCTATTGCCGCAGAGCTACGAGAGGAAAAAACCCTTATATCTCATAGGAGATAATAGCCTTCTCCAAAATAGGTTAAGTTAAATAATAAATTTATTTTAAGTTGATATAAACGCAAAAAAAAAAAAAAAATGTCTGAAGATTTAGAAGAAAAATTAACAGTGCAGAAATTTGTCGCGAAAAATATATAGATTGCGAAATCTATCCCGGAATACAATGGTCAGTCAGATATTGACGAATTTAATATCCAATTGAACCAGTTTGTACAATTAACAAAAACAGAGCTAGAAGCGTTAGTCCACATGCTCCTGCTACGATTAAAAGGCCAGGCCTTAACATTTTTGAAGCAGATTGAACATACTATAGGCGACGACGCCATCTTGCCAATAAATACGGTTGATAACTTGTTAAAAGTATTCAAAGATAGGTTTATAGACACCAGTTCCATAAATAAATTAAAGCACGGAGTAGTGAGCTTTGACTTTTCACAGAATATAAGGGAATATTTTGATAATATACGCACTTCTGTAGAGGCAAAATACGGAAGTGGTTCGGACCAACTGTATTAAAAAGTCATACTAAATACCTTTTTGCAAGGGCTACCCCCAAAACTATATAGAGTGGTAATATCCAAAAATATTCAGACGTTGGATCTTGCAGTTCAGGAGGTAGAGCGATTGATAGAAGTGGATATGATGGTCGCTAATCATAGTAAAGCAAAAATAAATAGCCTAGGGAATTCAAATGCGAACATAAACTTCAAGGGCGATCAGGTATCCCCAAATTTCTTTTCAAGGGATAACTCCCCAGTGCCACAAAGAAATAAAACGCCAAAACCCGCTAGGCAGAAAAGAGTACGTTTTCCGCCTATTAAACAATCTAATTATGGAAATAACACTACAATAATAAGGTGCTATAATTGTAATCGTGTTGGCCACATCGCCAGAAAGTGCCATTATGTCACCAATCGCATACCAAGAATTGCTGTCTGAAACACGCAAAATTACGGCAACTATTTGTTCGGAAGAACAAACTTTAGCACCGGTCGTGCAATAGGCTATAGCCAGGGGGATTGCACAAATCAGTACCTTATAATGCGTACCAACCAAATTTGTATAACCCTCCCCCCAACAGACAAATTAATTACCGATTTGGAAACCCAAATACTCGCCAAGGCCAATATACTGCAAGAATGCCATATAGAAATCACAAAAATTTGCCGATGGGAAATGAAATTTTTGCAAGCCAATGGCATTGGCAGTCAACGCCAGCAAGCAGCACCGACAAGAGGCATCCACGTTACCATAATAATACATGGCGAAGACAGACAGACGTAAATCAATTAAATATGCCTACGGAACCTAATACGTCTGAATATCTATTACAGGCACCAACACATGAAATAAATCCTCAGGGAAACGTTTCAGGCCCCTCAAAAATATAAATTGGACCCAGAGGGTGCCAGGAATATTTAATATGTCCAAGACAATATTAGTGCCGTCTTGTAGTAATATTAATAACAAGTTACCTATATTTAATGATTTTTGTGTAGAAAATGTTTATTTTAAGGTTTAGATTGACTCAGGTGCAGCAATTAGTATCATAAACTCTTGCATATTTAATATGTTGCCTCTGCATATTAGGCGACAGAGGAACCCTAGTAATCCCAATTTAACGAGCGTGACAGGTCATAAATCAAATGCAAAAGGGTCAATTTGCCTAAACGTAAAAAGACACACTAGAACCTTTATGACAAATTTTATTATATGCGATAACTTCCCATATGAGGCTATTATAGGAGCAAATTTTCTAAGGTCTAATAGAATACTATTAGACGTAGCAAATGAGAGGCTTGTCTACCCAGCTAAGGTAGGGGAAGAAATTTCTACCCTAAGAAGTCATAACAGAGGTTACGAAGACAACGTAACAGTAAACAGAATTTCTGGTGGTATAATGTCGCAATATTTGGAACCTCATGTCTCGCAAAGACATGGCATAGTTGGAAATTTGTTCAATTACCCCGAAAGACATTGCAGAAATGAAGTAAATTTAAATGATAAAAGTATTGAATCTGTGAAATAAAAATAGGAGATATGCGACAATACAGGTCAAACGAAATTAAGAAAATAGCGGAATTATGGAAGAACATAATAAAAACCAACGTGACGCCACAAGATGCAGCAATGGCGCAGCAGAGTGCCAGTATGAATCTAATAAACAATGAAAACAAATAGAAATATTACGGACTCGCGATAAGGAAAACAAAAGTCCCTCCCAAAACGATGCAAAAAATTCAAATATCAAAGATGATTGAGCCAGTGATTAGCAAATTAGAAATATGGTTTGCAACCCTATCTGAAATACCCGAAAATATGCTATGCGAGGAACAGATTATATCTTATGACAAAGGAGAAGGTTTTTTTGGGTAACTAATAATCACGAAAATGATACAATTACAATTAAAAAGGGGACGTGTCTAGTTCAAATCCAAGTTTTAACGGAGAATGATTTAAATACATGGGAAAATTCTAAAAGAAACCTAGTTAACGGCATTAAAACTTCAAAAAACGAATATCCTCTAACTAAATCACAATTTTTAAACAAATTTAATATGGATCATATTACGGACTTGGAACTTAAGAAAAAATTATGCGAATTATTATGGAATTTTAAGGATGTATTTTCTGCATCTGAAGAAGACATCGGGCTAATACCATTTTATGAATATTCAATTTTAACGACTGGTAATCCCGTTGCAAAACAGCCATATCGTGTACCATATAAGCACAAAGAGTGGTTTAAAAATAAAATCCATGAATTAGAAAAAAACGAAATTATACGCCCAAGTATAAGTCCGTATAGTGCACCAGTGATCTTAGTACCAAAAAAGAATGGAGATCTTAGACTCGTAGTAGATTATAGAGCATTCAACAAACAAGTAGTTAGCGATAAATTTCCTCTACCAAGAATAGATGAAATTCTTGACTCAATTTCAAGCAAAAACAAAATTTTTACTTCTTTGGACCTTACCCAAGGCTACCACCAAGTGAAAATAGCCGAAAAGGATGTCCATAAAACTGCATTTTCAGCATCCGAATGTGGTTCTTATGAATACTTGAGAGTACCATTTGGGCTTAAAACAAGTTCAAGCGCATTATGTAGACCCCTATTGCACCTTTTAAGAGGATTAAAGAATATAATTCATTTTGTTGATGATATTATATGTGTGGGTGAAAACACTGAACAAAACTTAGCAACGTTAGCTAAGGTGTTCGAGAAGTTCAGACAAGGCAATTTCAAATGCCGGCCTGAGAAAGTAAATTTATTTCAACCTAAGATTAAATTTTTAGGAGTATTAGTAACCCAGGGAGAGATATCCCCACACCCTGATAAAATAAAATGTGTCGAAAACCTCAAGCCCTCCAGAACTATGAAAGAATTAAGGGGAATTTTAGGACTTACTGGCTACTTTAGAAAATTCATACGCAATTTCGCCCAAATTGCGGAACCCCTCACGGAATTAACTAAAGGGAACTCCCATAATGTTACCTGGTCCCAGGAAGCTCAAACGTCCCTAGACCGTCTCAAAAAGGCACTCACTTCTGAACCAATATTGTCATTCCCTAATTTCGAAAACGGAAAATTCGTGGTCACGACGGATGCGAGCTCAAAAGGCATTGGCGCAATTCTTTCGCAAATAATCCCGGTAGAAAACCCTAATCCTCTAGAGGGAACGCCTAAACAAAAACAAATATAAAAAGTTACATGCTATTCGAGTAGAACCTTATCAAAAGGTGAAAGTAGTTATTCTGCCACAAACTTGTAATTATTATCTATTATCCACCACATGGACAAATTTAGACATTATTTAATTAGTAGAAAATTTATGCTACGATCAGATCATAAAAGCTTGCAGTACCTGCGCACATTTAAAAATCCCACGGGCATTCTAGCTAGATGGATTATGAAAATCCAAGACCTAGATTATGAATTTGAACATTTAAAAGGCAAACAAAATGCAGCTTGTGACTTTTTGAGTAGATACCCAGAAAATAGTTTGTCAGAAACTGAAGAAAATGAAGTTAATGCTATTAATGCTAAAAGCAAACACAAATGTAAGAAAAACAAAGTCAAAGACACAGTAAAAGAAAATAAGATTAACTATTGTCCCTTGTCCTTGTAAAATATAAAAAGAAAGCAAAAAAAGGACGAAATGTGTGTAGCAATAATTGATTATTTTGTGAATGATGATGCGTTACCGGATAAATTCCAAACTCTTAGAAAAGAGATAGATAATTTTTACTATGATCTAGATGAAGAAATACTGTGTATGATTGTGACTGCTGAGACAAATAGAAACCAAACCTCGATAATACCTGTGTTACCACAAAACTTAATAGTGCCTGCATTTGAATATTTTCATTCGGATACAGGTGGGCATTTAGGAGTTATGAAAACGTTCCATAAGTTAAAACAGTATTTTTAGGTGGCGTCTGCAATGACAAAACTTAAAGAATTTATAAGTACATGCGAAGCATGTAACTTAAGAAAAATCCCCCCAGCCTATCCGAATCCTCCAATGGGAAGGATCCCTGTAGCAAAGTACCCCTTCGATATTATCTCATTTGACCTATACGGGACAAGTGGAGGCTTACCTGTTTCTAGCAGAGGTCATACTTGTATTCTTTCGGTTATAGATCATTTTTCCGGATTTATTTTTGGAAAAGCTTTAAAAAAATCAAGGTGGTTAAGCCACAAATAAGGCATTTGCAAAATTATTTTTACAATTTGGAATTCCTAATAAAATTTTGAGTTACAACGGGAGCAATTTTGTTTCGAAAGTAACAAAAGACTTAATGAATTTTCTTAATATAGAGAAAATGGTGACAGTGCCATAGCACCCACAAGCTAATGGTAAAATAGAAAACAGGCATAAAATATTTTCGAATGTATTAAGTATTTATACAAAAGACAATAGGAGCGACTGGGATAAATTCTTACCTTATTTAGCTAACGTATTTAACACTGCTTATTCCGAAACAACCAAAGACAATCCAATTTATTTACTTTTTGGTCGTGATTTTAAAATCTCGTATGATGAGATTATTGAATCTCGTCAGTAATATAGCAACTAAGAAGGGTACAAACAAGAATTCATAAATAGGATGAGGAAAACTTATAAAATAGTTAGTCAAGAGCCGGAAAAATGTAAAATGAACCAAGAGCTAAGAAACCAACCCAAAGCCAAGCGAAGTATATATCTCAAAATAGGAGACTTCGTTTACCTAAAGAACAAGGCAAAAACGAAAGGAAAAAAACTTTCCATCAAATATTCTGGACCGTACAGAATAGTCAAAATGTACGATAACGAATATACTTTTAAAATGGAAAACCCCGACAGTGGAAGAACTTACAAGGCGAATGTTAGCCGAATAAAATAAGCCAAATTTCCAGAGAGATGGGTATCACATCCCCCTTCTACTGATTCGTCAGATTCGGAAAATGAGCCCCCTAGGTCAAGATTGGCAGAGCTAAAACCCTTTAATTTCAAGCAAGACTATTTTGAGAATGACAGTGATGAACAAAACTTTGAAGAATTTTTAGCAATGGAAAATGTAGTTGTTCCTAAGAAAAAATCCCTGATACCAGGATTTTTTCCTAAAATAAAAACGCCAAAAAGTCCAAAAAGTTATTCATCGGCAAGCGCAAGAGATTTAGATTATACAATATCTCCAAAAACCCTATTTTACCCCGATGGAATTCCGACCCCATGTCCCACCAAAAGATTTCCAGACGATATGGTTTCCCCTGCAACACCGATAGAAAGGCCCCTGTCTTTACAGGAAAAATTAAACAGAGCTGTAGAAACCCCCGATATTACTGTGAAGAAAACTCCTCCCAAAGATTTAACTAAAACAAACTTGCGATAAGCTATGGATTTCATAAATTTTCCCATAAAAACGAGTCAAAGTACATTGCCCGGGAATAAACCTCCAAAGGATGACCAGCAAGGTCAATGTCATGATATAACTGTGTCCAAGGTCAAACCTAAACAGTGGACTTCATGGAGGGAAACCCTAGTGCAAAAAATGCCCCATCCCCCTGAGGACATAGCATTCAAACAATAGAGGAGCCCCGCAAAAACTCTTGATTCCTCCCAAAGCTCTCAAGAATATTTCAAATCTCCCGAGTTGAGGACTCAAGGCGAGGACTTAGAGAATAAATCTTCTACTCCCAAGGGAGTAGAAATTTACGAAGGAAGGGCAGGTGATACGTCAAAAAGGGCCACTTCTAAATGTTCTAATCCGGATTCATCAGAAACCAGTTCAGAAGGGTCTGACGACGAAGCACACTATATAGCGGCTAAAGAAATGGGAAAATCAAAACCAAATTCAACAGCTGCATACGCGAAGGAAACAAGATTAAAAGGGCAAGAGTTTTGGAAAAAACAGTAAAAGAGTCTTGGCCTTACTTCTCTAGAAAAACCGGAAAAGAAAAAAACGCGATAACCACCAAAGAGAATAATGACACAGTCAGGTAGAACGGTTAAAAACCCTGACAGATGGAAAAATCCCATACCAATGTAAAGACAAATTACAAATCCCTTATGAAAATCAACTTGTGATCCATCATAATAAATTTAAAAGTGTGAAATTAAAGTTGACGAAGTCAATATTAATGAAAAAAAATAATACGAGTAATATCAAAACACTGGTGACAAGCGAAAAAGGTTGGAACAGAAAATAACCAAAGATAGGAAGATCGTGGTCGACTGAAAACGACAACGTGCGTTAGACCACGTCTTGTGGGAAGCCCAGGGAGGAAGTCAAGGCCCATGATTGTTTTTTGTAGTTTTTTGTAGATTTTTTTTTGTGTATAAACGACCGTAGGAAGTGATATCTCTCAATCCTTCAGGCTTAATAAATTATTGTTTTTCCGATAATCAAGGTCAGTCAATGAAATACTTAAAGGCTTACTATAAAATTTTATGGGCTAGTTCAGTTTTAATTTTTTAAATCTGAATGCTTTGAAGGGGAAACAGAGAGCTTACTTTCTCATAGCTCCGAGGCGAAAAAAAAAATAAAAAAAACGAAAAGATTTTTAATTTCATTATATTATATCTATGACGTATGCTGTCCTACAGCTCTGTGTAAAACATTACTTCCAAAGAGAAACAGACACATTAATGTATTTAGCTCCTTGGTGAAAAATTTAATTTCATTAGTTTATATCTATGATGTATACAATAACAGAGAGATCACTGTTCTATAGTTCTGTGACAAAAATGTCCTTTAATTTCATTGGTTTAACTATGACATATATTGTGCTCTAATTTTTGTGACATATTTTCGCAAGTCAGTCACGTTATATCTTACCTATACTGACTCAGGTCTCCTCAGATTTTCCATGAGAAAATTGACCCATGTCCTAACTAAGATGAATATTATCTAAAAAAAGATATCACCAGTACAGAGGCGTTTAATTATATGAAATATTTTATCTTAGTGCAAATTATAATTTTTTTAGGCCTACGCATAAAATAGGACACCAGTGTAATTCTGTGCTGCAAGTTTGCTTATTCGTGTATTTCTTACTTGAGAAATATAATGTTTCGTACTCGAGAAATATATGTACGAATGGTTGGCTACTGGTACGTTTATATGAAGAATTTCACGGCGGATGTGGAATTATGTCTCAATAATAATATGTAAAATTTTAAAACCATTTAATCAGTTAAGATATATGGATTGAAACCCTATGTATGTCCAATGGCGACTAAGTAAAACCCACAAGGAATTCCCTATTAATGTGAAGGTGTTTTTCGCTTAACGGATTCTAATAAGACTTCAATATTATATTTATTTATTTATTGCTGAAGGGTTTGTTCAAACAATAGCCTTCTAAAAAGATATTGATGTCAGTTCTTCATTACGCTTATATTTTTTGCCAAGCATCAACTGGAATCCACGCGGGCAAGCTTGAAAATCCTTAATCTAACTACCTTATTCGAAAGGCGAATATGAGGCACCAATGTTGACTTGTAATTACGGAAAAATCCTGAAACTGAGAAGGCGAAAACCAAGAGAAGAACACAGATAAACAGCTGAAATGCAGAGGTTAAACCCGGAGCCCCATGAGAACGTCTAAGCCAAGAAATAGGGAAGACATTAGAAAACGAGTGGGTAGAGGTCTCCACTCGTCCTTGTTATGTCTTGTTCCCCCATTGTAGTATCGTTTACGTAAAACCGTTGGTTACGACGCTCCAACATGCGTTTCTTCAACAGCACGGACTTGCGTGAACAATGCAGGCATGAAATAAGTTTTAAAATTAGACCTCAAAAATTAACCATGTAACATAAACTCTGTTTAAATGATTATTTTAAATCTAATGTAAAATTAACTAAGTGTTAAAAGAAGTTAAAATAAAGTGTAGGTAGTAGTGTATATTAGAAAATATAACAAGAAACCAAACTTAAGGTTGAACGATTAATATTTGATGATGTCGCTAGGCTATAACAACTTAGAAGAAACTTCTATGTATTGAATTTCCCAATGGGAAGTATGTTGTTTTATCATAACCCAATTAATGCGTGAATTATTGTATGAGTATTTACTTCAAAGAACGTGTGATTCTGCCTCGTTATTTTTTTTACAGGAAGTAAATGGACACATTGGTTATTGAGCATTACAATGAGCTGCCCAGTAAAGATATAACCCAGTAGCATCTATTTTCTTCATATCTCAACCAACGAAGAGTACTCACCATAGACTCCAGGCAATTTTCATCCAAACTTCGTCTACGAAAACAACAGCTACGTTTGATCGTTGTTTCTTCAACCATGAACCATATTACGTATCAGGTAACACTATATTTGAACCTCAGTATCAAGTGCTTTAATGAACTATATAATCACATAAATGCTGAGAAACCCATCGGTCAGTACAAGATATAAATACATAGATATTTTCTTTGATACTCACTATGGACCCCAGAATAATTTGACAGTATAGTGATGATATTTGAAGCTAAGCGATATTTAACGATATTTGAAGTTAAATGATATTTAAAGACATTTGAAGATATTTGAAGCTGAAGTTAAAGACAATTTGAAGTTTAATTCTGAGAACCCCATCGAGCAGTACAAGATAAACGATATTTAACGATATTTGAAGTTAAATGCTATTTGAAGATGTTTGAAGTTGAACTTAAAGACAATATATTAAAAGAGTCACTATAGTATGACGACAACCCGTTTCAAATCCAAACTTCAATTACCCCATGATTAACCTAGGAATCACCGCAAAACCCGGGATCTGGGGGGTTGTGACGACACCTGAGTTTTTATTATCTGACTTTTGAGCATTTTTTAACTTAATGGCTATCTAAAAATTTTGATTGGATACATTTGGGGGAAAAGAGGCCTGGGGGGGCTAGTTGCCCTCCAATCTCTTTTGACTCTAAAAAACTGAACTAGAAATTTCAATTTCCTGTCAAATGAGCGATCTCTGAAGTTTTTACGAGCATCCCTTCAATAAAAACCAAATATTCCCCCAGGGCATAACTTACAACACCTGCTCTCAGGCCCTGGAGGCTCTGTCGACCCTGGGGTTTTCGTTATATGGTCTTTGACCTATTTAAAAAAAAACGATCTCAAACTTCTTATCGGATGGGTTGGAGGAAAAAAGGGCGTGGAGAGAGAGTGGCTAGGTGCCCTCAAATCTCTTTTGACTCCAAAAATTGAGCTAGAACTTTCAATTTCCAATCAAATAAGCCCTCTTTGAACTTAATACGAGTATCCCTTAAATAAGACCCGTGTATGCCCCCAGGGCATAATCTATAACACCTTCCTCCGGGTCCTGGGAGTTGTGTCTACACTGGGATTTTATTAAATGATCTTTGAACTATTTTTAACAAAATACCTATCTCAAAATTTTCATTGAATGTATTTGGGAAAAAGAGGTTGGGGGAGGGGAAGCTGGCTACTCTCTAATATCTTGTGACGCTTAAAAAGTGAACTAGAACTTTCAATTTCCAATCAAATGAGCTCTCTCTGAAGTTTATATGAGCATTCCTTCCATAAAAACCATATATGCTCCCAGGGCATAACTTAAAACCCTTGCCCCTTAAGACTATGGGGGGAGTTTCCTGCTCAAACACATAATTTCCTTAACTTTCAACTACGTTGAACAAAATGGCTATATCAAAATTTTAATTGGATGTGTTTGGGGAAAAGGTGGGCAAGGAAGGGGTGTCAGTTGCCTTAGAATCACTTTCAACTATTAAAAAGGAACTAGCAATTTAAATTTCCAATCAGATGAGCCCTTTCTGAAGTTTCTACGACAACACTGTCTGTACAAAACCTTATATGCCCCCGGGCATAACTTACACCCCTTGCCCTGAAGGCTCTGGGGGGGGGGGTTGTCAACCTCAAATACCTAATTTCCAGAACTTAAAACTACGTTAAAGAGTATAACTTACAACACCTGTCCCTGGGCCCTGAGGGGTTGTGTCGACTCTGAAATTTTAATATTTGATGGTTGAACTATTTAAAAAAAATGGTCAACTCAAATTTTTATCGGATGGGTTTATCCATCCGTTAAACCCAAAGATGTGGAGGGTGGGAGGGGCTAGTTGCCCTCTTATCTTTTTTCACTCTGAGAAAATGAACTACAACTTTTAATTTCCATTCAAATGAACCCTCTCTGAAGTCTATACGAGCATCCCTTTCATAAGAACCACACACGGCCCCAGGAAAAAGCTTACAATGCCTGCCCCCAGTCCCTACGGGGATGCATCGACACCGGAGTTTTTTTTTGTCTGACCTTTGAACTATTTTGAAAAAATGGTTCTCTCAAAGTTCTTATCTGATGGGTTTGAGGAAAATAGGGCGTGGAGAGGGGGGCTAGTTGCCCTCCGATATCTTTTGACTCTAAAAAACTGAACGAGAATTTTCAATTTCCAATCATATGAAGCCGCCGAAGTTTATACGAGCATACTTTCCATAAGAACCATATATGCCCCCAGAGCAATACTTACAACGCCTGCCCTGGGCCCTGGAGGGGGTCGACACAGGAGTTTTTGTTGTCTGAGATTTGAACTATTTTTAACCAAATGGCCATACGTAAAGGAGTTTTTGTTATATGATCTTTGAACTGTCTTTAACAAAATGGCTACCTCAAATCTTTTATCAGATGTATTAGGGGAAAAAGGGCTTGGGGGCAAGTTACCCCTCGATCACTTTTTACTCTTAAAAAGGGCAGTAAGACTCTCCATTTCCAATCGAATGAGCTCCCTTTAAAGTTTATGCGACGACCCCTTCTATATGAACTGCCTCTGGGAAAAAAATAAATGGAGTGTAGGGGAAGCCTAGCTGCCCTCCAATCACTTTTTACTCTTAAAAATTTAATTACAATTTTCAATTTCCCATCAAATGAGCCCTCTATGAAGTTTAAACGAGCATCCCTTCCATAACAGCCCTATATGCCCCCAGGGCATAACTTACAACGCCCACCCCTGGGCCCTTGGGGCTTTGTCCACGCTGGAGTTTTTTGTTATCAGAATATTGAACTATTTTTAATAAAATATTTATCTCAAAATTTTTCTCTGATGCATTTAGGGCGTGGAGGAGGGGAACCATACGAAATATACATACCCTTAGGGCATAACTAAGAACTCCTTCCCCTGGGCCCTGGGGGGTTGTATTGACACCGGATTTTTTCTTATCAAACCTTTGATCTATTTTATCCAAATTTCTATCTCAAAATTTTCATCATTAAGACTTAGAAAAAGAAGGCGTGGGGGTAGCTAGCTGCCCTCGTATCTCTTTTGACTATTAATTAGTGAACTCAAACTTTCAAGCTGGTGCTTTGTTTTTTATCGATTCATCTTTATATTCCATAGTGATATTTTCTGACAATGCCCTTTTTATTTTTCTGGCAATTTCGCTGTCTATTATCACAATATTTTTACACAGGTAACAGTTTCGGCACGTAGACAAGATATGGTTTACGATATTAGTAGAAGAGTAGGCCTTTCTTTTATTGACCTTCCGTTGAATGCTAATACCTCAAATTTGACGATTGGATGTGTCAGTAGATAATGTGTTACCTGCAACAGTAGGAAGGAGTTGTCCTCTATCATCAACAATTATTTTTATGTTGGCATTCTCTTTGAGTGCCATCATCTCTGGAGATCCCAATCTTGCATAACCACCAACATAAGAGTTGAATTTTTTCGGTATTCCAAATAAATTTAATTCCTTACTGTCATGAAAATACATGCATACATTTCCAATACTGCTACCACTTGTACTTGTTTCATAGTTTAAATACTTTTCATTGTCGGGATTCGATGCTACAATAACATTATCATGTGAAAACACTTTATTAAAATCTTCAGTTTTTTTTAAAGATGTGACTTATGTGTTTATCGTTTTACAGCATAAGAAATACTGATTTAATACATGCAATAGACTAGGTAGTGTCGATAACCGGACATAGAATACCAGTGGGAAAGCCAAATCGTGTCTCTGAGCAATCATAGAGTGCAACTGTTAGAGACGTAAGCATATTTTGTCATTTTAAGATGCGTACAAAAAAAAATAAATAAAGTTGAATAATTTTTAAGTTTAAAAAAAATAGTTTGTTTTTTGAAAAAATATCGAATTAGAACCATCAGTCCTCATAATTATGAGTATCCAAAACTGGACTTAAGTTTCACATTTGAACTAGAGAATTGTATTTTCCATAATTTTCTTACAAAAAACTAGAGTTTACGGACAAAAACCCTTATTAGCTCAGATTTTACAGAAATAGTTTTATTTTTCGATCCAAAAATGGACTTAAGTTTCACATTTGAATCAGAGAATTGTATTTTCCATAATTTTCTTACAAAAACTAGAGTTTACGGTCAAAAACCCTTATTAGCTCAGATTTTACGGAAATAGTTTTATTTTTCGATCCAAAAATAGACTTAAGTTTCACATTTGAACCAGAGAATTGTATTTTCCATTATTTTCTGACAAAAAACTAGAGTTTACGGCCAATAACCCTTATTAGCTCAGATTTTATAGAAATAGTTTATTTTTCGATCCATAAATGGACTTAAGTTTCACCTATGAGCCAACAAATTGTATTTTTTATAATTTTCCTACAAAAACTAGAGTTTACGGTCAAAAACACTCATTAGCTCAGATTTTAGGCTAGCAATTCACCCCCCCCCACTATCAAGCTATAACTACGCTAAGACACCCCTCTGTCATCGCCCCATCCCCCCCCCTCAAAACACTTTTCAGCCATTTCTAGTTAAACATTTTATTTCAGCTCATTCATTCGGGTTTTTTTGCAAGCAATTCGCCCCCCCACTATCCTACTATAACTACGCTAAGACATCCTTCTGCCATCAACCCATCCCCCCCACAAACACTTTTCAGCCTTTTCTTGTTAAAAATTTTATTTCCAAGTCATCCACTCGGGTTTTTCGTAAGCAATACGCCTCCAAACTATCACACTATAACTACTTTATGACAGCCGGCTGCTATCACCCCATCCCCCAACAAAACACTTATCAGACATTTCTAGTTAAAATTTTTCCCCACACTCCACTAAGTTTTACCATTTTCGACCTGATACCTTAAACTAGGTATCTTTTTCCCAAAAATAGACTTAAGTTTCACATTTGAACCAGAGAATTGTATTTTCCTTAATTTTCTTACAAAAAACTAGAGTTTACGGTCAAAAACCCTTATTGGCTCAGATTCTACGGAAATAGTTTTATTTTTCCATCCAAAACTGTACTTAAGTTTTACCTATGAGCCAACGAATTGTATTTTCCGTAATTTTCATACAAAAAACTAGAGTTTACGGTCAAAAACCCTTATTAGCTCAGATTTTAGGCTAGCAATTGGCCCCCCCCCCAGTATCACACTATAACTACGCTAAGATAACCCTCTGTCAGCGCCCCATCCCTCCCCCCCCCCCAAAGACACTTTTCAACTATTTCTAGTTAAAATTTTCATTTCAACTCATTCATTCTGGTTTTATCGCAAGCAATTCGGCACCCCCCCCCCAATATCATATTATAATTACGCTAATACATCCTTCTGCCATCAAAACATCTCCCCCCCAAACACTTTTCAGCCTATTCTCGTTAAAAATTTTATTTCCATGTCATCCACTCCAGTTTTTTGTAAGCAATACGCCCCCAAACTATCACACTATAACTACTTTATGACAGCCGGCTGCCATCGCCCCATCTCCCAACAAAATAGTTTTCAGACATTTCTAGTTAAAAATTTTTCCCGGACTACACTAAGTTTTACTATTTTCGACCTGATACCTTAAACTAGGTATCCTTTTCCCAGAAATAGACTTAAGTTTCACATTAAAACCAGACAATTGTGTTTTCCATAATTTTCTTACAAAAAACTAGAGTTTACGGTCAAAAACCCTTATTAGCTCAGATTTTACAGAAATATTTTATTTTTTGATCAATAACTGGACTTAAGTTTCACCTATGAGCCAACAAATTGTATTTTTCATGATTTTCTTACAAAAAACTAGAGTTTACGGTCAAAAACCCTTATTAGCTCAGATTATAGGCTAGCAATTCACCAACACTATTACACTATAACTACAATAAGACGCCCCTCTGTCATCGCCCCATCACCCCCTCCCCCCAAAAGACATTTTTCAACCATTTCTAGTTAAAAATTTTATTTCAACTCATTAATTCTGGTTTTTCGCAAGTAATTTGGCACCCCTCCCCCACTATCATACTATAACTACGCTAAGACATCCTTTTGCCATCAACCTATCTCTCCCCCAAAACACTTTTCAGCCATTTCTCGTTAAAAATTTTATTTCCAAGTTATCCACTCGGATTTTTGTAAACAATACGCCCCCAAATTATCACACTATAACTACTCTATGACAGCCGGCTGCCATCGCCCCATCTCCCAACAAAATACTTTTCAGACATTTCTAGTTAAAAATTTTTCCCAGACTACACTAAGCATTACCATTTTTGACCTGATACCTTTAATTAGGTTTCCTTGGCCCAGAAATAGACTTAAGTTTCACATTTGAACCAGAGAATTGTATTTTCCACAGTTTTCTTACAAAAAACTAGAGTTTACGGTCAAAAACCCTTATTAGCTCAGATTTTACGGAAATAGTTTATTTTTCGATCCATAACTGGACTTAAGTTTTACCTATGAGCCAACGAATTGTATTTTCCATAATTTCCTTACAAAAAACTGGAGTTAACGGTCAAAAACCCTTATTAGCTCAGATTTTAGGCTAGCAATTCGCCCCCCAGTATTATACTATAACTACGCTAAGACATCCTTCTGCCATCAACCCATCTTCCCCCAAACACTTTTCAACCATTTCTCGTTAAAAATTTGATTTCCAAGTCATCCACTCCGGTTTTTAAGCAATACGCCCCCAAACTATCACACTATAACTACTCTATGACGGCTGGCTGCCATCGCCCCATCTCCCAACAAAATACTTTTCAGCCATTTCTAGTTAAAAAATTTTCCCGGACTACACTAAGTTTTACCATTTTCAACCTGATACCTTAAACTAGGTATCCTTTTCCCAGAAATAGACTTCCGTTTCACATTTGAACCAGCTAATTGTATCTTCATAATTTTCTTACAAAAAACTAGAGTTTACGGTCAAAAACCCTTATTAGTTCAGATTTTACAGAAATAGTTTATTTTTCTATCCATAACTGGACTTAAGTTTCACCTATGAGCCAACGATTTGTATATTCCATAACTTTCTTACAAAAAAACTAGAGTTTACGGTCAAAAACCCTTAGTAGCTCAGATTTTAGGCTAGCAATTTGCCCCCCACTATCACACTATAACTACACTAAGACACCCCTCTGTCATCGCCCCATCCCCCCAAAACACTTTTAAACCATTTCTAGTTAAAAAAATTATTTCAACTCATTCATTCGGGTTTTTTCACAAGCAATTCATCCCCTTCCTCCAAAACACACCCATCTTTCCTCCAAAACACTTTTCAGACATTTCTCGTTAAAAATTTTATTTCCAAGTCATCCACTAGGGTTTTTTGTAAGCAATACGGCCCCAAACTATCACACTATAACTACTCTATGACAGCCGGCTGCCATCGCCCCATCTCCCAACAAAACACTTTTCAGACATTTCTAGTTAAAAATTTTTCCCAGACTACACTAAGTTTTACTATTTTCGACCTGATACCTTAAACTAGGTATCCTTTTTATCCTTTTCCCAGACTAGACTGTCTTTCTATGATGAAAAAGTAAAATGTTCAAAAACTTTAAAGTTAAGTTTTACCATTTTCAGCCTGATACCTTAAACTAGCTATCCTTTTCCCAGACTACACTGCCTTTCTATGATGAACAACTAAAATGTTCAAAAACTTTAAAGTTAAGTTTTACCATTTTTGACCTGATACCTTAAACTAGGTATCCTTTTCTCAGACTACACTGCCTTTCTATGATGAACAACTAAAATGTTCAAAAAACTTTAAAGTTAAGTTTTACCATTTTCGACGTGATACCTTAAACTAAGTATCCTTTTCCCAGACTACACTGCCTTCCTATGATGAACAACTAAAATGTTCATCCCCCCACCTCCATAGAACACATCGAAGAAGTAAAGCTATCCATTATTAAAATTCTTTTCTTGTCATCTATATCTCTCTTAGTATCAGTTTTTAGTATACTATAACGTTAAACTCTATTTTAAACTGACAACACTGTTCAAACGCCACTTGTGTATTATAAAGAACACATCAAAGAAGTAAAGCTATCAATCATTAAAATTCTTTTCTTGCCTTCTACATCTCTCTTAGTATCAACTTTTTAGTATACTATAACGTTAAACTCTATTTTAAATTGACAACACTGTTCAAACACCACTTGTGTATTATACAGAACACATCAAACACTGACACATCGAACAAATCGAACACATACAGAACACATCGAAGTAAAGCTAGGTCAAGTCATAAGACCATTTTATCATCGTTAACCATTTCCATAAATTGATATTGTTCCAAATTTGTAATAAATACGCTATGAGTTAACAACCCCGGGGGGTTACCTTAACTGATAATCACCAATTCGCAAATGCTATACCCTTTTATCTCCACCTTCATATGATCCAAGTCGCAAATGCTATCTAGCTCTGTTTTTCCCTATTATTCAATTAACATCGTTCTTATAGTCCAATTCACAAATGCTAAACCCTTTTTTTCTCCACTTTCATACGATCCCATTCGCAAATGCTATCTAGCTCTGTTTTTTCCCTTATTATTCAATCAATATCCTTCGTATAGTCCAGTTGGCAAATGCTAAACGCTTTTTTTTCTCCACCTTCATACAATCCAATTCGCAAATGCTATCTAGTTCTGTTTTCTCCCTATTATTCAATTAATATCGTTCTTATAGTCCAATTCGCAAATGCTAAACCCCTTTTTTCTCCACCTTCATACGATCCAATTCACAAATGCTATCTGCCGACCTATTCCTAACATACTAATCTTGACTAAAGGCAATTGTCCAAAAAAAAATCATAAACCACTCTTGATATCACATACTTCAAAGAAATGGAACAGTGGATAATGCATGGGGGATTGACAGCTTTTCCTACAAAATCATTCCTTAATACTCAATTTGACATTTTCTAGTTTTTGATTAAAAAAAACAACAAGCAATTATACCCTCAAAACATGTTTAGCCACTTTATAGGTTTGCCAGCTTTTTAAAATGTCCAAGTGAAACTGTACTGCATATTCTTGTGAAATTCCATGTGCAATTGGAATATATAGCAAAAACCAGTCTGATTGTCTTATACAATCTCGAAGATACTCTCAAAACGTGTTTGACCACTTTATAGGTATAAAAGGTTTGATCAATTTTTGCAATGTACACGTGAAACTGTACTGCATATTCTTGTGCAATTCCTTGTGCAATTGAAATCAGCACCTAGGTTACTACTGGAGTTCTCTAATGCGCTGAATCTGATGGCGTAATTTCCATTAAAATTCTTTGACTTTTATGGGGTGTTTTTCACCTTTTTCAAAAATTTGGCAAAGTTTTGTCAGGCCTAGTAAGTTAATGGGTAACACAAAACTAAAAAAATACTATTTATTTGGAATCAACCCAATAAGTTAATTTTTTGGTACATCTATTGATATCAAAATTGATTCCAGATCATCTAGAATTTGATTTTTTTTTCTTTTGTTATCTTTTTGCTTTCAGTTAGCAATACTTGATAAATGTACATATGTTTTCGCCTGACTACTGGAAGTCGGAAGCCATTGTCAAACAGTTCCACGAACTGTAAGTAAGGAGCGACCCGGCTCAATAGTAATCGAAAGTCTAAAAAACGGAATTGAATTGATATCAATAGATACATCAAAAAAATCAGATTTTAATTGTGATTTCAAATATATAAGTTTCATCAAGTTTAATCTTACCCATCAAAAGTTACGCGCCTGAGAAAATTTGGCTTATTTTAAGTTTTTTAAACTGAAAGTAAGGAGCGACATTAAAACTTAAAACGAAGAGAAATTATTCCGTATATGAAAGGGGCTGTTTCTTTTAATTCTGAAACATCACTTTTGAAATCTGGATGAACATTATTTTAATTTATTGCTTGCATTATGTTAAATATATACGGTACGATAAGGTAACATGACCCGTAATGAAAGCTAATGTGGCCTGTAATGAAAGAGGAAGATACAAATACCCTTTGAACTTAGACAACAACAAAAATGAGACAGAAAGAGAAAACGAGAGAGAGAGAGAGAGAGAGATAGAGAGAGAGAGAGAGAGAGAGAGAGAGAGAGAGAGAGAGAGAGAGAGAGAGAGAGAGAGACAGACAGAGAGAAAAATAGTAAGAAAACCCTAGTGACCAATAAGAAATTATTCTGATAACTCAGCAAAATAACTAGACCAGCTTCATTGAAACCCCATAGCTAAATATAAATAATAAAAAAAATTTATGAAAATAATACACCTCAAAATTTTACAGAGACCGAAAAAAATAAAAAAAAGCTGTTCAGAGGTGCCAAACGAATGGGACTCTGAAGCTAAAGTAGGATGGGTTTTCCATGTAACATGACACGGAACTAAAGAATTATAATTAGACCTTAGTGCTGAATCATACTTTAGAATATAAAGGTCATGCCTACTTTTTACAATAAAGGCTTGAATAACTTCGATTGAAATAAGGTTTCCTTACAGATCAAACGAATGGAATAAAAAGTTGCATTTACTATTTACCGACTTTGAGAATCTCTTTGACTTGAACTGCAAAGAAAGATTCTGGGATGTCTTCAGGATCATTTCTGGTGTCAGACAGGGATGCGTTCCGTCCCGATTTCGCTTGCGATTGGCAGGGATTACGCCCCCCTCACCATACGAAATCTATACATACTTCCAAATACCTATGCAGAAACAGTTGGGGAAATGTATAACTTTAAGACCTTTCCCCTGGGGTTGTGGGGGCTTATGTTACATTCGAAGGCATAGCTATTGGGCCTTTCAATTATGATAAACAAATGGCTATCTTAAAATTTTGATCGGACATTGATCCTGTTGATGAGACACCAGTATAAATTGTGCATGACTCAAAATGGAATAATGATTATTCTCCTGATTACGAACTAAGAGAAGACAATAGCTACAATATCAAGAGAGAACATGGTGAACTATTTTATGGAACAGATACAAAATGTCCAAAGTTAATCATTCGTCTGAAAATAAATTAATCATGTGTCTGAAAATAAATGTACGCAAATTCTTTTTATTACATCTCCGATGTTTTAATAGACATTCTAAACGTTTGATATGCTAGCTTACTCTAAAAATAATGAACACATAACAATGTAATGCATAATATATTTTTAATGAAATAATGCTATGTAAAATATTAATACAAAAATATATTATGATACATTATTAATATCAATGATTAACTCTGGACATTTTACATCTGTTCCATAAAATAGTTGATATTGTAGCTATTGTATTCTCTTAGTTCGTAATCAGGAGAATAATCATTATTCCATTTTGAGTCATACACAATTTTTACTGGTGTCTCATCAACAGGCTCAATATGCTTTTCGTCTTTGGTATTATTTAGTTCATTGACTGTTTGATCAATGGCAGTAACGTTTGCTGGTGCTTTGTTTTTCATCGATTCATCTTTATATTCCATAGTGATATTTTCTGACAATGCCCTTTTTATTTTTCTGGCAATTTCACTGTCTATTATTACATTATTTTTACACAGGTAACAGTTTCGGCACGTAGACAAGATATGGCTTACGATATTAGTAGAAGAGTAGGCCTTTCTTTCATTGCCCTTCCATTGAATTCTAATACCCGAAAGCTGACGATTCGATGTATCAGTAGGTAATGTGTTACCTGCAACAGTAGCAAGGAGTTGTCCTCTATCATCAACGATTATTTTATATTGGCATTCTCTTTGAGTGCAATCATTTCTGGAGATCTTAATCTCACATAACCATTACAAAGAAATTTGATTCCTTACTGTCATGACAATGCATGCATACATTTCCAATAGTGCTACCACTTGTACTTGTTTCATAGTTTATACTTCTTGTTTTATACTTCTCCTTGTCGGGATTCAATGCTACAATAACATTGTCATGTGAGCACACTTTATTAAAATGCTCCATCTTCACTTTTTTTAAGATATGACTTATTTGTTTATTGTTCCACTGCGTAAAAAATACTGATTTAATACATGCAATAGTCTAGGTAGTGTCGATAACCAGACATAGAATACCAGTGGGAAAGCCAAACCGTGTGTCTGAGCAATCATAGAGTACAATTGTTAGAGCCGTAAGCATATTTAGTCATTTTAAGGTATGTACAAAAAAAAAAAGTTGAATAATTTTGAAGTTTAAAAAAAATAGTTAGTTTTTATGAAAAAAAAATATTGAATTATAACCATCATTCCTCATCACTATGAGTATTCAAAACTAGAGTTAAGTTTCACATTTGAACTAAAGAATTGTATTTTCCATAATTTTCTTACAAGAAACTAGAGTTTACGGTCAAAAACCCTTATTAGATCAGATTTTACGGAGATGGTTTTATTTTTCGATCCAAAAATGGACTTAAGTTTCACATTTGAACCAGAGAATTGTATTTTCTATAATTTTCTTACAAAAAACTAGAGTTTACGGTCAAAACCCTTATTAGCTCAGATTTTATGGAAATAGTTTTATTTTTCGATCCAAAAATAGACTTAAGTTTCACATTTGAACCAGAGAATTGTATTTTCCATAATTTTCTTACAAAAAACTAGAGTTTACGGTCAAAAACCCTTATTGGCTCAGATTTTACGGAAATAGTTTTATTTTTCGATCCATAACTGGACTTAAATTTCACCTATGAGCCAACGAATTGTATTTTCCATAATTTTCTTACAAAAAAACTAGAGTTTACGGTCAAGACCCCTTATTAGCTCAGATTTTAGGCTAGCAATTTGCCCCCCACTATCACACTATAACTACGCTAAGACACCCCTCTGTCATCACCCAATACCCCCCAAAACACTTTTCAGCCATTTCTAGTTAAAAATTCTATTTCAACTCATTCATTGGGGTTTTTTCGCAAGCAATTTGCCCCTCCCCCTACTATCATACTATAAATACGCTAAGACATCCTTCTGCCATCAACCCATCTCCCCCCTCCAAAAAAAAAAATTTTCAGTCATTTCTCGTTAAAAATTTTACTTCCAAGTCATCCACTCGGGTTTTTTGTAAGCAATACGCCCCCAAATTATCACACTATAACTAATCTATGACAGCCAGCTGTCATTGCCCCATCCCCCAACAAAACACTTTTCAGACATTTATAGTTAAAAGTTTTTCCCAGACTACACTATGTTTTACCATTTTTGACCTGATACCTTAAACTAGGTATCTTTTTCCCAGAAATAGACTTAAGTTTCACATTTGAACCAGAGAATTGTATTTTCCATAATTTTTTTACAAAAAAAACAGAGTTTACGGTCAAAAACCCTTAGTAGCTCAGATTTTACAGAAATAGTTTATTTTTCGATCCATAACTGGACTTAAGATTCACCTATGAGCCAACGAATTGTATTTTCCATAAGTTTCTTACAAAAAACTAGAGTTTACGGTCAAAAACCATTATTAGCTCAGATTCTAGGCAAGCAATTCGCACCCCACTATCACACTATAACTACGCTAAGACACCCCTCTGTCCTCGCCCCATCCCCCCCCCCCAAAAAAAAACACTTTTCAACCATTTCTAGCTAAAAATTTTATTTCAACTCATTCATTCGGGTTTTTTCGCAAGCGATTCGCCCACCCCCCACTATCATACTATAACTACGCAAAGACATCCTTCTGCCATCAACCCATCTCTCCTCTAAAACACTTTTCAGCCATTTTTTGTTATTAATTAAATTTTTCGTTAAAAAATTTATTTCCAAGTCATCCACTCAGGTTTTTTGTAAGCAATACGCCCTAGACTATATAACTACTCTATGACAGCCGGCTGCCATCACCCCATCTCCCAACAAAACAGTTTTCAGACATTTCTAGTTAACATTTTTTCCCACACTACACTAAGTTTTACCATTTTCAACCTGATACCTTAAACTGGGTATCCTTTTCCCAGAAATAGACTTAAGTTTCACATTTGAACCAGAGAATTGTATTTTCCATAATTTTTTTTACAAAAAACTAGAGTTTACGGTCAAAAATCCTTATTAGCTCAGATTTTACAGAAATAGTTTATTTTTCGATCCATAACTGGACTTAAGTTTTACCTATGAGCCAACGAATTGTATTTTCCATAATTGCCTTACAAAAAACTAAAGTTTATGGTCCAAAACCCTTATTAGTTCAGATTTTAGGCTAGCAATTCGCCCCCCACTATCACACTATAACTACGCTAAGACACCTCTCTGTCATTACCCCATCCCCCCCCCCAAAAAAAACACTTTTCAACCATTTCTAGTTAAAAATTTTATTTCAAGTCATTCATTCGGGTTTTTTCGCAAGCAATTCACCCCCCCCCCCCACTATCAAACCATAATTACGGTAAGACATCCTTCTGCCATAAACCCATCTCTCCCCCAAAACACTTTTCAGTCATTTCTCGTTAAAAGTTTGATTTCCAAGTCATTCACTCGGGTTTTTTGTATTTGCAGATAGAAGCTTGAAACCTCTACAGCAGGGCTTTCTAATACGCTGAGTCTGATGGTAAGATTCATAGAACTTTAATGAATATCAATTCATTAAAATTATGCACCGTCAATATTATCTATAGAGTTGTGTGTGATTGAAGTTCTCTAATAACTCTCAATAAACAAATATTTCCCGGTGCCCCCAAATTTCTAATTTCAGCAAACAGTCAGGCAACAAATTAGCCCTACGGGTACATTTCGCTAGATCTTAATCAGAATACACCGGAGGATTTGCGTTTAGTAACAGATATTTTCGATAAAAATATTGCTGAATATCTTCCAGTGAACAGTAAAAAAGGATATTTGTTGCCATCATGACACTGAAGAAACTACACGAAAATGGACACTTATTTCCCGTTCTAAGCACTTAAAAACCACCACTCAGAAATGTCACACTCAAACTTGGCGTTGAAAAGGGATTTATTCATCTAATATCTGTACTTTGTTTAAATATAACTGACGGCAATGTACAGTTTCCAGAAGGTGTTAGACAACAGACAAAGAACCATCGTTCCACTACACGTGCCTTGGCTTGCAAAAAAGGGTAAGATTTTAAAACACAGGGTTCAGTTCCTTTGGGATTGAGTTTGCTCTTTACTCTAACACTATATAGTTCTCTTTGTCCCAATAAAGCCCCAGCCATTTAAACATTTGCCTCTCAAATACTTGGACTATCTGTCTTGGCTTTTCTCTGTCTACAATTGATGTTTTGATGCAACCTATACAGCCTATGGTTCTTTAAATGGATGGGGCACGGATAAATGGCTGGAGTATGCATGACTCTTTTATTGGACGCATACTTGTTTGTTAGATTTGTATGCATAGAGTATTAGCCATGCTAACCAAGAATTTTAAATTGAAATAAGACCGTTAGATTGTCTGTAATGAGAGGCAAACAAGGCACTCTTGCCTATGGTCTTAAGAAGGTTGACTAAGAATTTAGAATTGACATAGGACCATAAATTATTTTTGAAATAACAGGCAAACAATCGTTTAAAGATCGTTTAATTTCTTTACACAGTCTATAATAGGGAAGAGGAATAAATCCAAAAAAAAGCCTGGCCTACTAGAACTAACTGTTAAAAAACGTGTTAAACTATTCAATTTTATCAATTCGGGTTGAAATTATAAATAAAGAAAGGTTGTAAGTTACTCTAAGTCTTGCCAATGTCTTCCAAATTTCTTGCACGCTATCAATAATCCTAACTTGACCAGTAAAGAATTTAGAATATTTTGTTTTTGCCAAAGAAATGACCAAACCTTAGACATTTAAACAAGAAAATTAGAGCAACAGTAAATTATGATTGTTATTATTGAAGCTCCGCTCATATAGGAAACAAAACAGTGAAAAATTAACGATTGCAATTAATGAAATATAAAAGAAAATAATGAGACGACCATTATAATTTTGTGTTTCATTATACTTTGATCGATCTTCCTTGTATTCTCGTATTGACTTAATTGCTTTTTCATATTTAAACTTCAAGATTTGCTTCTCAAAACGTTGGTCGTTACCAGAGATTTGGATTTCTTGTTGGAACTTCAAAGCGTTTTGCATGTCTTGTCGAGCTCTTCTTACTTTGGATAACATGTCAGGATAATATGTGCTTAACAAATCTTTATCAAGTTAATCTCAAATTGTTTCTAATTCTTTTATTTTCTTGTATACCTTCAAGAATGGCTTGTTTTCTGTGGGTTTAACTTTCCTACCTTTCGAAAGAGGGGATGAAAGAGGGGGTGTAGCAATTGCGGTAATTGTAGTAGAACCAGGTGCACTTGTACTTGTAACATGTGTAGTATTTCTTGTGGCAGTTGTGGCAGTACCTGTAGTAGTTGCGGTACCTGTATTATTCCTAGTTGAACCAGGTGTACTTGTACTTGCAGTTGTGGTACCTATGTTGATGGTTGTGTAAGATTGAGATCTCCAGAAATGATTGCACTCAAAGAGAATGCCAACATAAAAATAATCGTTGATGATAGAGGACAACTCCTTGCTACTGTTGCAGGTAACACATTACCTACTGATACATCGATTCATCAGCTTTCGGGTATTAGAATTCAACGGAAGGTCAATAAAAGAAAGGCCTACTCTTCTGCTAATATCGTAAACCATATCTTGTCTACGTGCCGAAACTGTTACCTGTGCAAAAATAATGTAATAATAGACAGTGAAATTGCCAGAAAAATAAAAAGGGCATTGTCAGAGAGTATCACTATGGAATATAAAGATGAATCGATGAAAAACAAAGCACCAGAAAACGTTACTGCCATTGATCAAACAGTTAATGAACTAAATAATACCAAAGACGAAAAGCATATTGAGCCTGTTGATGAGACACCAGTAAAAATTGTGTATGACTCAAAATGGAATTATGATTATTCTCCTGATTACGAACTAAGAGAATACAATAGCTACAATATCAACTATTTTATGGAACAGATGTAAAATGTCCAGAGTTAATCATTGATATTAATAATGTATCATAATATATTATTTTATTAATATTTTACATGGCATTATTTCATTAAAAATATATTATGCATTACATTGTATTGTGTTCATTATTTTTAGATTATGGTAGCATATCAAACGTTTAGAATGTCTATTAAAACAACGGAGATGTAAAAAAAGGAATTTGCGTACATTTATTTTCAGACACATGATTAATTTATTTTCAGACGAATGATTAACTTTGGACATTTTGCATCTGTTCCATAAAATAGTTCACCATGTTCTCTCTTGATATTGTAGCTATTGTCTTCTCTTAGTTCGTAATCATGAGAAACGCCTGCCCCGGGGCCATAAGGGATTGTGGTGACACCTGAGTGTTTATTCTCTGATTTTTGAGCATTTTTCAACTTAATGGCTATCTCAAAATTTTGATTGGATGTATTTGGGAAAAAAGGGGCTTGGGGGGCTGGTTACCCCCCAATCTCTTTTGACTCTAAGAAACTGAACTAGAACTTTCAATTTCTAATCAAATGAGTGATCTCTGAAGTTTTTACGAGCATTGCTTCAATAAGAACCATATATTCCCCCCGGGTATAACTTACAACACCTGCCCTCAGACCCTGGGGGCTCTTTTGACCCCGGAGTTTTCATTATATGGTCTTTGAACTATTAAAAAAAAGCTATCTCAAACTTCTTATCAGTTGGGTTGGAGGAAAAAAGAGCGTGGAGGGGGGCTAGGTGCCCTCCAATCTCTTTTGACTCTTAAAAAGTAAACTAGAACTTTCAATTTCCAATCAAATGAGCCCTCTTTGAAGTTAATACGAGCATCCCTTCCATAAGACCCATATATACCCCCAGGGAATAACTTACAACATATGTTCCCGGGCCCTGTGGAGTTGTGTTGACACGGGGATTTTTTTACATGATCTTTGAGCTATTTTTAACAAAACAACCATCTTAAAAATTTTATTGGATGTATTTGAGAAAAAGAAGTGGGGGTGGAAGCTGGCTACCCTCCAATACCTTCTGACGCTTCAAACATGAACTAGAACTTTCAATTTCCAATCAAACACGCCGCTTCTGAAGTCTATATGAGCATTCCTTCCATAAGAACCATATATGCCCCCAGGGCATAACGTATAACCTTTGTCCCTGAAGACTATGGGGGGGATTCTCCTGCTCAAATATATAATTTCCTGAACTTTCAACTAAGTTGAACAAAATGATTCTATCAAAATTTAGATTGGATGTGTTTGAGGAAATGGTGGGCATGGTAGGGGTGTCAGTTGACCTAGAATCACTTTCGACTACTAAAAATGGAACTAGCCATTTAAATTTCCAATTGAATGAGCCCGTTCTGAAGTTTCTAGTCTTCGGGGGGGGATTTTTGTGACCGGCAATCTCATTCTTAGAGAGAAAATAAAATATGTAACTATATAAATGTAACCTCTCTTCCTTGAGTTATCTCGAAATAAATTACCTCTAATGTTATGTAGAAATCAGATTCCTGGGAACATTTCCGATGGAGGCATACGATCTAGCTACTTGCTGTGCGATTAGATACAGACATACAGATAAAAATAAACACAAATAGAAAAGTAATAGTTTTATTGAGACTTAAATTTAGGTGTACAACAGTGCTTCACTTTAACTGACAACAATAGTAGCTGAGATAACAATAATGACCAAATTACTACAATGACTGCGTCAGAAAGAATGTTCAATAATAGTTTGAATTGCGATGCCTGAATGCCAATAATAGAAATTCTGATCTACGAATGCTCTCATCGAAATTCCTCCATAATAATAATAATGATAATGACTGAATTGCAATGCCGGAATGCCTCAAAAAACACTTTTATTCACTATATCAAATTAATCCTGCTTCTGCGCTCTAAGAGCTAATTCACGATTGGCCCAAGTCCTTTGGAGGGGGCCGCGACTTTGTTATTATGTTTACCAACTCACTTCATTATGCTATCCGTTCATCCAATAATTTGCTTTAAATATTTTCGATGATATAAACAATGATACTGCTCTTATAACTTAAACTTCCTGAGAAACTTTGTATCTAGCATTTTTTATTACCAAATATCTTAGCGAAATTCAAAACCGAATAGCGTCGTTGTTTGGCTGAGGCTGCAGTTTCTCTTTTTGCTGATTAAGAATTTAGACTCTTGGAAACGGGATTTGAACTTAATTAGCGGAAGTTTAATTTATTTGGAATTATCTTTAGGAGGAAAGAATTTTATTTTTTGTATTTTAAATATATCACATTTTACTCACGGTATATATTACCCTTCCCATCATTTAATGACGTCCTTTTATTAGGACTTGCTTGCCCTTGGGTTTTTGAAATATTCGCGATTTATTTACTATTGGTCCTACGTAATTTTGATTGACATTTTATTATTTTATACATTTATATAAGCTTAATCAGGAGTGCTTAAAATTTTTCTCTTTTACTTTTCTTATTTTATTATACATCCCTATCTAAAGTTCATCTACCGGACTGAGATTATCTATAGTTCTAGCCTAGCTACTATACTAAAGATTTTTTTTCTACATCTAACACTGATGACTTTTACATTTCCAACAAGGTTGAGGCTATTCTACTTTTACTATGAAGTTTTTTTTGAAAATTCACCTTTTACAAGTTTTTATTTTTGATTTAGCTAACTAAAGGATAATTGTGCTTCCTATCTACGCTAAAGTAAATGAATAGTACGACAACGCTACTCATAACTCTATCTGAACATCTAGTACTACATATAAGAACGATTTAAAACACACAATATTAAGTTTACCACGTTCACTGGTACACATTAGAACACTTTCACTGGGAATGTTTGCTATGCAATATGAATGATAGAATATTGGAATTTTTAAGTTATCTAAGTTATTAAAATGTAACATATGCAAATTCACACCTATTTCACCATCCATGTGTCTCTTAGCGTACTCACTCCTTCTGTTATAAATTATGGTCCTTCACTCCTTTCGTCTTGGCAAAAATTTAAAAACACTCACAATATCGTTTCTTCACAGAACAGTTCGAGTATGGCTATGTTCATCATGAACCAAATGCTCTCTTCCATTGTCAAATGAGAAATGATACTTCCAACTACAGGTGTGTGGGAATATGCTATCAAAGTTCATTCTCACTTGCTTTTTGTATAGTTTATAAGGTGCTTTGTCTTTAAGGGGTTGAACACTGGGACTGTTGAGACTTGTGACTTGCTCTATTATCAATACAGTCCGGATTGGGTTGATTTTCTTCTCAGCAGCATATCACTCTTGGGAGCTTTTAAAGTACATAGAGAATGTAATTCTCGTATAAAATTGTTCGTTTGTGTACTTAGAGATTGTGCCTGGCTTGTGTCTATTAACTTTTGCGGTGATTCCTTGGTTAATCACAGGGAAATTGATGCTTGGATTTGGAATGGGTCGACATCAAACTTTAGTGACTCTTTAAACATATTGTCTTTAACTTTTTGGAGGGGTATATTATAACTAAGGGGTTAGTCACTGGGGTTAATTTTGGTTTCTGTAATTCAATGGTTGGTTTCCAGGTCCATTTTTAGAAATTATCTCGTAACATTTATGGGATAACAGAGATATTAACTTTTCGCATTTGATAGAGGTTATAGGATGGATTCCAAGAAATGCTCGGAAGGGATTCGACGCGTGAGTCTGTGACCCATAAATAATTTTTGAGATCATCAAATATCATAACTCAGCAGTCGTATGGTAAATGGGTCCATAATGATTATCAAGGGAGATATTTATGTACTCATATCTTGTACTGGTGGATGAGGTTCTCAGGATTTATGTGTTTATATAGTTCGATAATGCAATGGATACTGAGATTCAAATATAGTGTCACCTGATACGTAATATGGTTCGTGGTCGAGGAAACAACGATCAAAGGTAATTGTAATTTTCGTAAACGAAGCTGGGATGAAAATTGCCTGGATTCTATGGTGAGTACTCTTCGTTGGTTGAGGTATGATGAAAATAGGTGCTACTAGGTTGTATCTACACTGGACAACGCATTGTAAATATCGATTTCCAATATGTCATTCCACTTCCTGTAATAAAAATAACGAGGCAGAATCACACGTTCTTTAAAACAAGTCGTTATAATACATAATAAGCAATAGTTAATGGTTAACGTTACGCTACAAGGCAATATTAAGCAAATGCTAATGTTAATGCACGTGTATTGATGAAAAAAAATGACATTATTACTTTAAATACGGTTTCTTATTATTTTCCTTAGTATACGTTATTACACACATTTTATCTTAATCTTCTTCAACCCTTATTTAATTCTACATCAGATTTAAAATGACTACTTGAGCATAAGCTATGCTACATCATTTAGTTTGAGGTCTCAGTTTACAACATATTTCATGCCTTCATTGTTCACGCACGTCCGTGCTATTTAAGAAACGCATGTCGCAGCTTCGTAACCGCACTCTTTTACGTAAACAACACCTACAATGAGGGAACAAGACACAACAAGGACGAGTGAAGACCTCTATACCCACTTATTTTCTAATGTCTTCCCTATTTCTTGGCTTAGACGTTCTCATGGGGTTCCAGGTTTAACTTATGCTTTTCAGCCGTTTCCCCTTGTTCTTCCTTAGAGTTTTGCCTTCTTAGTCTCAAAACTCTTCCATAATTAAAAGTTAATAAGGTTCTCATGGTAAGGAAAATCGCGAATACGAAACATACGGTCAGTAGTATGTTCCATCAAAATTGATTGAGAATAATCCGTATCTATCATCCACTTCCGTTAATCTTTGGTCTTCATTTGTAAATAAGGGTATCTGGGAGTCTAATACTTCTCTTATTTTTGTAAGCCTTAATTTCCCTTTAATCTTTTCTATTTTGGACCATATCGAGATTTTCATTTCCTCACTTTCTATATTGGGAATAGTGTACGACAGGTTAATTGCCTTGTAATTGATTATTTTGGGACTTATTGTGTTTGTGCTCGTGGTAATTAACGGCGTTAGAACAGTTGACTCTTTAGTTACAAGTCTACATCCTTGTTTTATGGTTATCGTACCCACATCTTGTAACAGTAATTCTGTCCTGTAACCTGGATTTATTCTTTCTGTATTATTATAACAAGACAAAGTTCCAACAGTTTCTCTTGGAACATAAAATAACCAAAGATCATTTCTAAGGTGTATGAATATTTCTCGTTTAGTACTTCCTATCAAGACTTCTTTCAGCTGGACTGGATACATCGTACTGGAATGGTACGGGTAGACTTTTTATATTAAAGGAAATTATTCGAATTAATTATATGCAATGTGACTTTTTAATTAGAATTTGTTTTCTCGGGAGCTGATATATCTTGAACAGACGGTATCAGACGGTTTTGATTCGTGCGAAGCCTTGATATATGTTTAAAAAAAATTTCTATAGCGTTTTTATAATTGTATGATTTTTACTTGTGAGCTAATAGTTTTTACATTATTATTCCTTTATGACGCCTATCCATTAAAATCTTTTAATCCTATACTGAATTAAGTTTAATTTCATCTATCGGGTTTTTTAACCGTTCTACCCGATTCTATCGTTACTTTCTCTGCGACTTCTTGTGGTTTTTCTTTTTCGGTTTTGCTACCGAAATGAGATCAAACTTTTTGCATTTTTTTTTAAATTATAGCCCTTTTGATTTTGTTTCTATCGCTTGCGCGGCCGCTGAAGTCGGTTTCGATTTCCCTATTTCTTTAACTACTATATGGTCTGATTTGTCGTCAGACTCTTCAGAACTGGTTTCCGATGATTCTGCATTAGAACTTTTAGAGGTGACACTTCACGTTTTTGAGGTATCACCTGCCCTCCCTTCGTAAGTTTCTACTCCTCTGGAAGTAAAAGGTTTACTCTCTAAGTCCTCGCTTTGAGTTTTCAATTCGGGAGAGTTGAAACTCTTGAGAGCTTTGAGAGGAATCAAAAGTTTTTTGCAGGGCTCCTCCACTGTTTAAATGACATATTTTCAGGGATATGGGGTATTATTTGCATTAGTGTTTCCCTCTATGAAGTTCACTGATTAGGCTTGACCTTGGACACATTTATATTATGATATTTTTTGCTGGTCATCCCTGGGAGTTTTATTCTCAGGCAATGTACGTTGACTCGTTTTTATTGGGAAATTTATTAAATCCCTAGCTTCTCGCAGATTTGTTTTAATTGAATCTTTGGGAGGAATTTTCTTTACGGTAACACCCGGAGTTTCTACAGCTCTGTTCAATTCCTCCTGTAATAACAGGAGCCTTTCTATTGGTGTTGCAGGGGAAACCATATCGTCTGGAAATCTTTTGGGGGGACAAGGGGTTGATATTCTATCAGGGAAAAATTGGGTTTTCAGACATATTGTATAATCTAATTCTCCTGCGCTCTCCGATGATGAATTTTTTTGATCTTTTGGCATTTTTATTCTTACTGGTATTAGGGGATTTCCTATAGGAATAACTAGGTTTTTCATAGCTAAGAATTCTTCAAAGTTTTCCTCCTCATCACTCTCATTTTCAAAATAGTCTTGCTTAAAATTAAAGAAATTTAGCTCTGCCAATCTCGATTTAGGGGGCTGATTTTCTGCATCTAACGAAACAGTAGACGGGGGAAGCGGTACCCATCTTTCTGGAATTTTGGCTCATTTTATTCGGCTAGCATTTGCCTTGTAAGTTCTTCCACTATCGGGGTTCACTACTTTAAAAGTATAATCGTTATCGTACTTTTTGACTATTCTGTACAGTCCAAAATATTTGTTGGAAAGTTTTTTGCTTTCCGTCTTTGCCTCGTTCTTTAGGTAGACGCAATCTCCTATCTTGAAATATATGCTCCCTTGACTTTTGGTTGGTTTCTTAGCTCTTGGTTTATTTTACGTTTTTCGAACTCTTGCCTAACTATCTTTTAAGTTTTTCTCATCCTATTTGTGAATCCTTGTTTGTAATTCTCCTAGTTATTGCAATATTGCCGAGATTCAATAACCTCGTCATAGGGGATTCTAAAATCGCGATCAAAAAGTAAATAAAAAGGGTTGTCTTTCGTTTTTTCTGAATAGGTAGTATTGATTACGTTAGTTAAATAAGGTAAGAATTGATCCCAATCGTTCATGTTGTCTTTTATATAAATGCTTAATACATTCGAAGATATTTTATGCCTATTTTCTATTTTACCATTAGCTTGTGGGTGTTGTGGGGAAGTCACCAATTTCTCTATGTTAAGAAAACTCATTAAGTCTTTTGCTAATTTTGAAACAAAATAGCTTCCGTTGTCACTTAAAACCTTATTTGGATTACCAAATTTTAAAAATAATTTCGCTAACGCCTTACTCGTGGCGTAAGCACCTTGATTCTTGAATGCTTTTGCAAAAGTAAATCCGGAAAAGTGATCTATAACTGAAAGAATACAAATATGGCCTCTGTTGGAAACAGGTAAGCCTCCACTGGTTCCACATAAATCAAATGAGACAATATCAAAGAGGAATCTCGCTACCGGGACTCTTCCCATTGGGGAGTTAGGATAAGCTTGGGGTTTTTTTCTTAATTTACACGCTTCGCATGTATTTACAAATTCCTTGAGTTTTGCTACTGCCGACGGCACGTAAAAACATTATTTTAATTTATGGAAGGTTTTCGTTATTCCTAAATGTCCACCAATATCTGAATGAAAATATTTGAAGGCAGGTATTATTAAGTTTTGGGGTAATACAGGTATTATTGATGTTTGGTTTCTATTTGCCTCAGAAGTCGCAATTCTGCATAGTATTTCTTCATCGAGGTCATAGTAAAAATTATCTTTTCTTTTCTAAGAGTTTTGAATTTATCTGGTAACGCATCATCATTCACAAAATAATTAATAAGTGCTAAACACAATTCGTCCTTTTTTTGCTTTCTTTTTATATTTTCTAAGGACAAGGGACAATATTTATCCTTATTTTCTTTTACCTTGTCTTTGTCTTTGTTTTTCTTACATTTATGTTTACTCTTAGCATTGATAGCGTTAACTTTGTTTTCCTCAGCTTCCGACGGCATATTTTCTGGGAATCTACTCTAAAAATCACAAGCTGCATTTTGTTTACCTTTTAAATATTCAAATTCGTAATCTAGGTCTTGGATTTTCATAATCCATCTAGCTAGAATTTCCGTGGGGTTTTTGAAAGTGCGCAGGTACTGGAAGCTTTTATGGTCTGATCGTAGGATAAATTTTCTACCAATTAAACAGTGTCTTAATTTGTCCAAGTGGTGGATTATTGATAATAATTCTAAGTTTGTGGCGGAATAACTACTTTCGCCTTTTGATAAAGTTCTACTCGAATAGCATATAACTTTTTCTATTTTTTTGATTAGAAGGTCCTTGTAAAGGATCAGGGTTTCCTATGGGGGTTATTTGCGAAAGAATAGCACCAATGCCTTTTGAACTAGCAACGGTTGTGACCACAAATTGTCCTTTTTCAAAATCAGGCAGCGATAATATTGGTTCAGAAGTGAGTGCCTTTTTGAGACGGTCTAGGGAAGTTTGAGCTTCCTGGGACCAGGTAACATTTTGGGAGTTCTCTTTAGCTAACTCCATGAGGGGTTTCGAAATTTGGGCTCAATTGCGCACGGATTTTCTAAAGTAAAATTCTTCGTAATTCTCTCATAGTTCTTGGGGGTTTGAGGTTTTCAACACATTTTATTTTGTCAGAGTCTTGAGATATCTCTTCTTGCGTCACCACTACTCCTAAAAATTAAATTTTTGGTTGAAATAAATTTACTTTTTTAGACCGGCATTATAAGTTGCCCTGTCTGAACTTCTCGAACAACTTAGCTAATGTTGCTAAGTGTTGATCAGCGTTTTCTCCCACGCAAATGACATCATCAACAAAATAAATGATATTCTTTAATCCTCTTAACAGGTGTAATAAGGGTCTACATAGTGCCCTTGAACTTGTCGTAAGTCCAAAAAGCATTCTTAAATATTCATATGAACCACATTCAGTTGCATAAAACGCTGTTTTATAGACATCTTTTTCGGCTATTTTCACTTGGTGGTAGCCTTGGGTAAGATCTAAAGAAGTAAAAATTTGCTTTTTGCTTGAAATTGAGTCAAGAATTTCATCTATTCTGGGTAAAGGAAATTTATCAGTAACTACTTGTTTGTTAAGGGCTCTATAATCTACTACAAGTCTTAGATCACCATTCTTTTTTGCTACCAAGATCACTGGTGCACTATACGGACTTATACTGTGGCGTATAATTTCATTTTTTTTTCTAATTTATGAATTTTTTTTTTAACCACTCTTTTTGTTTATATGACACACGATATGGCTGTTTCGCTACAGGATTACCAGTTGTTAAAATTGAATATTCATAAAATGTTATCAGTCTGATGTCATCTTCAGATGTGGAAAACACATCCTTAAAATTCCAAGATAATTCGCATATTTTTTTCTTAAGTTCTAAGTCCATAATGTGATTTATATTAAATTTGCTTAAGAATTGCGATTTAGCTAGAGCGTGTTTGTTATTTGAGGTTTTAATGCCATTAACTAGATTTCTTTTAGAATTTTCCCATCTATCTAAATCATTCTCCGAGATAACTTGGGTTTGAACTAAACACGTCCCCTTTTTTATTGTAATTGCATCATTTTCGTGGGTATTAGTTACCCAAATGAAATTTTCTCATTTGTCGTAAGATATAATCTGTTCTTCGTATAACAAATTTTCAGGAATTTCATTCGACGGGATCTTTGCATCGTTTTGGGAGGGATCTTTGTTTTCCGTATCACAAACCCGTAATATTTCTCTTCACTATTATTGTCTATTAGATTCATACTGGCGCTATTCTGTGAAATTGCGTTATCTTGCCGCATCACATTGGCTTTTACTTTGTTTTTCAATATTTCCGCTCTTTTCTTGATTTCGTTTGACCTATAGTATTGCATATCTTCTATTTTATTTTCGCAGATTCAATCGACTTATTATTTAAATTTTATTCATTTCCGCAATGTCTCAGAATAATTGAACAAATTTCTGGTTATGCCATGTCCTCCTTGCGTGACATGAGGTTCAAAAGATTGCGACATTTTACCGCCAGAAATTTTATTTACTGTTAAGTTGTCTTCGTAAGCTCTGTTACAATTTCTTAAGGTAGAAACTCCTTCCCCTACCTTACCAGGGTAGACAAGCCTTTCATTTGCCACGTCTAATAGTACTCCATTAGACCTTAAAAAATGTACGCCGATAATGGCTTCATACGGAAAGTTATCGCATATTATAAAATATTTCAGAAAGACTCTATTATCTCTTTTTACGGCTAGGCAAATTGAACCCTTTGCATCCAATTTACGCCCTGTCACGCTAATTAAATTGGGATTATTAAAATATCTTTGTTGCCTAATATGTGGAGGCAACATATTAAATACGCATGAGTTTATGATACTAACCGTTGCAGCAG
Source organism: Artemia sp. Qi Xiang Cuo (assembly GCF_049724085.1). Lineage (NCBI taxonomy): Eukaryota > Metazoa > Arthropoda > Branchiopoda > Anostraca > Artemiidae > Artemia > Artemia sp. Qi Xiang Cuo. The sequence goes on along the minus strand of NC_142802.1, from coordinate 67,522,747 downwards.
AATCAATTAAAGCCTTAAAATAAACATTTGCAACACAAAAATCATTAAATATATATAACTTGTTATTATTATCACTACAAGACAGTACTACTATCGGTTTAGACCTATAAAACATTCTAGGCACCCTCCGGGTCCAAGTTATTCTTCTGGGGGCCTGACACGTTACCTTGAGGATTTATTTCATACTTCGGTGTCTACATTAGCGATTCAGATATGTTCATGGAATCTCTAGCTAATTGATTTGCATTTGTTTTTCGATTTTGCCAGGTATTATTATGGTAGTTTAGATTTCTTGCACCAGTGCCGGGTGTTGGCGCTGACAGCAAATTCCTTTGGCTTGAAAAATATTCATTCCCCGTCAGCCAATGAACTAACTGCCGTCTGCTTGAAAAATTTGTATTTCCCGTCGGCCGATAATTATTTTGTCTATTGGGGGGAGGGTTATACAAATTTGGTTGGTACGCGTTGTAAAGTACTGATTGGCGCAATATTCCCTGGCTATAGCCTAGTGCACCGCTGGTGCTAAAATTTGTTCCGCCAAACAAATGGTTGCCATAATTTTGCATTTTACTTACGGCGATCCTTGTTGTGCGATTGGGGACATTACAGCACTCTCTCGCGATATGCCCAACACGATTACAAATATAGCATCTTATTATTGTAGGGTTATTTTCATACCTAATTTGTTTGACGGGCTGAAAACTTACTGTTTTCTGCTTAGAGGGTTCTTGCGGTCTATTTCTTTGTGGCACTTGGGAGTTATCCCTTGAAAAAAAATTGGGAGATGCTTGATCGCCCTTGAAGGTGAGGTTTGCGTTTGATTTGCCTAGGCTATTTATTTTTGCTTTACTGTGATTTGCCACCATCGTATCAACTTCGATCAATCGCCCTACCTCCTGAACTGCAAGATCTAACGTCTGAATATTTTTGGATATTACCATCCTATTTAGTTTTGTGGGTAGCCCTTGCAAAAAGGTAAGTAGCATGACTTTTTCATACAGTTCTCCTGAACCTTTTTCGTATTTTGCTTCTACTGAAATCCATATATTATCAAGATATTCTCTTACGTTTCGTGAACTGGGCCAATTGGATATTAAACTCGTCGATATCTGTTTGTTCATCGTATTATGGAATAGATTTTGCTATTTCTACATTTTTCGCGACCCACTTTTGCGCCATTAATAGTTTGCTTAACTCTTGTGACATTTTTGCTTTTGAATTAACTCAAAATAATTTTTTTTCACTTAACCTATTTTGGGGGAGGCTATTATCTCCTATGAGATATTTTGAAGGGTTTTCCTGTAATAGTTCAGCGGTTTTAGGCCTATTCATTTTTTTCTATAAGTCTGTATCTCTCCAATGATATAAATTTGAATTACGAAGTTTGTAGCATAACTAGTTTGCATGTTTTTCTCCAAGTTTACGACTGCGCCAGTTCTTCCGGGGGCATTTCTGTGACCGGCATTCTCATTCTTAGAGAAAAAATAAAATATGTAACTGTATAAATGTAACCTCTCTTCCTTGAGTTAACTCGAAATAAATTACCTCTAATGTTATGTAGAAATCAGATTCCTGGGAACGTTTCTGATGGAGACGTACGAACTAGCTACCTGCTGTGCGATTAGATACTGACATACAGATAAAAACAAAAACAAATAAAAATTAATAGTTTTATTGAGACTTAAATTTAGGTGTACAACAGTGCTTCACATTAACTGACAACAATAGCGGCTGAGATAACAAAAATGAAAAAATCTCTACAATGACTGCGTCAAAACGAATGTCCAATAATAGTTTGAATTGCGATGCTTGAATCCCAATAATAGTAATACTGATCTACGAATGCTCTCATCGAAATGCCTCCATAATAATAGCAATGATAATGACTGAATTGCAATGCCTGATTGCCTTAAATACACTTTTCTTCACTATATCAAATTAATCCTGCTTCTGCGCTCTAAGAGCTAATTCACGATTGGTTCAAGTCCTGTGGAGGGGGCCGCTACTTTGTTATTATGTTTACCAACTCACATCATTATGCTAACCGTTCATCCAATAATTTACTTGAAATATTTTCGATGACTTAAACATTGATACTGCTCTTATAACTTAAACTTCCTGAGAAACTTTGTATCTAGCATTTTTTTATTAACAAATATCTTAGTGAAATTCAAAACCGAATAGCATCGTTGTTTGGCTGAGGTTAAACGCAGTTTCTCTTTTTGCTGATAAAGAATTATACTGTTGGAAACGGAATTTGAACTTAATTAGGGGAAGTTTAATTTATGTCGAAATTCTCCTTAGGAAGAAAGAATTTAATTTTTTTTCTATTTTAAATATATCACATTTTACTCACGGTACATTAGACAACGCTGTCTATACAAAACCTTATATGCCCCCAGGGCATCTCCTAAAACCCGTGCCGTGAGGGCTGTGGGGGGGGGGGTTGCTATCCTCAAAGACCTAATTTCCAGAACTTAAAACTACGTTGAAGAGCATAACTTACAACGCCTCTCCCTGGGCCCTGGGGGGTTGTGTCGACACTGGAGTTTTAACATCTGATGGTTGAACTATTTTTAAAAAAATTGTCAACTCAATGGTCAAATGGTCAAATTTTTATCGGATGGGTTTATCCATCCGATAAACCCAAAGGGGAGGGCGGGAGGGGCTAGTTGTCTTCCGATCTTTTTCACTCTGAGAAAATATACTACAACTTTTTATTTCCATTCAAATAAACCCTCTCTGAAGTCTATACGAGCATCCCTTTCATAAGAAAAACATATGGGCCCAGGACATAGCTTACAATGCCTGCCCCAGGGCCCTGGGGGGATGTGTCGACACCAGATTTTTTGTTATCTGATCTTTAACCTATTTTGAAAAAATTGTTGTCTCAAATATATCTCTCATCCGACCCATATATGCCCCAGGGCATAACTTACAACGCCTGCCCCTGGGTCGTGGGGGGTTATGACGACACCTGAGTTTTTGTTATTTGACTTTTGAGCAATTTTTAACTTAGTGGCTATCTCAAAATTTTTATTGAATGCATTTGGGGAAAAGGCGGCGTGGGGGGGGGCTAGTTACCCTCCAATCTCTTTCGACTCTAGAAAACTGAACAAGAACTTTCAATTTCCCATCAAATGAGTGATCTCTGAGGTTTTTACGAGCATCCCTCCCATAAGAACCATATATTCTCCCAGGGCATAACTTAAAACACCTGCCCTCGGGCCTTGGGAGGCTTTGTCGACCCTGGAGTTTTCGTTATGTGGTCTTTGAACTATTTTTTTTAAAATAAGCTATCTCAAAGTTCTTATCGGATGAATTTGAGGAAAAAAGGGCGTGGAGGGGGGGGGGGAGCTAGAGGCCCTCAAAAATATTTTGAATTTCGCTCGGATAATAAAAAATCCTTTGTCAATACAACCCCCCCCCCCATGGCTCAGGGGAAGGCTTTCTAAGTTACGCCCTAGGGACATATATGGTTTTATGAAAGGGATGCTCGTATAAACTTCATAGAGGGCTCAATTGATTGGAAATTGAAAGTTCTAGTTCACTTTTTAAGAATATTGAGAGTTAAGGGGAGCTAGCCTCTCCCTCCCATGCTCTATTTTCCCGAAACCTATCCACTACAAATTTTGAGATTTCCAGTTTTTTAGAAATTGTTCAAAAATATGGTTCTTATGAAAGGGATGCTTGTATAAACTTCAGAGGGGGCTCATTTGATTGGAAATTGAAAATTATAGCACAATTTTTAAGAGTCAAAAGAAATTCGAGGGCAACTAGCCCCCCCCACACCCTTTTGCCCCAAGCGCATCCGATAAAATTTTTATAACAGCCATTTCATTAAAAATAGTTCAAAGGTCAAATAAGAAAAATTCTTGTGTCGACGCAACCTGCCAGGGCCCGGAAGCAGGCGTTATGAATAATGCTCTAGGGGCATATATAGTTCTTACGGAAGAGATGCTCTTATAAACTTTGGAGAAGGCTCATTTGATTGGAAATTAAAAGTTGTTGTTCACTTTTTAAGAGTCAAAAGAGATCGGGGGGCAACTGGCCCCCCTCCCCCCCCCCTCCAAGCCCTAAATGCATCAGATAAAAATTTTGAGATAAATATTTTGTTTAAAATAGTTCAAACTTCTGATAACAAAAAACTCCGGCGTCAACAAAACCACCTGGGCCCGGGTGTAGGTGTTGTAAGTTATGCCCTGGGGGCATATATGGTCGTTATGGAAGGGATACTTGTATAAACTTCCTAGAGGGCTCATTTGATTGGAAATTGGAAATCGCAATTCACTTTTAAAGAGTCCACTCATTTTCGACTATTAAAAAGGGCAATTTTAATTTGCAATCAAAGGAGCCTTTTTTGAAATTTCTACAACAACTTTCTATATAAACCTTATATGCCCCCAGGGCATAACTTACAACCCTTGCACTGAGGGCTCTGAGAGGGTTATCATCCTAAAAGACCTAATTTCCAGAACTTTCAACTACTTTGAACAAAATGGATATCTCAGAATTTTGATTGGATGTGTTTGTGAAAAATCGTGGGCGTGATAGGGTGGCTAGTTGCCGTTCAATCACTTTTTACAATAAAAAGGGGCACTAGCCCTTTCAATTTCAAATTGAATGAGCTCTCTTTGAAGTTTCTACAAAATCGTTTTCTATAAAAACTTTATATTCCCCAAGGCCATAGCTTACAACCCTTGCCCTGAGGGCTGTGGGGGGAGAGGTTGTAATCTTTAAAGACCTAGTTTCCAAAACTGCCAACTACGTTGAATAAATGGCTATCTAAAAATTTGCATTGGATGTGTTTGGGGGAAAGATGGGCGTGAGAAGGGGATTAGTTGCCCTCAAATCACTTTCTACTATTAAAAAGGGCACTAGCCCTTTGAATTTCCAATCGAATGGGCCCTTTTTCAAGTTTTTACGACAAAGATTTCAAGAAAAACCTTATATGCCCCCATGACATAAATTATAACCCTTGCCCTGAAGACTCTGGGGGGAGTGTCTGGCTCAAATGTACAATTTCCTGAACTTTAAACTGCATGGAACGGCTATTTCAAAATTTTGATTAGATGTGTTTGGGGAAATGGTGGGCGTGGAAAGGGTTCTAGTTGTCTTCCAATCCCTTTTACTCTATTAAAAGTGATCTCATCAAAGAGAAGGGTTCTAGTTGACTATTAAAAAGGGCACTAGCCATTTCAATTTCCAATCGAATGACTCCTTTTTGAATTTTCTACGACAACGCATTTTATAAATACCTTATATGCCCCGAGGGCATAACTTACAACCCTTGCCGAGAGAACTGTGGGGGGGAGGGGTGTTGTCATCCTTAAAGACCTAATTTCCAGAACTTAAAACTACGTTGAACAAAATGACTATCTCAAAATTGTGATTGGATGTGTTTGGGGAATAGGTGGGCTTGAGAGGGGTGTTGGTTGCTCTCCAATCACTTTCGACTATTAAAAAGGGCACTAGCCATTTGAATTTTCAATCAAATGAGCTTTTTCGAAGTTCTTACGACAACACTTTCTATAAAAACCTTCTATGACCCCAAGCCATAAATTACAACCCTTGCCCTGAGGGTTGTGGGGGAGTGTCCTCCTCAAAAGCATAATTTCTATCTTGAAATCAACTATGCTGAACAACATAGCTACCTCAAAATATTGATTGGATGTGTTTGGGGAAATGATCGGCGTGGAAGGGGTGTTAGTTTCCTTCCAAACACTATCGAGTATTAAAAAGGGCACAAGCCACTCCAATTTTCAATCGAATAAGCCCATTTCGAAGTTTCTACGACAAATCCTTCGATACAAAATACCCTGGTCTAAAACCAAGAAAAAAATAATAATAATACATTAGGCCCGTTTTTTAGCACTAAGACCTTACATCTTTCAGCAAAGATTATCTTTTTTTAACTCATCTCTGTTCTAAGATCTTACAGGTCACAGATGTTAGCAAAAAGTGTAAAGACCGCCATTGTTTTACCATACAGAACAATGATGAAAGAACTTTGATGATCTACTCATCATTGTTCTCAGACCGCTGGTCAGAGCAGAATGATGAAAGGTATGCACAAAAACAGCCAAAGATGTAAGATCTTTGTTCAAAGATTTCACTTTTAAGCGTTTTCTGTCAAAAGATTTATGATCTTAGCACATTGATGAGTGAAAAAACAGGCCTATTGTGCCAACATCGTTCTTTACTTAGGCACTGCAATAGCGATGCCTATGATAAGCCAAAAACAGAGGCTACTTTTAATTCATTCATCAGGCTCCTTACCTTCCTCACAGGGTTTGATACTTGCATGCGTTAAAGTGTTTGCAGCTTCTTATATTGAAGTCCTCTTCTTATATCTTGCGTTTGTACACTAGTTTTCACTTTAAATAATGAAATACTTCTAAGCAGAATGAAAAATAGTAGAATAATATGCCTCTAAGTAGAAGTAACCCTAAAGGTCCCACGAGGCACCCCTGCTGCCACCTATAACTTTTTTGCACCCCAAATAAGGGCATAGCCTCCCTAGGGAGAATGATTGCGTAATCAGTCAATGACCTCTTTTTCCAAGGTCGATTCATTTGATGTTTCTATGTGTAATAACTCCGGAACGAAGGTTGCACATGCGCATTGAATTCTAACGGGAAAAATGTTGTTGATCTAGGACTCGAGGGGGAAGTGAATTTCCGAGAACTTGATTGCGTAATCGATCGTGAACGTTATGATCCAGAAATAGTATTTGTTGTTGTTGCTCTAGGCAATGCTATGAGTTTCCCGGAATTTGGAACACCTGTGCTGTCGACCTCAATTCACCTATCGTGAATCAATAATTCCCCTTAGAAACAACAAATTAATTCCCCTTTCTTGACAGATAAATCAACCAATGACATCATCTGTCAGACTTTAAAAATTTTCGCATAGAAACGATTCTCCAGGAATAGATCCAAGTCATTAATGTCTTTGCCTCGGAAACAACTCTTTTGGTCGAACTCCAAAGGATATTAATAGCCAAAGGCCATGGAAACAATTCTCCAAGAAACATCTTAGCGATGAATTGTTTTAGCGCGGGAATCAGGTTTCTTATTAATTGAAATGCATTAGCGCAGAGATGCCAAAAACAAAAGGAACACGCTGAATTACGTTTAGGGATTATTTGGGCGAAACTGTTTTAGACAGGCTATGGAATTATTTCGGCGAAACAGTTAGAGACATTTTAAAAGATGATTTTTGAAGAGATTTTAGAAGAGAATTTAATGGTGAAACTATGTGGTCGTTATAATACACAAGTTTCATTTGAACAGTGTTGTGAGGTCCTCTAACCCAACCCCAAAGGGTTCCAATCCTCCTACCCCAACCCCGAAGGAAGCCCCCCGGTCCTCAAAGGCCCCCAAGCTCCCAAAGGGCCACCGGAGCCCCCAAAGGCCCACCCAGACCCCCAAAGGCCATCCCCGGGCCCCCCAAAGGCCCATCGAGCTCCCAAAGGACCAACGGGGTCCCAAAGGCCCTCCACCGGTCCCCAAATGTCCCCCAGGCACCCAACTGCCCCCCCGGACCCCCAAAGGCCCTCCCTGTGCCCCAAAGGCCCTCCCAGTGCCCCAAAGGCCCTCCCTGTGCCCCAAAGGCCCTCCCTGTGCCCCAAAGGCCCTCCCCCGGCCCCCAAAGGTCCCCCGGACCAGAGAAGCGCCGCCGGGATGCGCCGTGGGGCCAGGAAAGCGCCGCAGGATGTGCCGCAGGGATGCGCCGCGGGTCAGGAAAGTGCCGCAGGGGATGCACCGCAGGGAGGCACCGCAGGAAAGCGCCGCAGGATGCGCCGCAGGGATGCGCCGCAAAAAAAAAGTAAACTAAAAAGTAAAAATTTCGAAATGTTATCCCCCAACCGCCCTCATCAGACCCCCAAAGGCCCTCCCCTGGTCCTCAAAGGTCCCCCGGGCGCCCAACGGGCCAACCGGCCCCCAAGGGTCCCCCGGGCCCCCAAAGGTCCTCCCCCGGTCCCCAAAGGTCCACTAGGCTCCCAAAGGGCCCCCCCGGCCCTCAAGGTTCCCCCAGACCCCCCCCCCCGGGGCCCAAAGGGCACCTCCCCCCTTTGGCCCCAAAGGGCCCCTCCCCTCCATCTCCTCCCTCCTCCTCCCCTCCCCCTCCTCCCTCCCCTCCTCGTTTGAATTTCTTTCATTGAAATGCAAGAGACGGAATATTTCAGTAGTGTTTGGTTATGGTTTACCTTGTCACAGTTACATTTTCTTGATTTTTCAAAGTTCATTTTGAATTTCTTTCGTTGAAATGCAAGAGTTAGAATATTTCAGTAGTGTTTGCTTGTGGTTTACCTTGTCACAGTTATATTTTCTTGATTTTTCAAAGTTCATTTTGAATTTCTTTCGTTGAAATGCAAGAGTTGGAATATTTCAGTAGTGTTTGGTCGTGGTTTACCTTATCACAGTTACTTTTTCTTGATTTTTCAAAGTTCATTTTGAATTTCTTTCGTTGAAATGCAAGAGTTGGAATATTTCAGTAGCGTTTGGTTGTGGTTTAACTAGTCACAGTTACATTTTCTTGATTTTTCAAAGTTCATTTTGAATTTCTTTCGTTGAAATGCAAGAGTTGGAATATTTCAGTAGTGTTTGATTGTGGTTTACCTTGTCACAGTTACATTTTCTTGATTTTTCAAAGTTCATTTTGAATTTCTTTCGTTGAAATGCAAGAGTTGGAATATTTCGATAGCGTTTGGTTGTGGTTTAACTTGTCACAGTTACATTTTCTTGATTTTTCAAAGTTCATTCTGAATTTCTTTCGTTGAAATGCAAGAGTTGGAATATTTCAGTAGTGTCTGGTTTAGGTTTACCTTGTCAAAGTTACATTTTCTTGATTTTTCAAAGTTCATTTTGAATTTCTTTCGTTGAAAACAAGAGTTGGAATATTTCAGTAGTGTTTGGTTGTGGTTTACCTTGTCACAGTTACATTTTCTTGATTTTTCAAATTTCATTTTGAATTTCTTTCGTTTAAAAGCAAGAGTTGGAATATTTCAGTAGTGTTTGCTTGTCGTTTACCATGTCACAGTTACATTTTCATGATTTTTTAAAATTTCATTTTGAATTTCTTTCGTTGAAATGCAAGAGTTGGAATATTTCAGTAGTGTTTGCTTGTGGTTTACCTTGTAACTGTTACATTTTCTTGATTTTTCAAAGTTCATTTTGAATTTATTTAGTTTAAATTCAGGAGTTGGAATATTTAATTAGTGTTTGATTGTGGTTTACCTTGTCACAGTTACATTTTCTTGATTTTTTAAAATTCATTTTGAATTTCTTTCGTTGAAATGAAAGAGTTGGAATATTTCAGTAGTGTTTGATTGTGGTTTACCATGTCTCAGTTACTTTATCTTGATTTTTCAAAATTAATTTTGAATTTCTTTCGTTGAAATGCAGGAGTTGGAATATTTCAGTAGTGTTTGTTTTTGGTATAACTTGTCACAGTTACATATTAATGAATTTTAAATGTTTATTTTGAATTTATATCTTTGAAATTAAAGAGTTGGAACATTTCTGTAGTGGTTGGTTGTGGTTTATCTTGTCACAGTTACATTTTCTAGATTTTTCAAAGTTCATTTTGAATTTCTTTCATTGAAATGCAAGAGTTGGAATATTTCAGTAGTGTTTGGTTATGGTATACCTTGTCAAAGTTACATTCTCACGATTTTTCAATGTTCATTTTGAATTTATATCATTGCAATGCAAGACTTGGAATATTTCAGTAGTGTATGGTTATGGTATACCTTGTCACAGTTACATTTTAGTGATTTGTCAATGTTGATTTTGAATTTTTTTCGTTGAAATGCAAGAGTTGGAATATTTCAGTAGTGTTTGGTTGTGGTTTACCTTGTCACAGTTACATTTTCTTGATTTTTCAAAGTTCATTTTGAATTTCTTTCGTTGAAATGCAAGGGTTGGAATATTTCAGTAATGTTTGGTATTGGTTTACCATGTCACAGTTACATTTTCTTAAACCATGTCACAGTTAAATTTTCTTGATTTTTCAAAGTTCATTTAGAATTTCTTTCGTTGAAATGCAAGAGTTGGAATATTTCAGTAGTGTTCGGTTGTGGTTTACCTTGTCAAAGTTACATTTTCATGATTTTTCAAAGTTAATTTTGAATTTCTTTCTATAAAATGCAAGATTTGTAATATTTCAGTAGTGTATGGTTATGTTTTACAATGTCACAGTTACATTTTCTTTATTTTTCAAAGTTCATTTTGAATTTCTTTCATTGAAATGCAAGAGTTGGAATATTTAAGAAGTGTTTGGTTGTGGTTTACCTTGTCACAGATAAATTTTCTTTATTTTTCAAAGATAATTTTGAATTTATTTATTTGAAATGCAAGAGTTGGAATATTTCAGTAGTGTATGGTTATGGTATACGTTGTCACAGTTACATTTTCTTGATTTTTCAATGTTCATTTTGAATTTCTTTCGTTGAAATGCAAGAGTTGGAATATTTCAGTAGTGTTTGGTTGTGGTTTACCTTGTCACACTTACATTTTCTTGATTTTTCAAAGTTCATTTTGAATTTCTTTCATTGAAATGCAAGAGTTGGAATATTTCAGTAGTGTTTGGTTGTGGTTTACCTTGTCACAGTTACATTTTCTTGATTTTTCAGTTCTTTTTGAATTTCATTCGTTGAAATTAAAGAGTTGGAATATTTCAGTAGTGTTTGGTTGTGGCTTACCTTGACATAGTTACATTTTCATGATTTTTCAAAGTTCATTTTGAATTTCTTTCGTTGAAATGCAGGAGTTGAAATATTTCAGCAGTGTTTGGTTGTTTTTTACCTTGTCACAGTTACATTTTCTTGATTTTTCAAAGTTCATTTTGAATTTCTTATGTTGAAATGCAAGAGTTGGAATATTTCAGTAGTGTTTGGTAGTGGTTTACCTTATCACAGTTACTTTTTCTTGATTTTTCAAAGTTCATTTTGAATTTCTTTAGTTGAAATGCAAGAGTTGGAATATTTCAGTAGCGTTTGGTTGTGGTTTAACTTGTCACAGTTACATTTTCTTGATTTTTCAAAGTTCATTTTGAATTTCTTTTGTTGAAATGCAAGAGTTGGAATATTTCAGTTGTTTTTGGTTGTTGTTTACCTTGTCACAGTTACATTTTCTTGATTTTTCAATGTTCATTTTGAATTTCTTTAGTTGAAATGCAAGAGTTGGAATATTTCAGTAGCGTTCGGTTGTGGTTTAACTTGTCACAGTTACATTTTCTTGATTTTTCAAAGTTCATTTTGAATTTCTTTCGGTGAAATGCAAGAGTTGGAATATTTCAGTAGTGTTTGGTTGTGGTTTAAATTGTCAAAGTTACATTTTATTCATTCTTAAAAGTTCATTTTGAATTTTTTTCGTTGAAATGCAAGAGTTGGAATATTTCACTAGTGTTTGGTTGTGATTTACCTTGTCAAAGATACATTTTATTGATTTTTCAAAGTTCATTTTTAATTTCTTTCGTTGAAAAGCAAGAGTTGGATTATTTCAGTAGTGTTTGCTTGTGGTTTACCTTGTCACAGTTACATTTTCTTGATTTTTTTCAAAGTTCCTTTTGAATTTCTTTTGTTGATATGCAAGAGTTGGAATATTTCAGTAGTGTTTGGTTGTGGTTTACCTTGTCACAGTTACATTTTCTTGATTTTTCAAAGTTCATTTTGAATTTCTTACGTTGAAATGCAAGAGTTGGAATATTTCAGTAGCGTTTGGTTGTGGTTTAACTTGTCATAGTTACATTTTCATGATTTTTCAAAGTTCATTTTGAATTTCTTTTCTTGAAATGCAAGAGTTGGAATATTTCAGTAGTGTCTTGTTGTGCTTTACCTTGTCAAAGTTACATTTTCTTGATTTTTCAAAGTTTATTTTGAATTTCCTTTGTTGAAATGCAAGAGTTGGAATATTTCAGTAGTGTTTGGTTATGGTTTACATTGTCACAATTACAGTTTCTTGATTTTTCAAAGCTCATTTTGAATTTCTTTCGTTGAAATGCAAGAGTTGAATTATTTCAGTAGTGTTTGCTTATGGTTTACCTTGTCAGAGTTACATTTTCTAGATTTTTCAAAGTTCATTTGAATTTATTTCATTGAAATGCAAGAGAAGGAATATTTAATTAGTGTTTGGTTGTGGTTTAACTTGTCACAGTTACATTTTCATGATTTTTAAAAGGTCATTTGAATTCATTTCCTTGAAATGAAATAGTAGTAATATTTCAGTAGTGTCTGGTTGTGGTTTAAATTGTCACAGTTAAATTTTCTTGATTTTTCAAAGTTCATTTTGAATTTCTTACGTGGAAATGCAAGAGTTGGAATATTTCAGTAGTGTTTGGTCGTGGTTTACCTTATCACAGTTACATTTTCTTGATTTTTCAAAGTTCATTTTGAATTTCTTTCGTTGAAATGCAAGAGTTGGAATATTTCAGTAGCGTTTGGTTGTGGTTTAACTAGTCAAAGTTACATTTTCTTTATTTTTCAAAGTTAATTTTTAATTTCTTTCTTTGAAATGCACGAGTTGGAATATTTCAGTAGTATTTGGTTGTGGTTTACCTTGTCACAGTTACATTTTCTTGATTTTTCAAAGCTTATTTTGAATTTCTTTCGTTGAAATGCAAGAGTTGGAATATTTCAATAGCGTTTGGTTGTGGTTTATCTTGTCACAGTTACATTTTCTTGATTTTTCAAAGTTCATTTTGAATTTCTGTCGTTGAAAAGCAAGAGTTGGATTATTTCAGAAGTGCCTGGTTATGGTTTACCTTGTCACAGTTACATTTTCTTGATTTTTTCAAAGTTCATTTGAATTTCTTTCGTTGAAATGCAAGAGTTGGAATATTTCAGTAGTGTCTGGTAATGGCTTACCGTGTCACAGTTACATTATCTTGATTTTTCAATGTTCATTTTGAATTTCTTTCGTTGATATGCAAGAGTTGGATTATTTCAGAAGTGTTTGGTTGTGGTTTACCTTGTCACAGTTACATTTTCTTGATTTTTCAAAGTTCATTTTGAATTTCTTTCGTTGAAAAGCAAGAGTTGGAATATTTCAGTAGTGTTTGGTCATGGTTTACCTTGTCACAGTTACATTTTCTTGATTTTTCAAAGTTCATTTTGAATTTCTGTCGTTGAAATGCAAGAGTTGGACTATTTCAGTAGTGTTTGGTTATGGTTTACCCTGTCACAGTTACATTTTCTTGATTTTTCAAAGCTCATTTTGAATTTCTTTCGTTGAAAAGCAAGAGTTGGAATATTTCAGTAGTGTTTGCTTATGGTTTACCTTGTTACAGTTACATTTTCTTGATTTTTTCAAAGTTCATTTGAATTTCATTCATTGAAATGCAAGAGACGGAATATTTCAGTAGTGTTTGGTTATGGTTTACCTTGTCAAAGTTATATTTTCTTGATTTTTCAAAGTTCATTTTGATATTCTTTCTTTGAAATGCAAGAGTTGTAATATTTCAATAGTGTTAGGTTATGGTTTACCTTGTCACAGTTACATTTTCTTAATTTTTCAAATTAATTTTTAATTTATATCGTTGAAATGCAAGAGTTGGAATATTTCAGTAGTGTTTGGTTATCGTTTACCATGTCACAGTTACATTTTCTTGATTTTTCAAAGTTCCTTTTGAATTTCTTTCGTTGAAATGCAAGAGTTGGAATATTTCAGTAGTGTTTGGTTGTGGTTTACCTTGTCACAGTTACATTTTCTTGATTTTTCAAAGTTCATTTTGAATTTCTTTCGTTGAAATGCAAGAGTTGGAATATTTCACTAGTGTTTGGTTGTGGTTTACCTTGTCACATGTACACACATGTATAAACATGTAAACACATGTGCTTATCATGAGTGCTCATGATAAGTTAACCTAACCTTTTCCGGTGAGTATGGTTAGGTTAGACTAGATTAAGTTAGGTTAGATTAGACTAGGTTAGGTTAGCCTACGTACGCTTCACTTAAGTTAGCTTAGGTTAGGTGAGAGACATGTGAAAAGTTAGGTGTATGATTAGGTTAGGTTAGGTTAGATTAAGTTCGGTTAGGTTAAGTTAGGTTAGGCTAGGTTAGCCTACGTACGCGCGCGTACGTAGGCTAACCTAGCCTAACCTAACTTTTCGCATGTCTCTCACCTAACCTAAGCTAACCTAAGTGAAGCGTACGTAGGCTAACCTAACCTAGTCTAATCTAACCTAACTTAATCTAGTCTAACCTAACCATACTCACCGGAAAAGGTTAGGTTAACTTATCATGAGCACTCATGATAAGCACATGTGTTTACATGTGTATACATGTGTGTACATGTGACAAGGTATACCACAACCAAACACTAGTGAAATATTCCAACTCTTGCATTTCAACGAAAGAAATTCAAAATGAACTTCGAAAGATCAAGAAAATGTAACTGTGACAAGGTAAACCACAACCAAACACTACTGAAATATTCCAACTCTTGCATTTCAACGAAAGAAATTCAAAATGAAGTTTGAAAAATCAAGAAAATGTAACTGTGACATGGTAAACGACAACAAAACACTACTGAAATATTCCAACTCTTGCATTTCAACGATAGAAATTCAAAATGAATTTGAAAAATTAAGAAAATGTAACTGTGAAAAGGTAAACCATTACCAAACACTATTGAAATATTCCAACTCTTGCATTTCAACGAAAGAAATTCAAAATGAACTTTGAAAAATCACGAAAATATAACTTTGACAAGGTAAACCATAACCAAACACTAATGAAATATTCCGTCTCTTGCATTTCAATGAATGAAATTCAAATGAACTTTAAAAAAATCAAGAAAATGTAACTGTAACAAGGTAAACCATAAGCAAACACTACTGAAATATTCCAACTCTTGCTTTTCAACGAAAGAAATTCAAAATGAGCTTTGAAAAATCAAGAAAATGTAACTGTGACAGGGTTAACCATAACCAAACACTACTGAAATAGTCCAACTCTTGCATTTCAACGACAGAAATTCAAAATGAACTTTGAAAAATCAAGAAAATGTAACTGTGACAAGGTAAACCATTACCAAACACTACTGAAATATTCCAACTCTTGCTTTTCAACGAAAGAAATTCAAAATGAACTTTGAAAAATCAAGAAAATGTAACTGTGACAAGGTAAACCACAACCAAACACTTCTGAAATAATCCAACTCTTGCATATCAACGAAAGAAATTCAAAATGAACATTGAAAAATCAAGAGAATGTAACTGTGACACGGTAAACCATAACCAGACACTACTGAAATATTCCAACTCTTGCATTTCAACGAAAGAAATTCAAATGAACATTGAAAAAATCATGAAAATGTAACTGTGACATTTTAAACCACAAGTAAACACTACTGAAATATCCCAACTCTTGCTTTTCAACGAAAGAAATTCAAAATGAACTTTTAAAAATCAAGAAAATGTAACTGTGACAAGGTAAACCACAACCAAACACTACTGAAATATTCCAACTTGCATTTCAACTAAATAAATTCAAAATTAACTTTGAAAAATCAAGAAAATGTAACTTTGACAATGTAAACCACAACCAGACACTACTGAAATATTCCAACTCTTGCATTTCAGCGAAAGAAATTCAGAATGAACTTTGAAAAATCAAGGAAATGTAACTGTAACAAGTTAATCCAAAATCACATACTAATTAAATATTCCACCTCTTTCCTTTCAGAGAAAGATATTCAAAATTAACTTTGAAAAATCAAGAAAATGTAACTGTGACTAGTTAAACCACAACAAAACGCTCCTGAAATATTCAAACTCTTGCATTTCAACGATAGAAATTCAAAATGACCTTTGAAAAATCAAGAAAAAGTAACTGTGATAAAGTAAACCACAATCAAACACTACTGAAATATTCCAACTCTTGCATTTCAACGAAAGAAATTCAAAATGAACTTTGAAAAATCAAGAAAATGTAACTGTGACAAGGTAAACCACAACCAAACACTGCTGAAATATTTCAACTCTAGCATTTCAACGAAAGAAATTCGAAATGAACTTTGAAAAATCAAGAAAATGTAACTGTGACAAGGTAAACCATAACCAAACACTACTTAAATATTCCGTCTCTTGCATTTCAATGAAATAAATTCAAATGAACTTTGAAAAATCTAGAAAATGTAACTGTGACAAGGTAAACCATAAGCAAACACTACTGAAATATTTCAACTCTTGCTTTTCAACGAAAGAAATTCAAAATGAGCTTTGAAAAATCAAGAAAATGTAATTGTGACAAGGTAAACCATAACCAAACACTACTGAAATATTCCAACTCTTGCATTTCAACGAAAGAAATTCAAAATGAACTTTGAAAAATCAAGAAAATGTAACTTTGACAAGGTAAAGCACAACCAGACACTACTGAAATATTCCAACTCTTGCATTTCAACGAAAGAAATTCAAAATTAACTTTGAATAATCAAGAAAATGTAACTTTGACAAGTTTAACCACAACCAAACGCTACTGAAATATTCCAACTCTTGCATTTCAACGAAAGAAATTCAAAATGAACTTTGAAAAATCAAGAAAATGTAACTGTGACAAGGTAAACCACAACCAAACACTACTGATATATTCCAACTCTTGCATTTCAACAAAAGAAAATCAAAAGGAACTTTTAAAAAAATAAAAAAAATGTAAATCTGACAAGGTAAACCACAAGAAAACACGACTGAAATATTCCAACTCTTGCTTTTCAACGAAAGACATTCAAAATGAACTTTAAAAAATCAAGAAAATGTAACTATGACATGGTAAAACATAACCACACAGTACTGAAATATTCCAACTCTTGCATTTCAACGAAAGAAATTCAAAATAAATTTTGAAAAATCAAGAAAATGTAACTGTGAAAAGGTAAACCTTAACCAGACACTACTGAAACAGTACAACTCTTGCATTTCGATGAAAGAAATTCAAAATGAACTTTAAAAAATAAAGAAAAAGTAAATGTTACAAGTTAAAACACAACCGAGAGCTACTGAAATATTCAAAATCTTTCATGTCAATGACAGAAATTCAAAATGAACTTAAAAAAATCAAGAATAGGTAAATGTGACAAGGTAAACCACAACCAAACACTACTGAAATATTCAAACCCTTGCATTTCAACAAAAGAAATTCAAAATGAACTGTGAAAAATCAAGAAAATGTAACTGTGACAAGTTAAACCACAACCACACTCTACTGAAATATTCAAACTCTTGCATTTAAACTAAAGAAATTCAAAATGAACTTTGAAAAATCAAGAAAAAGTAACTGTGATAAGGTAAACCACGACCAATCACTACTGAAATATTCCAACTCTTGCATTTCAACGTAAGAAATTCAAAATGAACTTTGAAAAATCAAGAAAATGTAACTGTGACAAGGTAAACCACAACCAAACACTGCTGAAATATTTCAACTCTTGCATTTCAACGAAAGAAATTCAAAATGAACTTTGGAAAATCATGAAAATGTAAATATGACAAGGTAAACCACAACCAAACACTACTGAAATATTCCAACTCTTGCATTTCAACGAATGAAATTCAAAAAGAACTTTGAAAAATCAAGAAAATGTAACTGTGACAAGGTAAACCACAACCAAACACTACTGAAATATTCCAACTCTTGCATTTCAATGAAAGAAATTCAAAATGAACTTTGAAAAATCAAGAAAATGTAAGTGTGACAAGGTAAACCACAACCAAACGCTACTGAAATATTCCAACTCTTGCATTTCAACGAAAGAAATTCAAAATGAACATTGAAAAATCAAGAAAATGTAACTGTGACAACGTATACCATAACCAAACACTACTGAAATATTTCAACTCTTGCATTTCAACGAAAGAAATTCAAAATGAACTTTGAAAAATCAAGAAAATGTAACTATGACAAGGTAAACCACAACCAATCACTACTTAATTTTTCCTACTCTTGAATTTCAAAGAAAGAAATTCAAAATGAACTTTGAAAAATCAAGAAAATGTAACTGTGACAAGGTAAACCACAACCATACACTACTGAAATATTCCAACTCTTGCATTTCAATGAAAGAAATTCAAAATGAACTTTGAAAAATCAAGAAAATGTAACTGTGACAAGGTAAACCACAACCAAACGCTACTGAAATATTCCAACTCTTGCATTTCAACGAAAGAAGTTCAAAAAGAACTTTGAAAAATCAAGAAAATTTAACTATGACATGGATTAAGAAAATGTAACTGTGACATGGTAAACCACAACCAAACACTACTGAAATATTCCAACTCTTGCATTTCAACGAAAGAAATTCAAAAAGAACTTTGAAAAATCAAGAAAATGTAACTGTGACAAGGTAAACCACAACCAAACACTACTCAAATATTCAAACTCTTGCATTTCAACGAAAGAAATGCACAATGAAATTTGAAAAATCAAGAAAATGTAACTGTGACAAGGTATACAATAACCATACACTATTGAAATATTCCAACTCTTGCACTTCAAAGATATAAATTAAAAATTAACATTGAAAAATCAAGAAAATGTAAATGTGACAAGTAAAACAAACACCAAAAGCAACGCAAAGATTCAAAATCTATCATTTAAACGAAAGAAATTCAAAATGAACTTTGAAAAATCAAGAAAAAGTAACTGTGACATGGTAAACCACAACCAAACACTACTGAAATATTCCAACTCTTGCATTTCAACGAAAGAAATTCAAAATGAACTTTGAAAAATAAAGAAAATGTAACTGTGACAAGGTAAACCACAAGCAAACACTACTGAAATATTCCAACTCTTGCATTTCAACGAAAGAAATTCAAAATGAACTTTGAAAAAATCATGAAAATGTAACTGTGACATGGTAAACGACAAGCAAACACTACTGAAATATTCCAACTCTTGCTTTTCAACGAAATAAATTCAAAATGAAATTTAAAAAATCAAGAAAATGCAACTGTGACAAGTTAAACCACAAACAAACACTACTGAAATATTCCAACTCTTGAATTTAAACGAAAGAAATTCAAAAAAAAATCTGAAAAATCAAGAAAATTTAACTGTGACAATGTAAAGCACAACCAGACAGTACTGAAATATTCCAACTCTTGCATTTCAACGAAAGGAATTCAAAATGAACTTTGAAAAATCAAGAAAATGTAACTGTGACAAGATAAACCACAACCAAACGCTATCAAAATATTCCAACTCTTCAATTTCAACGAAAGAAATTCAAAAAGAACTTTGAAAAATCAAGAAAATGTAACTGTGACAAGGTAAACCACAATCAAACACTACTGAAATATTCCAACTCTTGCATTTCAACAAAAGAAATTCAAAATGAACTTTGAAAAATCAAGAAAATGTAACTGTGACTAGTTAAACCACAACCAAACGCTACTGAAATATTCCAACTCTTGCATTTCGACGAAAGAAATTCAAAATGAACTTTGAAAAATCAAGAAAAAGTAACTGTGAGAAAGTAAACCCCTACCAAACACTACTGAAACATTCCAAA
Organism: Artemia sp. Qi Xiang Cuo; assembly: GCF_049724085.1. Classification (NCBI taxonomy): domain Eukaryota; kingdom Metazoa; phylum Arthropoda; class Branchiopoda; order Anostraca; family Artemiidae; genus Artemia; species Artemia sp. Qi Xiang Cuo. The sequence goes on along the minus strand of NC_142802.1, from coordinate 67,503,229 downwards.
TCGTTCTTTTAAAAGAAAAAAATTCAATATGAACTTTGAAAAATCATGAAAATGTAACTGTGACAAGGTAAAACATATCCATACACTACTGAAATATTCCAAATCTTGCACCTCAACGAAAGAAATTCAAAATGAACATTTAAAATTCACGAAAATGTAACTGTGACAAGGTATACCATAACCATACACTACTGAAATATTCCAACTCTTGCATTTCAACGAAAGAAATTCAAAATGAACTTTGAAAAATCAAGAAAATGTAACTGTGACAAGGTAAACCATAACCAAACACTACTGAAATATTCCGAATCTTGCATTTGAATCAAATATAGATTTGATTCAAAATGAACTTTGAAAAATCAAGAAAATGTAGCTGTGACAAGGTAAACCACAACCAAACACTACTGAAATATTCCAACTCTTGCATTTCAATGAAAGAAATTCAAAATTAACTTTGTAAAATCAGGAATATGTAACTGTGACAATTTAAACCACAAACAAACACTACTGAAATATTCCAACTCTTGCATTTAAACGAAAGAAATTCAAAAATAAAATTTAAAAATCAATAAAATTCAAGTTTGACAAGGTAAACAACGAAAAAACACCACTTATATATTCCAAATCTTACTTTTCAACTGTAGAAATTCAAAATGAACTTTTAAAAATCAATAATATGTAACTGTGACATGTTAAACCACAAGCAAACACTACTGAAATATTTCAACTCTTGCATTTAAACGAAAGAAATTCAAAATGAACTTTTAAAAAATCATGAAAATGTAACTGTGACATGTTAAACGACAAGCAAACACTACTGAAATATTCCAACTCTTGCTTTTCAACGAAAGAAATTAAAAATTAAAATTTAAAAATAAATAAAATTTAACTGTTAAAATTTAATACAAAAGAAAACACTACTTAAATATTCCAACTCTTTCATTTCAAAGAAAGAACTTCAAAATGAAATTTGAAAAATCAAGAAAATGTAACTTTGACAAGGTAAACCATGACCAGACAGTACTGAAATATTCCAACTCTTGCATTTCAACGAAAGAAATTCAAAATGAACTTTGAAAAGTCAAGAAAATGTAACTGTGACAAGTTAAACCACAACCAAACGCTATCGAAATATTCCAACTCTTGCATTTCAACGAAAGAAATTCAAAATGAACTTTGAAAAATTAAGAAAATGTAACTGTGACAAGGTAAACCACAATCAAACTCTACTGAAATATTCCAACTCTGGCATTTCAACGAAAGAAATTCAAAATGAACTTTGAAAAATCAAGAAAATGTAACTGTGACTAGTTAAACCACAACCAAACGCAACTGAAATAGTCCAACTCGTGAATTACGAAGAGATAAATTCAAAATGACCTTTTAAAAATCAAAAAAAAGTATCTGTTAGAAGGTAAACCCCGACCAAACACTGCTGAAATATTCCAACTCTTGCATTTCCACGAAAGATATTAAAAATTAACTTTGACACATGAGGAGAATGTACCTGTGATAATGTAAACCACAAGCAAACACTGCTGAAATATTCCAACTCTTGCATTTCAACGAATGAAATTCAAATGAACTTTGAAAAATCAAGAAAATGTAACTGTGACAAGGTAAACCATAACCAAACACTACTGAAATATTCCGTCTCTTGCATTTCAATGAAAGAAATTCAAACGAGGAGGGGAGGGGGAGGGGAGGAGGAGGGAGGAGATGGAGGGGAGGGGCCCTTTGGGGCCAAAGGGGGAGGTGCCCTTTGGGCCCCGGGGGGGGGGGGGTCTGGGGGAACCTTGAGGGCCGGGGGGCCCTTTGGGAGCCCAGTGGACCTTTGGGGAACGGGGGAGGACCTTTGGGGGCCCGGGGGACCCTTGGGGGCCGGTTGGCCCTTTGGGAGCCCGGGGGACCTTTGAGGACCAGGGGAGGGCCTTTGGGGGTCTGATGAGGGCGTTTGGGGGATAAAATTTCGAAATTTTTACTTTTTAGTTTACTTTTTTTGCGACACATCCCTGCGGCGCATCCTGCGGCGCTTTCCTGCGGTGCCTCCCTGCGGCGCATCCCCTGCGGCACTTTCCTGACCCGCGGCGCATCCCTGCGGCACACCCTGCGGTGCTGTCCTGGCCCCACGGCGCATCCCGGCAGCGCTTCTCTGGTCCGGGGGACCTTTGGGGGCCGGAGGAGGGTCTTTGGGGCACAGGGAGGGCGTTTGGGGCACAGGGAGGGCCTTTGGGCCAGGGAGGTCCTTGGGGGTCGGGGGGCAGTTGGGTGCCTGGGGGACATTTGGGGACCGGTGGAGGGCCTTTGGGACTCCGTTGGTCCTTTGGGCGCTCGATGGGCCTTTGGGGGGCCCGGGGATGGCCTTTAGGGGTCTGGGTGGGCCTTTGGGGGCGCCGGTGGCCCTTTGGGCGCTTGGGGGCCGGGGAGGCCCGGGGGCTTCCTTCGGGGTTGGGGTAGGAGGATTGGAACCCTTTGGGGTTGGGTTAGAGGACCTCACAACACTGTTCAAATGAAACTTGTGTATTATAACGACCACATAGTTTCACCATTAAATTCTCTTCTAAAATCTCTTCAAAAATCATCTTTTAAAATGTCTCTAACTGTTTCGCCGAAATAATCCCATAACCTGTCTAAAACAGTTTCGCCCAAATAATCCCTAAACGTAATTCAGCGTGTTCCTTTTGTTTTTGGCATCTCTGCGCTAATGCATTTCAATTAATAAGAAACCTGATTCCCGCGCTAAAACAATTCATCGCTAAGATGTTTCTTGGAGAATTGTTTCCATGGCCTTTGGCTATTAATATTCTTTGGAGTTCGACCAAAAGAGTTGTTTCCGAGGCAAAGACATTAATGACTTGGATCTATTCCTGGAGAATCGTTTCTATGCGAAAATTTTTAAAGTCTGACAGATGATGTCATTGGTTGATTGATTTGTCAAGAAAGGGGAAATTAATTTGTTGTTTCTAAGGGGAATTAATGATTCACGATAGGTGAATTGAGGTCGACAGCACAGGTGTTCCAAATTCCGGGAAACTCATAGCATTGCCTAGAGCAACAACAACAAATACTATTTCTGGATCATAACATTCACGATCAATTACGCAATCAAGTTCTCGGAAATTCACTTCCCCCTCGAGTCCTAGATCAATAACATTGTTCCCGTTAGAATTCAATGCGCATGTGCAACCTTTGTTCCGGAGTTATTACACATAGAAACATCAAATAAATCGACCTTGGAAAAAGAGGTCATTGACCGATTACGCAATCTTTCTCCCTAGGGAGGCTATGCCCTTATTTGGGGTGCAAAAAAGTTATAGGTGGCAGCAGGGGTGCCACATGGGACCTTTAGGGTCACTTCTACTCCTCTATTCCAACAGCACATCTTTTACCTTAGAAAGTCTTTCAGCAAGCCTGTGACTATAAATTTAGCGCATATTTCACTTGGTAGAACAGGAAAAAGCAATACAGTTCAACGGAGAAATGAGGAAGGACAGTGTTTCAATAAGGACGCTCAAACTATTCCACACTACATTAGGGATACAGCAGCTCTCAAAAGTTGCGAAATATGTTCTGGTGCATTGACAAAAAGCCTGCTGAGTTCAGAAAGCAAGCACTTGGGAATTAAAAAATGTGCTTAGCTATTGGTTTTGGCATCATTCTATTTTTAGAGGAAGAGGTAGGAGTTCGAGCCTTGAAAAGCAGTTTAACCCAAGGAATATTTAGAATCTTAAGGACTTAGCGTAAAGAATTTAAGGAAAGAATATTAAGGTCCAGAGGACAGAGAATGTTTTTTTTAGTTCATTCAGGTTTTCTCCTGAAAAGTCGACATTTTCCGACGTAAATATGGTAACTCAACTAGTTAAACGTTGGATACGCTGCCCAGAAAGCTTCAATAGCGCTCCTAAATATACATGATGGGATATGTGTGTCGAAAGCGTGTTGTCCTATGTGTGCTATTAAGAGCAGAGAGGGGATATGGAGTGTTATTAAAAAAAAGTGTCCCGACCGGGATTCGAATAAGGGGATCAACCTGTGTAGGTTCATCGGACTCAAAGTGAAGATGCCTTTTAGAGTAGGATTTCTGTGAACTGTACAATCGAGGATATTTAACAAACCAGGGGTATTGAGAAATGCAGTGATAACTGCAGGGGTAGCTGCAAACTAGCAAAGAACGAACCACGGTCCAAAGTAATCTCTATAAGGAAAATTCATTATTTGTTAGTAACCACTCTTAAAACTTACCTGCTGCTAAAAAGCGACTTGCTATTTTAGATTTGTTAAGCCTTTAATATTGAAATGACTGGTGTGCTTGAGATTATTGAGTGTGACGAGAAAAAATATTTACAACATAAAATTCTTTCACAAGGTTAAGAAATTATGTAAAAAATGTGTAACGTCTGGGCTGGGGGAAGCTTCCCTCTCGCAATGGGGTAAACTTCCCACGAATGGTGTTATTGCTGAGCCCAACTCCGCTTCTGATGAGGTTGTCGGTTCAACTGTAATATTTATCAGTAACTTGATATTCAGTAAATTCACAGAAAACAATCAAAATTACGGAACAATCAAAAAATTAGTAAATATGAAATTAGAAGGCAGAAAATTTTAATTTTATCTTAGCTACATCTTAGCCACATCTATTGGCCATGCTGTCAATGGTACATAGGCAATTAAAATTATTTGCTAGATCACTTTTCTTGACGTCATGTTAATCTTCATTAATTCACAATAGAAATTATTTCGGCTTCTTAATGCGAAATGGTAGAGAAAGTCTCTAGTAGGAGAAGATTTTATTTTCGTCAAATTTTTTTTCTTATTTTTCATAGTGTTAAGTGTAAAAAAGATCGTAACCATAGAAAAAACTACACAAGCTGTTACTTGAAAATGCAAAGCACATAATATTCAAACATATAGAAAAGCGATCAAGCCAAACAAATAATGGTTGCAGCAATAGCTGCAACCATGTGAACAGTGAACCATAGCCCATAGTAACCAAAAGCTTAAAAGGGCGTTTTGAAAAAAAACTGCCAAGTGAGAAAAATTGCCTCCTGATACTGAATTAATTAAAAAATCTTTTTCCACAAAATGAGTTTTTCAAAGAAAAGTAAAGAACTCCATTAAACAAAAAATTAGCAAAAATAAAATAATATACCAAGCGTGAAACTACCTCGAATCAGCATGGATAAATAAATAAAACCCAAAACGAGCCGAAATTACGATAAATAACCGAGTCAAACTCAAACCGAGCAGAATTTAACATAAGTTGGGCTCAAAACCCCTATGCCTTCCCAAGGCCAGAACATAATTTGCACTTTACTGAATAAAATATAAACGTTTTTACTTATATAACTTTAATAAATCAAATAATATTAAGAATTTGATCACTAAATATCAGTAAATGTATATTAAACTGGCAATGCACATTCATTTGTATTTTTTTTCCAGTAAAGTACAAATTATGTTTCGGCCTTGGGAAGGCATAGGGGTTTTGAGCCCAACTTATGTTAATTTCTGCTCGTTTTGAGTTTGACTCGGTTATTTATTGTAATTTCTGCTCGTTTTGGGTTTCATTTATTTATCCATGCTGATTTGTGGTAGTTTCACGCTTGGTATATTATTTAATTTTATTTTTGCTCATTTTTTGTTTAATGGAATTCTTTACTTTTCTTTGAAAAACTTATTTTGTGGGAAAAGTTTTTTTAATTAATTTCTGTTCGTTTTATATTGACATAGTCTTTTCAGAGAAAAAAAATATAATGCTTTAAATCTTTTCGTTTTTTTAAGAATTTATAGTTTGGCCTGCTATTTGTATGCTAGAGAAAAATTTTCAACAATTTTTAACAAAATACACCCTCTTAAAAATCTGGACACAAATAGTAGTGTTTAATTTAGTTTCATACCTCCTCTAATTGACCTGAAATGGAAGACTTGATACCATTCGCAAAAAAATCTGTTTACTTTCCTTGGTAGCTTGGATACACTTACACTATTTTGATTTGGTTAAATTTTAAGAGCACAAGAGGCCCTAAAAGTTTGAATATAATACCCTCAGTCGTTTTGGGATACTGCTGAGATGCCTTTTTGAGAATTAGCATTAACACAGTGCATTTTGATTTAATATTATGGCAACATTTAGTTTTAAACATAAAGCCAAATGGGAGGGTGGGCGTGGGACGTGGATTAGTTTCCCTCCAATCACTTTCGACTATTAAAAAGGGCGTCAGCCCTTTCTATTTTCAATCGAATAAGCCCTTTTCGAAGTTCCTACGACAACTCCTTTGATACAAAGTGCCCTGGTCTAAACAACAACAACATCAAAAAAATGATACATTATATCCACATCGATCTTTACTATAAAAATGTCGAGCCTTCTAATTACTTTCGACTATTAAAAAGGGCATTAGACCTTTCGAATCCCAACCGAATGAGCCTTTTTTGAGTTTCTACGAGAACACTTTCTATAGACACCTTATATGGCCCCAGGGTGTGAATTATAACTTTTACCCTAAGGGCGTTGAAGGTGGTTGTCATCCTCTAAGACCTAAGTTCCAGAACTTTCAATTACGTTACACAAAATGGCTATCTAAAAATTTTGATTGGCTGTGTCTTGGAAAATGGTGGGCGTGAGAGGGGCGTTAGTCTTTCTCCAATCACTTTCAACTATTAAAAAAGGCACTAGCCCTTTCAATTTCCAATCAAATGAGCCCTTTTGAAGTTTTTACCACAACACTTTCAATAAAAACCTTATATCCCCCCAGGGGATAACTTACAACCCTCACCCTGAGGGCTGGTTGGGGGGAGGGGGGTTGTCATCCTCAAAGACCTAATTTCCAGAATTTTCTACTACGGTGAACAAAATGGCTATCGGAAAATTTTGATTGGATGTGTTTGGGGGAATGGTGGGCGTGAGAGAGGGGTTAGTTACCGTCCAATCACTTTCAATTATTAAAAAGGGCACTATCCTTCTCAATTCCCAATTGAATGAGCCGCTTTTGAAGTTTTTACGAAAACTCTATCATTAAAAACCTTATATGCCCCCTGGGCATAACTTACAACCTTTACCCTGGGGACTCTCGGGGGTTTGTCATCCTTAAATACATAATTTCCAGAACTTTCAACTACATTGAACAAAATGGCTATCTCTAAGCTTTGATTGAATGTGTTTGGGAAAATGTAGGGTGTGAGAGGGTGGTTAATTACTCTCCACTCACTTTCGACTATTAAAAAGGGCAATTTCCAATCAAATGAGTGTCTTTTGAAATTTCTACAACAAATTTCTATATAAACCTTACATGCCCCTAGGGCACAAATTACAACCCTTGCACTGAAAGCTCTGATGGTGTTTTTATCCTAAAAGACCTAATTTCCAGAACTTTCGACTACGCTGAACAAAATGGACATCTCAAAATTTTGATTGGATATGTTTTGGGAAATGGTGGGCATGAGAGGGGAGTTAGCTACCCATATCAATAAAAACCTTACATACCCCCAGGGCATAACTTATAACCCTTGCCCTGAAGACTATGGGGAGAGTGTCCTGCTCAAACGTATAATTTTCTGAACTTTAAACATCGTGGAACATAATGGATATCAAGAAATTTCGATCGGATAAGTTTGGGGAAATGGTGAACGTGGAAGGGAGTTTGTTACCTTCCAATCACTTTCGATTATGAAAAAGGGCACTAGCCATTTCAATTTCCAATCGAATGAGTCATTTTTGAAGTTTCTACGACGACGCGTTCAGTAAAATCCTTATATGCCCCCAGGGCATAACTTACAACCCTTGCCCTGAGGGCTGTGGGGGAGTGTCCTCCTCAAAAACATAATTTCTATCTGGAAATCCAAAACACTGAATAAAATCGCTATCTAAAATTTCGATTGGATGTACTTGGGGAAAAGGTGGGCGAGAGAGGGGGCTAGTTGCCCTCAAATCACTTTCGACTATTAAAAAGGGCACTACACCTTTGAATTTGCAATCGAATGAGCCCTTTTTCAAGTTTCTACGACAAAGATTTCGATAAAAACTTATATGCCCCCAGGGCATAACTTATAACCCTTGCTCTGAAGACTGTGGGGGGAATGTCCTGCTCAAAGGTATAATTTCCTGAATTTTAACTGCGTGGAACAAAATGGCTATCTCAAAATTTTGATTGGATGCGTTTGGGGAAATTGTGGGCGTAGAAGGGGTGTTAGTTGCCTTCCAATTACTTTCGACTATTAAAAAGGGCACACGCCATTTCAATTTCTAATCAAATGAGCCCTTTTTGAAGTTTCTACGAGAACACGTTCTATAAAAACTTTATGCCCCTAGGGCATAAGTTACAATCCTTGTCCTGACGGTTGTAAGGGGGTTGTCATCCTCAAAGACCTAATTTACAGAACTTAAGACTATGTTGAACAAAATGGCTATCTCAAAATTTGATTGGATGTGTTCGGAGGAATGATGGGCGTGAGGGGGGGCTAGTTGCCCTCCAGTCACTTTCGACTATTGAAAAGGTACTAGCCCTTTGAATTTCCAATCGAATGAGCCTTTTTTGAAGTTTCAACGACAACGCCTTCCATAAAAACCTTATATGCCCCCAGGCCATAACTTAAAACCCTTGCCCTGAGGGTTGTGAGGGAGTGTCCTCCTCAAAAACATATTTTCTATCTGGAAAACAACTACGCTGAACAAAATGACTATCACATAATTTTGATTTTATGTGTTTGGGGGAATGATTGGCGTAGGGGGGCTAGTTGCCCTCCAATCACTTTCGACTATTAAAAAGGCTACTTGCCGTTTAAATTTCCAATTGAATGAGCCTGTTTTGAAGTTTCTACGACAACACCTTCTATAAAAACCTTATATTTCCCCAGGGCACCACAACGCCTTGCCCTGAGGGTTGTGGGGGAGTGTCCTCCTCAAAAACATATTTTCTATCTGGAAATCAACTACACTGAACAAAATGGCTATCTCAAAATTTTGATTGGATGTATTTGGGGGACTGATGGGCGTGGGGGGGACAGTTGCCCTCCAAACACTTTCGACTATTAAATAGGGTACTAGCCCTTTGAATTTCCAATCGAATGAGCCTGTTTTTAAGTTTTTACGACAGCACATTCTATAAAAACCTTATATGCCCCCAGGGAATAACTTAAAACCCTTGCCCTGAGGGTTGTGGGGGAATGTCCTCCTCGAAAACATATTTTCTATCTGGAAATCAACTACGCTGAACGAAACGGCTATCTCAAAATTTGATTGGATGTGTTTGGGAGAATGATGGGCGTGGGGGGGGACTAATTGCCCTCAAATCACTTTCAACTATTAAAAAGGGCACTAGCCACTCCCATTTCCAATGGAATGAGCCGTTTTCGAAGGTTCTACGACAACTCCTTCGATACGAAGTGCCCGGGTGGAGAAAAAAAACACATTGTGCCCACATCGTTCTTTACTTAGGCAGCGCTAGTGCGCTGCCTATGATCAGGAATAGTAAATTTTAGTTCAGTTAATCTTAACACTAAAAGTATGTTGCGAAAACAAATTTATGGGGATTTCGAAGAAGAGCCTGAAACTCCTTGAGAGAGGCGTCAGATATAGAATTATTAGTTAATGCATTAAAAATTATATTAACTCACAAAACGCATGGTTGCAGCAGTAGGTGCAACCTAGTAACGAGTGAACCACATCCCATATCATTGTAGAGAAATATAAACAGCGGGATTATCTCCATTCTCAACCATTAGGCAAAGCAGGACCAGGATGCCGATCCTCCGGAGAACACATAAACCAAGAGAAACATTAGTAACAATAGATTTTGTCATGGGTTGGCAAGTGTGTTGCGTCGGTATTCGTGGCCTGGAGAACAGAAAAAAGACGAATCGAGCGTCTATGGGATAAGGAAAATGTAATACGTTGAAGAGATAAACAAGAAATAGGAAAATAGTTGGACTGGCTACAACTACAAAAAGCATGCTGAGTCCAGAAAGATATCACTTGAGAATAAAAAACTGTGCTTAGCTATTGGTTTTGGCACCATTCTATTTTTAGAAAAAGAGAAAAAGTTCGAGCCTTGAAAAGCAGTTTGACCCAAGGAATATTCAGAATCTTAAGTACATAGCGTAAAAATTTAAGGGAACAATACTAAGATTCAAAGGACAGAGGATGTTTTTTACAGGACAAAAAACCATATAACAAGTTTAGGACCTCCCCTCTGTAATTCATTTTCGTGAAAGCATTTTTTATACGGAACATTGGAGGACCCATGGACTCGTCATTTAGCAGAAAGTACACTGATTAAATTAATTGCATGTTTTCAGTTCGAGCAGAAATAAAGTCATATAGTTAGTCAAACAAATAAAAAATACCATGAATAAATAAACACAAAATAATTACAACAGTAAAAGTGATGATACTTCTTCCTTAAACCCTCTAGAAACAATAGTGTCATTTGTGATTCACAGAAGAATAAAACCATTGAAGTATTTAGGCAAATATATAATTATTTTCATAGGCATAGCATTGAATTAAATCAAAATGCTCAAACTTCCAGGCATTCTTCCTTTTGTATATCATTATATTTCAAACAAACAGTCTAGTCTCATTAGTCTGACTTGCAATTCCTTCTTCCTTTTTAATAAAATACCTTTCAAATGTGTAGAAAATAAAATAGTGAGCCGTCTATTGATTAGCCAATCCAAAATATTACTTCAAGAAACAAAAGAGAATCCTTTAAAAGTAATATTGAATCTTGAATACTAAACATATTTAAAGTAATTTCTGTTCGTTTTTTAGTTTGACTTAATTGTTCACTCATATTTCTGCTCATTTAAGACTTCTTCTCCTCATTTAGAGCAATCAGAGTGTGTTTCAAGCTTCTAATTTTATGTAAGCTAATTCGTACTTGTTTTACATCTGAGGCAATTAGTTACTGATACTTTAATAATAACTTTGTACAGTGACTGGTTATTACCCTATCGACTGACAAAAATAACCTTCAGTTAACTCTATAGCACTTTTTGCCTTAGCTTTTAACTGTTCATATGAAGTGTATGGTGGCAAGTCAATTTGATTAAAACAAGTATGGGCTCTAGGTAAGTGATCGCTTTTACCCCAACACTCGATTGTAAATAATTTACCAGTTGATCCTTGACGAAGCCCTTTGAAACCATTTACAGGTATACGAGATGTTCCAGTGACGAATTGAAGTAACTTGAGTCTTTCCTCTGACGTAAATGAAAGTACAGCTTTCCAAAACCAAAGAACAACTGTATGGTTCTCAGAATATCCTCCAGTGTAAACTGTATTCTCTTTCCAGTCCTTCACATTCACTTCATTGGTACCACAAAGGAGAAGTTCAAGCTCGTTTTCATTGAAAATCTCAATTTTTTCGATGGGTACAACCTCGTTGAATCCTTTCCGGAATTCATCCATTTGAGACTCGGTACGAGTCATAAAACGCCTTTCCAGAAGAGCGTTTACATACTGATGTTTATTTTCGTTCGTAACAAGAATATTGGATCCACCTGGAAGGAGGTCAATTTGGTCGACAAAGCCCATTGAATCTTCATCAGTTGACAACGTTAATCCTAAATCCGTTGGATCGTTTTCTAAGATCCACTTCAAGGATTTATAGTACATTATATCAGCTTCTTTTATGTCTTCAATTTCTATTTTCTTCTTTAACAGTGTCTTATAAAAAGGACGAGTAAGAAAAACATCCAGCATTTCACTGTGATAAGCAGCCATGCCAGCTAATCTTCCAAGAAATTTGAAATACATCAAGTGTCTCTCATTGCAAAGATCACTAAGAGGATTGATCTGGAGCTGAAAATTATCCGTCGATGAATACTCGAAAAGTCCATAGTCTGGATTACATATCTTTTTTGCAACGAGATAGAACCATTCCTTCGTCAATCCACCTAGATCTTGACCAAATTCACCGAAAAATGTAACACACAGCTTTGCTCGCAGCACTTTTGGATTTGTAACTTGTGATATTGCCTGAAAAGATTCATCTACAATTGAATCCCTGGAAACAGAAAGTTCGAACTCTACAGGCGTTCCGGGTGGTTTTGGCAGTGAATTCTCGAAGATTTTATACTTTTCACTGTAACTTCTTGAGTACTTAATTGGTGTTTCCACAATTTTTTGGTCTGTGAGTGTCTCTTTGTCACCAACAACAGTTCTACTTTTTAGTAGTTTGGGAAAAAGATCCAGGAACATATTTTTACGTGAGAGACGGGTATTGATATTCCCTGCAATGGACGTTGAGCTTGCTTCGGATATTCTTGAAACATAAGAATGTGCAACCACTATAACTCCCTTCATTGACCGTTGCTCTCTATCTCCTTGCTTTAACATGTGATGCGCTAAACGAGGTGTTGTTCCCAGATCTAGTTCGACCGTACCGAGAACCGTGTCTCTCCTGAACATGTTTTTATCAAGAACTGTAAGCAGTAATTTGTCCAGGTTCGGTTTTACTTGAATAAAAAATACTTCGTTCCATCGAGGATTCAACATTCGTTTCCTTACTTTCGTCCGAGTAATATCAATCAAAGATAAACTCTGAGACCTGACAAGGTCTGGAACTGAATTCTGAGAATCAACAAGAGTAATTTTTACGTATGGATTACATGTGCCCAGAACACAGGCTTTTGGCAAGTTGTTTGCACAAATTATTCTAAGCTTAAGAAGTTGTGTTAGATTGGTTTGAGCGCAACCATAAACCTCTGGAAGTCTGATTGTACTCATTCTATTTATCAACACTTTTATAATTAAAAGATTTATAACCTTGAAAATCCCGTCATCGAGAGTCGTTTTATATTTTATTTTTTTTTTTACTTTGCCGTGCAGCAGGGAGTGTACTATTATAAATAGCTTGAACATTTGTCCACAATTTTTTTTCCACTTAATCTTTTTATGGTCTAGTCAATTTAATGAAAATAGTTTGCAATCTTAGGAAAACTAAGCGTACCCCCTGTGTAATCATGTTAAGACAGATCAGGCATGTAAAAGAAATGACGACATGGATTACTAATGTTCAACTGTAAGTTTTAAGTTCTCAAATCAAGAAATTTATCAAAGGATGGTATGAAATAAACAAATATTGAAATAGGTTTAGTGCAAGGGCTCATGGTTATTAGGTTCTTATTCCTCGGTTATGTCAGTTCTGGTGTTTAATCCCCTTGAAAGCCTGTATATTTAGCATTGAAATACGTTGAAAAATTTGATGTTGCAAATAAAAAAAAAATAGGAAATTTGAATATAAATTTTCAGTATAGACTTATAGACACTATTACTCCACAGAATATTACGGAAAATAAAACTTAGAGGTGGGCCCACCTTTCCACCTGGGATCATTAACATCATTTGGCATACCCCACGCATGGCAGAAGTTTACCATGTGTGATAGAAATCTACCATGCGCAGTAGAAGTGTTCCACGCAGGGTTGCCAACTGGACATATTTTATGTCCAATGGACATATTCCTGTGTGCCGGGACACAATGACATAATAGTCGGTTCCTTACAATGACATAATTTCTGTCCGTTTTAAGTTTTAACGTCGTTCCTTACTTTCAGTTATAAAAACTTGTTCTTTTTATTTAATAACTTTAATAAATCAAATAATATTAACATCTTGATAACTAAATATCAGTATATGTATATTAAACTGACAATGCACTTTCGTTTGTATTTTTCCAGTAAAGTGCAAATTTTTTTCTGGCCTTGGGAGGGCATAGGGGATTGCGCCCAACTTATGTTAATTTCTGCTCGTTTTGAGTTTGACTTGGTTATTTATTGTAATTTCTGTTTGTTTTGGGTTTCATTTATTTATCGATGCTGATTTGTGGTAGTTTCACGCTTGGTAGATTATTTGATTTTGTTTTTGCTTATTTTTTGTTTAATGGAGATCTTTACTTTTCTTTGTAAAAATTATTTTGTGGAAAAAGTTTTTTTAATTAATTTCTGTTCGTTTCATATTGGCATAGCCTTTTCAGGAAAAAGAAACTAATACTTTAAATCTTTTCGTTTTTTAAGACTTTATACTTTGGCCTGCTATTTGTGTGCTGGAGAAAAATTTTCAGCAATTTTTAACAACATACACCCTTTATAAAATCTGGACATAAATAGTACTGTTTAATTTAGTTTCATACCTCCTCTAGTTGACCTGAAATGGAAAACTTGATACCATTCGCGAAAAAATCTGTTTACTTTCTTCGATAGATTGGATACACTTACGCTGTTTTGATTTGGTTAATTTTAAGAGCAGAAATGGGAGGGTTGGCGTGGGAGGGTGTGGGAGTGGAAGGGGGATTCGTTGCCCTCAAATCACTTTTGACTATTAAAAAGGGCACCAGCCCTTTCTATTTTCAATCAAATGAGCCCTACTAGTACTCCTTCTTCTATAACCACTACTACTACCCTTACTGCTCAGACTACTCCTATTCCTACAATAATTACTGCCTCTTCTACCACGCATCCTACTACTGCTACTCTTACAGCTACTCTTACAGCTACTACTATTCCTACTCCTACGGACTCACAGACTCCTACTATTATGACCAGAGAAACCACTGCGACTACAATAACTCTTCCTATCACAATCCCGACTCCTATTCTAACTAATACTAATATTCTTACTAATACTACTAGTACTCCTTCTCCTACAACATCTACTACTATACCTACAACCACTCCTACTACCACACTTACTAGTACATCTACTACTACAGCTACTACCACACTTACTACTACATATACTGCAACGCCTACTACCCCACCTGTTACAACGCCTACTACCACGCCAACCACTGCACCTACTCCTATTGTTAATATTCCTTCTCCTATTACCACTACTCCTTCGACTACTACTCATCCTACTGCTGCTACTCTTACAGCTACTACTATTCCTGCTCCTACAGACTCACAGACTCCTACTGTTATGACCACAACAACCACTACGACTACTATGACTCCTCCTATCACAATCCTGACTCGTATTCATACTACTACTACTAGTACTCCTTCTTCTATAACCACTACTACTACCCTTACTGCTCAGACTACTCCTATTCCTACAATAATTACTGCCTCTACTACCACGCATCGTACTACTGCTACTCTTACAGCTACTATTATTCCTACTCCTACAGACTCACAGACTCCTACTATTATGACCAGAGAAACCACTGCGACTACAATAACTCTTCCTATCACAATCCCGACTCCTATTCTAACTAATACTAACATTCCTACTAATACTACTAGTACTCCTTCTCCTACCACATCTACTACTATACCTACAACCACTCCTACTACCACACTTACTAGTATATCTACTACTACAGCTAATACCACACTTACTACTACATATACTGCAACGCCTACTACCACACCTGCTACAACGCCTACTACCACGCCAACCACTGCACCTACTCCTATTGTTAATACTCCCAATACTAATACTCAAACTACTACTATTACTCCTACTAAAACTGTTACTACTTCTCGTATACTAACTCCTACTCCTCTGCCTCCTACTACTACTGCTCGTGAACTACTCGTGCCACAGGATTCGAAAGATAAGAAAGTCAATCCCACAGAAAACAAGGTTTTCTTGTACTTGCAGTCTGCTACAGGTATCACAACTGCCACAAGAAATACTACACCTGTTACAAGTACAAGTGCACCTGGTTCAACTACAGCTAATACAAGTACTGCTAATACAACTGCTACAGGTATCACAACTGCCATAAGAAATACTACACCTGTTACAAGTACAGGTGCACCTGGTTCTACTACAATTATTCCAGGTACCACAACTGCAAGTACAAGTACACCTGGTTCACCTGGTTCTACTACAATTACACCAGGTACCACAACTGCAAGTACAAGTACACCTGGTTCAACTAGGACTAATACAAGTACCGCAACTGCTATAGGTATCACAACTGCCACAAGAAATACTACACCTGTTACAAGTACAAGTGCACCTGGTTCTACTACAATTACCGCAACTGCTACAGGTATCACAACAAGAAAAACAAGTGCACCTGGTTCAACTACAGCTAATACAAGTACCACAACTGCTACAGGTATCACAAAAGCCTCAAGAAATACTACACCTGTTACAAGTACAAGTGCACCTGGTTCTGCTAAAATTACCGCAACTGCTACAGGAATCACAAGTGCCACAAGAAATACTACACCTGTTACAAGTACAAGTGCACCTGGTTCTACCACAACTGCAAGTACAAGTACACTTGGTTCAACTACAACTGCAAGAACAACTACTACAGGTACTGCCACAACTGCCACAAGAAATACTACACCTGTTACAAGTACAAGTGCACCTGGTTCTACCACAACTGCAAGTACAAGTACACTTGGTTCAACTACAACTGCAAGTACAAGTACACTTGGTTCAACTACAACTAATACAAGTACCGCAACTGCTACAGGTATCACAACTGCCTCAAGAAATACTACACCTGTTACAAGTACAAGTGCACCCACAACTGCCAGTACAAGTACACCAAGTTCAACTAGGAATAATACAGGTACCGCAACTACTACAGGTACTGCAACAACTGCCACAAGAAATACTACACCTGTTACAAGTGCACCTGGTTCTACTACAATTACCGCAACTGCTATACCCCCTCTTTCATCCCCTCTTTCGAAAGGTAGGAAAGTTAAACCCACAGAAAACAAGCCATTCTTGAAGGTATACAAGAAAATAAAAGAATTAGAAACAATTCGAGATTCACTTGATAGAGATTTTTTTAGCACATATTATCCTGACATGTTATCCAAAGTAAGAAGAGCTCGACAAGACATACAAAACGCTTTGAAGTTCCTTGAAGAAATCCAAATCTCTGGTAACGACCAACACTTTGAAAAGCAAATCTTGACGTTTAAATATGAAAAAGCAATTAAGTCAATACGAGAATACAAGGAAGATCGATCAAAGTATAATGAAACACAAAATTATAATGGTCGTCTCATTATTTTCTTTTATATTTCATTAATTGCAATCGTTAATTTTTCACTGTTTTGTTTCCTATATGAGCGGAGCTTCAATAATAACAATCATAATTTACTGTTGCTCTAATTTTCTTGTTTAAATGTCTAAGGTTTGGTCATTTGTTTGGCCAAAACAAAATATTCTAAATTCTTTACTGGTCAAGTTAGGATTATTGATAGCGTGCAAGAAATTTGGAAGACATTGGCAAGACTTAGAGTAACTTACAACCTTTCTTTATTTATAATTTCAACCCGAATTGATAAAATTGAATAGTTTAACACGTTTTTTAACAGTTAGTTGCATACTCCAGCCATTTATCCGTGCCCCATCCATTTAAAGAACCATAGGCTGTATAGGTTGCATCAAAACATCAATTGTAGACAGAGAAAAGCCAAGACAGATAGTCCAAGTATTTGAGAGGCAAATGTTTAAATGGCTGGGGCTTTATTGGGACAAAGAGAACTATATAGTGTTAGAGTAAAGAGCGAACTCAATCCCAAAGGAACTGAACCCTGTGTTTTAAAATCTTATCTGTACTTTGTTTAAATTTAACTGATGGCAATGTACAGTTTCCAGAAGGTGTTAGACAACAGACAAAGAACCATCGTTCCACTACACGTGCCTTGGCTGAAAACTATTTCGTTGGGAGATGGGGCGATGGCAGCCGGCTGTCATAAAGTAGTTATAGTGTTATAGTTTGGGGGCGTATTGCATACAAAAAACCTGAGTGGATGACATGGAAAATTTTTAACGAGAATAGGCTGAAAAGTGTTTGGGGGGAGATGGGTTGATGGCAGAAGGATGTATTAGCGTAATTATAGTATGATATTGGAGGGGGGGTGCCGAATTGCTTGCGAAAAAAACAGAATGAATGAGTTGAAATAAAAATTTTAACTAGAAATGGTTGAAAAGTGTCTTTGGGGGGGGGGGATGGGGCGCTGACAGAGGGGTATCTTAGCGTAGTTATAGTGTGATACTGGGGGGGGGGGAATTACTAGCCTAAAATCTGAGCTAATAAGGGTTTTTGACCGTAAACTCTAGTTTTTTGTAAGAAAATTACGGAAAATACAATTCGTTGAACTATTTCTGTAAAATCTGAGCTAATAAGGGTTTTTGACCGTAAACTCTAATTTTTTGTAAGAAAATTAGGGAAAATACAATTCTCTAGTTCAAATGTGAAACTTAAGTCTATTTCTGGGAAAAAGATACCTAGTTTAAGGTATCAGGTCGAAAATGGTAAAACTTAGTGTAGTCTGGGGAAAAATTTTAACTAGAAATGTCTGATAAGTGTTTTGCTGGGGGATGGGGTAATGACAGCCGGCTGTCATAAAGTAGTTATAGTATGATAGTTTGGAGGCGTATTGCTTACAAAAAACCCGAGTGGATGACTTGAAAATAAATTTTTTCACGAAAAATGGCGGAAAAGTATTTTGGGGGAGAGGGGTTGACGGCAGAAGGATGTCTTAGCGTAGTTATAGTAGGATAGTGGGGGGGCGAATTGCTTGCAAAAAAACCCGAATGAATGAGTTGAAATAAAATATTTAACTAGAAATGGCTGAAAAGTGTTTTGGGGGGATGGGGCGATGACAGAGGGGTGTCAGCGTAGTTATAGTTTGATAGTGGGGGGGTGAATTGCTAGCCTAAAATCTGAGCTAATGAGTGTTTTTGACCGTAAACTCTAGTTTTTGTAGGAAAATTATAAAAAATACAATTTGTTGGCTCATAGGTGAAACCTAAGTCCATTTATGGATCGAAGAATAAACTATTTCTGTAAAATCTGAGCTAATAAGGGTTTTTGGCCGTAAACTCTAGTTTTTTGTAAGAAAATTATGGAAAATACAATTCTCTGGTTCAAATGTGAAACTTAAGTCCATTTTTGGATCGAAAAATAAAACTATTTCCGTAAAATCTGAGCTAATAAGGGTTTTTGACCGTAAACTCTAGTTTTTTTAAGAAAATTATGGAAAATACAATCCTCTGATTCAAATGTGAAACTTAAGTCCATTTTTGGATCGAAAAATAAAACTATTTCTGTAAAATCTGAGCTAATAAGGGTTTTTGTCCGTAAACTCTAGTTTTTTGTAAGAAAATTACGGAAAATACAATTCTCTAGTTCAAATGTGAAACTTAAGTCCAGTTTTGGATAGCCATAATTATGAGGACTGATGGTTCTAATTCAATATTTTTTCAAAAAACAAACTATTTTTTTTTAAACTTAAAAATTATTCAACTTTATTTATTTTTTTTTGTACGCATCTTAAAATGACAAAATATGCTTACGTCTCTAACAGTTGTACTCTATGATTGCTCAGAGACACAATTTGGCTTTCCCACTGGTATTCTATGTCCGGTTATCGACACTACCTAGTCTATTGCATGTATTAAATCAGTATTTTTTATGCTGTGGAACGATAAACACATAAGTCACATCTTTAAAAAAAACTGAAGATTTTAATAAAGTGTTTTCACATGATAATGTTATTGTAGCATCGAATCCCGACAATGAAAAGTATTTAAACTATGAAACAAGTACAAGTGGTAGCAGTATTGGAAATGTATGCATGTATTTTCATGACAGTAAGGAATTAAATTTATTTGGAATACCGAAAAAATTCAACTCTTATGTTGGTGGTTATGCAAGATTGGGATCTCCAGAGATGATGGCACTCAAAGAGAATGCCAACATAAAAATAATTGTTGATGATAGAGGACAACTCCTTCCTACTGTTGCAGGTAACACATTATCTACTGACACATCCAATCGTCAAATTTGAGGTATTAGCATTCAACGGAAGGTCAATAAAAGAAAGGCCTACTCTTCTACTAATATCGTAAACCATATCTTGTCTACGTGCCGAAACTGTTACATGTGTAAAAATAATGTGATAATAGACAGTGAAATTGCCAGAAAAATAAAAAAGGCATTCTCGGATAATATCACTATGGAATATAAAGATGAATCGATAAAAAACAAAGCACCAGCAAACGTTACTGCCATTGATCAAACAGTCAATGAACCAAATAATACCAAAGACGAAAAGTATATTGATCCTGTTGATGAGACACCAGTATAAATTGTGCATGACTCAAAATGGAATAATGATTATTCTCCTGATTACGAACTAAGAGAAGACAATAGCTACAATATCAAGAGAGAACATGGTGAACTATTTTATGGAACAGATGCAAAATGTCCAAAGTTAATCATTCGTCTGAAAATAAATTAATCATGTGTCTGAAAATAAATGTATGCAAATTCCTTTTCTTACATCTCCGATGTTTTAATAGACACTCTAAACGTTTGATATGCTAGCTTACTCTAAAAATAATGAACACATAACAATGTAATGCATAATATATTTTTAATGAAATAATGCTATGTAGAATATTAATACAAAAATATATTATGATACATTATTAATATCAATGATTAACTCTGGACATTTTACATCTGTTCCATAAAATAGTTGATATTGTAGCTATTGTATTCTCTTAGTTCGTAATCAGGAGAATAATCATAATTCCATTTTGAGTCATACACAATTTTTACTGGTGTCTCATCAACAGGCTCAATATGCTTTTCGTCTTTGGTATTATTTAGTTCATTAACTGTTTGATCAATGGCAGTAACGTTTGCTGGTGCTTTGTTTTTCATCGATTCATCTTTATATTCCATAGTGATATTTTCTGACAATGCCCTTTTTATTTTTCTGGCAATTTCACTGTCTATTATTACATTATTTTTACACAGGTAACAGTTTCGGCACGTAGACAAGATATGGTTTACGATATTAGTAGAAGAGTAGGCCTTTCTTTCATTGCCCTTCTGTTGAATTCTAATACCCGAAAGCTGACGATTCGATGTATCAGTAGGTAATGTGTTACCTGCAACAGTAGCAAGGAGTTGTCCTCTATCATCAACGATTATTTTTATGTTGGCATTCTCTTTGAGTGCAATCATTTCTGGAGATCTCAATCTCGCATAACCATCAACATAGGTACCACAACTGCAAGTACAAGTACACCTGGTTCAACTAGAAATAATACAGGTACCGCAACTACTACAGGTACTGCCACAACTGCCACAAGAAATACTACACCTGTTACAAGTACAAGTGCACCTGGTTCTACTACAATTACCGCAACTGCTACACCCCCTCTTTCATCCCCTCTTTCGAAAGGTAGGAAAGTTAAACCCACAGAAAACAAGCCATTCTTGAAGGTATACAAGAAAATAAAAGAATTAGAAACAATTTGAGATTAACTTGATAAAGATTTGTTAAGCACATATTATCCTGACATGTTATCCAAAGTAAGAAGAGCTCGACAAGACATGCAAAACGCTTTGAAGTTCCGTGAAGATATCCAAATCTCTGGTAACGACCAACACTTTGAGAAGCAAATCTTGAAGTTTAAATATGAAAAAGCAATTAAGTCAATACGAGAATACAAGGAACATCGATCAAAGTATAATGAAACACAAAATTATAATGGTCGTCTCATTATTTTCTTTTATATTTCATTAATTGCAATCGTTAATTTTTCACTGTTTTGTTTCCTATATGAGCGGAGCTTCAATAATAACAATCATAATTTACTGTTGCTCTAATTTTCTTGTTTAAATGTCTAAGGTTTGGTCATTTCTTTGGCCAAAACAACATATTCTAAATTCTTTACTGGTCAAGTTAGGATTATTAATGGCGTGCTAGAAATTTGGAAGACATTGGCAAGACTTAGAGTAACTTACATCATTTCTTTATTTATAATTTCAACCCAAATTGATAAAATTGAATAGTTTAACACGTTTTTTAACAGTTAGTTCTAGTAGGCCAGGTTTTTTTTTTGGATTTATTCCTCTTCCCTATTATAGACTGTGTAAAGAAATTAAACGATCTTTAAACGATTGTTTGCCTGTTATTTCAAAAAAAAATTATGGT
The DNA here is from genome assembly GCF_049724085.1 of Artemia sp. Qi Xiang Cuo. NCBI lineage: Eukaryota > Metazoa > Arthropoda > Branchiopoda > Anostraca > Artemiidae > Artemia > Artemia sp. Qi Xiang Cuo. The sequence goes on along the minus strand of NC_142802.1, from coordinate 67,481,287 downwards.
CCTATGTCAATTCTAAATTCTTAGTCAACCTTCTTAAGACCATAGGCAAGAGTGCCTTGTTTGCCTCTCATTACAGACAATCTAACGGTCTTATGTCAATTTAAAATTCTTGGTTAGCATGGCTAATACTCTATGCATACAAATCTAACAAACAAGTATGCGTCCAATAAAAGAGTCATGCGTGCCCCAGCCATTTATCCGTGCCCCATCCATTTAAAGAACCATAGGCTGTATAGGTTGCATCAAAACATCAATTGTAGACAGAGAAAAGCCAAGACAGATAGTCCAAGTATTTGAGAGGCAAATGTTTAAATGGCTGGGGCTTTATTGGGACAAAGAGAACTATATAGTGTTAGAGTAAAGAGCGAACTCAATCCCAAAGGAACTGAACCCTGATTTTTAAAATCTTACCCTTTCTTTGCAAGCCAAGGCACGTGTAGTGGAACGATGGTTCTTTGTCTGTTGTCTAACACCTTCTGGAAACCGTACATTGCCATCAGTTAAATTTAAACAAAGTACAGATATTAGATGAATAAATCCCTTTTCAACGCCATGTTTGAGTGTGACATTTCTGAGTGGTGGTTTTTAAGTGATTAGAACGGGAAATAAGTGTCCATTTTCGTGTAGTTTCTTCAGTGTCATGATGGCAACAAATATCCTTTTTTACTGTTCACTGGAAGATATACAGCAATATTTTTATCGAAAATATCTGTTACTAAACGCAAATCCTCTGGTGTATTCTGATTAAGATCCAGCGAAATGTACCCGTAGGGCTAATTTGTTGCCTGACTGTTCGCTGAAATTAGAAATTTGGGGGCACCGGGAAATATTTGTTTATTGAGAGTTATTAGAGAACCTCAATCACACACAACTCTATAGATAATATTGACGGTGCATAATTTTAATGAATTGATATTCATTAAAATTCTATGACTCTTACCATCAGACTCAGCGTATTAGAAAGCCCTGCTGTAGAGGTTTCAAGCTTCTATCTGCAAATACGTGGATTTAGTATTTTTTGCCAGAAGAAAGATCACGGATACGTTTTTATTTGTTTATTTTTTTTTCTTGGGGAGATCGTATCGACCCAGTGGTCCTAGAATTTTGTGAGAGGGCTCATTCGAATGGGATTCAGAAGTTCAATTGCCCTTTTTCAGTGATCAAAAAGATTGGGGCAACTAGGCCCCCCTTCACCCCTTCTCCTAAAATCGTCCGATCAAAATTTTAAGATAGCCATTTGTTTATCATAATTGAAAGGCCAAATAGCTATGCCTTCGAATGTAACATAAGCCCCCACAACCCCAGGGGAAAGGTCTTAAAGTTATACATTTCCCCAACTGTTTCCGCATAGGTATTTGGAAGTATGTATAGATTTCGTATGGTGGGGGGGACGTAATCCCTGCCAATCGCAAGCGAAATTGGGACGGAACGCATCCCTGTCTGAAACCAGAAATGATCCTGAAGACATCCCAGAATCTTTCTTTGCAGTTCAAGTCAAAGAGATTCTCAAAGTCGGTAAATAGTAAATGCAACTTTTTATTCCATTCGTTTGATCTGTAAGGAAACCTTATTTCAATTGAAGTTATTCAAGCCTTTATTGTAAAAAGTAGGCATGACCTTTATATTCAAAAGTATGATTCAGCACTAAGGTCTAATTATAATTCTTTAGTTCCGTGTCATGTTACATGGAAAACCCATCCTACTTTAGCTTCAGAGTCCCATTCGTTTGGCACCTCTGAACATCTTTTTTTTATTTTTTTCGGTTTCTGTAAAATTTTGTGGTGTATTATTTTCATAAATTTTTTTTATTATTTATATTTAGCTATGGGGTTTCAATGAAGCTGGTCTAGTTATTTTGCTGAGTTATCAGAATAATTTCTTATTGGTCACTAGGGTTTTCTTACTATTTTTCTCTCTGTCTGTCTCTCTCTCTCTCTCTCTCTCTCTCTCTCTCTCTCTCTCTCTCTCTCTCTCTCTCTCTCTCTCTCTCTCTCTCTCTCTCTCTCTCTCTCTCTCTCTCTCTCTCTCTCTCTCTCTCTCTCTCTCTCTCTCTCTCTCTCTCTCTCTCTCTCTCTCTCTCTCTCTCTCGTTTTCTCTTTCTGTCTCATTTTTGTTGTTGTCTAAGTTCAAAGGGTATTTGTATCTTCCTGTTTCATTACAGGCCACATTAGCTTTCATTACAGGTCATGCTATCTTATCGTACCGTATATATTTAACATAATGCAAGCAATAAATTAAAATAATGTTCATCCAGATTTGAAATGTGATGTTTCAGAATTAAAAGAAACAGCCCCTTTCATATACGGAATAATTTCTCTTCGTTTTAAGTTTTAATGTCGCTCCTTACTTTCAGTTTAAAAAACTTAAAATAATCCAAATTTTCTCAGGCGCGTAACTTTTGATGGGTAAGATTAAACTTGATGAAAATTATATATTTGAAATCACAATTAAAATCTAATTCTTTTGATGTATCTATTGATATCAATTCAATTCCGTTTTTTAGACTTTCGATTACTATTGAGCCGGGTCGCTCCTTACTTACAGTTCGTGGAACTGTTTGACAATGGCTTCCGACTTCCAGTAGTCAGGCAAAAACATATGTATATTTATCAAGTATTGCTAACTGAAAGCGAAAAGATAACAAAAGAAAAAAAAATCAAATTCTAGATGATCTGGAATCAATTTTGATATCAATAGATGTACCAAAAAATTAACTTATTGGGCTGATTCCAAATATATAGTATTTTTTTAGTTTTGTGTTACCCATTAACTTACTAGGCCTGACAAAACTTTGCCAAATTTTTTAAAAAGGTGAAAAACACCCCATAAAAGTCAAAGAATTTTAATGGAAATCACGCCATCAGATTCAGCGCATTAGAGAACTCCAGTAGTAACCTAGGTGCTGATTTCAATTGCACAAGGAATTGCACAAAAATATGCAGTACAGTTTCACGTGCACATTGCAAAAATTGATCAAACCTTTTATACCTATAAAGTGGTCAAACACGTTTTGAGAGTATCGTCGAGATTGTATAAGACAATCAGACTGGTTTTTGCTATATATTCCAATTGCACATGGAATTTCACAAGAATATGCAGTACTGTTTCACGTGGACATTTTAAAAAGCTGGCAAACCTATAAAATGGTTAAACATGTTTTGAGGGTATAATTGCTTGTTGTTTTTTTTTAATCAAAAACTAGAAAATGTCAAATTGAGTATTAAGGAATGATTTTGTAGGAAAAGCTGTCAATCCCCCATGCATTATCCACTGTTCTATTTCTTTGAAGTATGTGATATCAAGAGTGGTTTATGATTTTTTTTTGGACAATTGCCTTTAGTCAAGATTAGTATGTTAGGAATAGGTCGGCAGATAGCATTTGTGAATTGGATCGTATGAAGGTGGAGAAAAAAAGGGGTTTAGCATTTGCGAATTGGAATATAAGAACGATATTAATTGAATAATAGGGAGAAAACAGAACTAGATAGCATTTGCGAATTGGATTGTATGAAGGTGGAGAAAAAAAAGCGTTTAGCATTTGCAAACTGGACTATACGAAAGATATTAATTGAATAATAAGGAAAAAACAGAGCTAGATAGCATTTGCGAATGGGATCGTATGAAAGTGGAGAAAAAAGGGTTTAGCATTTGCGAATTGGACTATAAGAACGATGTTAATTGAATAATAGGGAAAAAACAGAGCTAGATAGCATTTGCGAATTGGATCATATGAAGGTAGAGATAAAAGGGTATAGCATTTACGAATTGGTGATTATCAGTTAAGGTAACCCCTCAGGGTTGTTAACTCATAGCGTATTTATTATAAATTTGGAACAATATCAATTTTCGAAATGGTTAACGATGATAAAATGGTCTTATGACTTGACCTAGCTTTACTTCGATGTGTTCTGTATGTGTTCGATTTGTTCGATGTGTCAGTGTTTGATGTGTTCTGTATAATACACAAGTGGTGTTTGAACAGTGTTGTCAATTTAAAATAGAGTTTAACGTTATAGTATACTAAAAAGTTGATACTAAGAGAGATGTAGAAGGCAAGAAAAGAATTTTAATGATTGATAGCTTTACTTCTTTGATGTGTTCTTTATAATACACAAGTGGCGTTTGAACAGTGTTGTCAGTTTAAAATAGAGTTTAACTAAAAAACTGATACTAAGAGAGATATAGATGACAAGAAAAAAATTTTAATAATGGAAAGCTTTACTTCTTCGATGTGTTCTATGGAGATGGGGGGATAAACATTTTAGTTGTTCATCATAGGAAGGCAGTGTAGTCTGGGAAAAGGATACTTAGTTTAATGTATTACGTCGGAAATGGTAAAACTTAACTTTAAAGTTTTTTGAACATTTTAGTTGTTCATCATAGAAAGGCAGTGTAGTCCGGGAAAAGGATACCTAGTTTAAGGTATCAGGTCAAAAATGGTAAAACTTAACTTTAAAGTTTTTGAACATTTTAGTTGTTCATCATAGAAAGGCAGTGTAGTCAGGGAAAAGGATACCTAGTTTAAGGTATCAGGTTGAAAATGTTAAAACTTAACTTTAAAGTTTTTGAACATTTTACTTTTTCATCATAGAAAGACAGTCTAGTCTGGAAAAAGGATAAAAAGAATACCTAGTTTAAGGTATCAGGTCAAAAATGGTAAAACTTAGTGTAGTCTGGGAAACTTTTTTAAATAGAAATGTCTGAAAAGTGTTTTGTTGGGAGATGGAGCGATGGCAGCCGGCTGTCATAGAGTAGTTATAGTGTGATAGTTTGGGGCCGTAGTGCTTACAAAAAACCCTAGTGGATGACTTGGAAATAAAATTTTTAACGAGAAATGTCTGAAGTGTTTTGGAGGAAAGATGGGTGTGTTTTGGAGGAGGGGGGTGAATTGCTTGTGAAAAAACCCGAATGAATGAATTGAAATAATTTTTTTAACTAGAAATGGTTTAAAAGTGTTTTGGGGGGATGGGGCGATGACAGAGGGGTGTCTTAGTATAGTTATAGTGTGATAGTGGGGGGCAAATTGCTAGCCTAAAATCTGAGCTACTAAGGGTTTTTGACCGTAAACTCTAGTTTTTTTGTAAGAAAGTTATGGAAAATACAATTCGTTGGCTCATAGGTGAAACTTAAGTCCAGTTATGGATCGAAAAATAAACTATTTCTGTAAAATCTGAGCTAATAAGGGTTTTTGACCGTAAACTCTAGTTTTTTGTAAGAAAATTATGGAAAATACAATTATCTGGTTCAAATGTGAAACTTAAGACTATTTCTGGGAAAAGGATACCTTGTTTAAGGTATCAGGTCGAAAATGGTAAAACTTAGTGTAGTCTGGGAAAATTTTTTAACTAGAAATGGCTGAAAAGCATTTTGTTGGGAGATGGGGCGATGGCAGCCAGCTGTCATAGAGTAGTTATAGTGTGTTATTTTGGGGGGTATTGCTTAAAAACCGAAGTGGATGACTTGGAAATCAAATTTTTAACGAGAAATGGTTGAAAAGTGTTTGGGGGAAGATGGGTTGATGGCAGAAGGATGTCTTAGCGTAGTTATAATATGATACTGGGGGGCGAATTGCTAGCCTAAAATCTGAGCTAATAAGGGTTTTTGACCGTTAACTCCAGTTTTTTGAAAGGAAATTATGGAAAATACAATTCGTTGGCTCATAGGTAAAACTTAAGTCCAGTTATGGATCGAAAAATAAACTATTTCTGTAAAATCTGAGCTAATAAAGGTTTTTGACCGTATACTCCAGTTTTTTGTAAGAAAACTGTGGAAAATACAATTCTCTGGTTCAAATGTGAAACTTAAGTCTATTTCTGGGCAAAGGAAACCTAATTAAAGGTATCAGGTCGAAAATGGTAATGCATAGTGTAGACTGGGAAAAAATTTTAACTAGAAATGTCTGAATAGTATTTTGTTGGGAGATGGGGCGATGGCAGCTTTCTGTCATAGAGTAGTTATAGTGTCATAGTTTGGGGGCGTATTGTTTACAAAAAACCCGAGTGGATGACTTGGAAATAAAATTTTTAACGAGAAATGGCTGAAAAGTGTTTTGGGGGAGAGATTGGTTGATGGCAAAAGGATGTCTTAGCGTAGTTATAGTATGATAGTGGGGGAGGGGTGCCAAATTGCTTGCGAAAAACCAGAATGAATGAGTTGAAATAAAATTTTTAACAAGAAATGGTTGAAAAATGTCTTTTGGGGGGAGGGGGGGATGGGGCGATGACAGAGGGGCGTCTTATTGTAGTTATAGTGTAATAGTGTTGGTGAATTGCTAGCCTAAAATCTGAGCTAATAAGGGTTTTTGACCGTAAACTCTAGTTTTTTGTAAGAAAATTATGAGAAATACAATTCGTTGGCTCATAGGTGAAACTTAAGTCCAGTTATTGATCGAAAAATAAACTATTTCTGTAAAATCTGAGCTAATAAGGGTTTTTGACCGTAAACTCTAGTTTTTTGTAAGAAAATCATGGAAAATACAATTCTCTGGTTTTAATGTGAAACTTAAGTCTATTTCTGGGAAAAGGATACCTAGTTTAAGCTATCAGGTCGAAAATGGTAAAACTTAGTGTAGTCTGGGAAAAACTTTTAACTAGAAATGTCTGAAAAGTGTTTTGTTGGGAGATGGGGCGATGGCAGCCGGCTGTCATAAAGTAGTTATAGTGTGATAGTTTGGGGGCGTATTACTTACAAAAAACCCGAGTGGATGACATGGAAATAAAATTTTTAACGAGAATAGGCTGAAAAGTGTTTGGGGGGAGATGGGTTGATGGCAGAAGGATGTATTAGCGTAATTATAGTATGATATTGGGGGGGGGGTGCCGAATTGCTTGCGAAAAAACCAGAATGAATGAGTTGAAATAAAAATTTTAACTAGGAATGGTTGAAAAGTGTCTTTGGGGGGGATGGGGCGCTGACAGAGGGGTATCTTAGCGTAGTTATAGTGTGATACTGGGGGGGGGGGCAATTGCTAGCCTAAAATCTGAGCTAATAAGGGTTTTTGACCGTAAACTCTAGTTTTTTGTAAGAAAATTACAGAAAATCCAATTCGTTGGCTCATAGGTGAAACTTAAGTCCAGTTATGGATCGAAAAATAAACTATTTCTGTAAAATCTGAGCTAATAAGGGTTTTTGACCGTAAACTCTAGTTTTTTGTAAGAAAATTATGGAAAATACAATTCTCTGGTTCAAATGTGAAACTTAAGTCTATTTCTGGGAAAAAGATACCTAGTTTAAGGTATCAGGTCGAAAATGGTAAAACTTAGTGTAGTCTGGGGAAAAATTTTAACTAGAAATGTCTGATAAGTGTTTTGTTGGGGGATGGGGTGATGGCAGCCGGCTGTCATAAAGTAGTTATAATGTGATAGTTTGGAGGCGTATTGCTTACAAAAAACCCGAGTGGATGACTTGGAAATAAAAATTTTAACAAGAAATGGCTGAAAAGTGTTTGGGGGGGGGGATGGGTTGATGGCAGAAGGATGTCTTAGCGTAGTTATAGTAGGATAGTGGGGGGGGGGGCAAATTGCTTGCAAAAAAACCCGAATGAATGAGTTTAAATAAAATGTTTAACTAGAAATGGCTGAAAAGTGTTTTGGGGGGATGGGGCGATGACAGAGGGGTGTCTTAGCGTAGTTATAGTTTGATAGTGGGGGGGGGGTGAATTGCTAGCCTAAAATCTGAGCTAATGAGTGTTTTTGACCGTAAACTCTAGTTTTTGTAGGAAAATTATAAAAAATACAATTTGTTGGCTCATAGGTGAAACCTAAGTCCAGTTATGGATCGAAGAATAAACTATTTCTGTAAAATCTGAGCTAATAAGGGTTTTTGGCCGTAAACTCTAGTTTTTTGTTAGAAAATTATGGAAAATACAATTCTCTGGTTCAAATGTGAAACTTAAGTCCATTTTTGGATCGAAAAATAAAACTATTCCCGTAAAATCTGAGCTAATAAGGGTTTTTGACCGTAAACTCTAGTTTTTTTTAGGAAAATTATGGAAAATACAATCCTCTGGTTCAAATGTTAAACTTAAGTTCATTTTTGGATCGAAAAAAAAAACTATTTCTGTAAAACCTGAGCTAATAAGGGTTTTTGACCGTAAACTCTAGTTTTTTGTAATAAAATTATGGAAAATACAATTCTCTAGTTCAAATGTGAAACTTAAGTCCAGTTTTGGATACTCATAATTATGAGGACTGATGGTTCTAATTCGATATTTTTTCAAAAAACAAACTATTTTTTTTAAACTTAAAAATTATTCAACTTTATTTTTTTTTGTATGCATCTTAAAATGACAAAATATGCTTACGTCTCTAACGGTTGTACTCTATGATTGCTCAAAGACACGATTTGGTTTTCCCACTGGTATTCTATGTCCGGTTATCGACACTACCTAGTCTATTGCATGTATTAAATCAGTATTTCTTATGCTGTAAAACGATAAACACATAAGTCACATCTTTAAAAAAAAGTGAAGATTTTAATAAAGTGTGTTCCCATGATAATGTTATTGTAGCATCGAATCCCGATAAGGAAAAGTATTTAAACTATGAAACAAGTACAAGTGGTAGCAGTATTGGAAATGTATGCATGTATTTTCATGACAGTAAGAAATTAAATTTATTTGGAATACCGAAAAAATTCAACTCTTATGTTGGTGGTTATGCAAGATTGGGATCTCCAGAGATGATGGCACTCAAAGAGAATGCCAACATAAAAATAATTGTTGATGATAGAGGACAACTCCTTCCTCCTGTTGCAGGTAACACATTATCTACTGACACATCCAATCGTCAAATTTGAGGTATTAGCATTCACCGGAAGGTCAATAAAAGAAAGGCCTACTCTTCTACTAATATCGTAAACCATATCTTGTCTACGTGCCGAAACTGTTACCTGTATAAAAATATTGTGATAATAGACAGTGAAATTGCCAGAAAAATAAAAAGGGCATTCTCCGATAATATCACTATGGAATATAAAGATGAATCGATAAAAAACAAAGCACCAGCAAACGTTACTGCCATTGATCAAACAGTCAATGAACCAAATAATACCAAAGACGAAAAGCATATTGATCCTGCTGATGAGACACCAGTATAAATTGTGCATGACTCAAAATGGAATAATGATCATAACATTCACCTCGAGCGTGCCAAAAACAACAAATACTCTTTCCTGGATCATAACATTCTCCCCTAGCGTGCCAAAAACAACAAATACTCTTTCCTGGATCATAACATTCGCCTCGAGCGTGCCAAAAACACACCTGGAGAAAGAGGTCATTGACACTGTCCCCTTTAAACTATGTAAAAAAGTTGTAGGTGGCAGCAGGGGTGGGCAATCGCGTTGGTAGCCCCCCTTCTACTGATATTAAATTGCTCTCAGATATGGTAAATATAATCCTTTGCGTGCAAAATTCAGATATTATCCCCATAACTCACTCCGGCCCAACTGTGACTCTGCATCGCGCACGGTTATCTTCGCACCGGACGTGGAACCAGAGTTGCCATCTTTTTGGGTGATGAATATGTCCTTTGAACATCCAAAAATGTGTCCTTTTCAGACAAGTTATGTCCATATTTGGTCTATAATATGTCCATCTTGAAATCTCAGAAACTAGTTTTTTACGACTTAAGTGCTCAGCAAAGTATAAACACATGCAACAAGTACTGACAAAACCTATCCTCTCCACACAAAAAAAGTGACCCTTTGTCCGCGTCTCCGGAGACGATTCCATACCTATGTGAACCTGGCGAGTAAATCACAAGTTCCGTAGGTGATTATACTTGTTCCGTAAAAGCTGTGTTAAATTTAATTTATTGGCTTGGAGCGACTAAGTAGTACAACATTTACCCTCTAGAGGTGCTGAGAAACGCGGGGTCACGTTTGGATAGTTTTGTCAGTACTTGGTCAGTATGTGTTTATACTTTGGTGCTCTCAGTTAGGTGAAAACGAAAAAGATTCATTTAGTACATCCATACAAAATGAACTAGTGTGAAAGCACTAAAGTTATAAAAGAATGTAAACAGTAAAAAACTAATTGTGGGAGCTTAAGGCTCATCTTCCTACGAGAGTTCTGCTTGACAGGTATGGTCGGCTTGAGGGTCAGCATTTTGACTTCTTTTGGTAGCTCTTCGCAAATCAGAGTATTTCTTGCTCAAGTCATAAGGTAAAATCTAGGAGTCAAGTGACGTTGCGGAGCATTAGGTAAGCTGGGTTGCCCTTCAATCAGGGGGGTGACATCCCCAAGGCCATAATTACTGGTTCTTTGGACAAAGCTGAACAAAATACATGTCAAGAAATTCTGATTGGATGCTGGTTTTCGGAATTGATGGGCACAGATGGGGGGGGGGGCTCAAATCACTTTTGACTCTTATAGAAGGCGCTAAACTTCAATCGAATGAGCACCATCTGAAGTCTATACGACTACCCCTTCCATAAAACCTTATATGCCTCTGGGGCATAACTTACAACCCTTGTCCCAAGGCTGTTAGGGTTTGTGTAAACGCTAAGGGCATTGTTATATTTATTTTACCATTTTTAACAAAATTACTATCTCAAAATTTCTGCTGGATGCATCTAGGGAAAAGAAGACGTGGGTGGAGGGAGGGGGCTGGTTTGCCTCTGACCACTTTTGACTCTTAAAACTAGCACTAGAACATCTGATTTACAATACAGTGAGTCCCCTCCAAAGTTTGTAAAACCAACCCTTCCATAGAAATCTTATATGTTAATTATGGGGAACTAGTATAACTCGTAACCCTTGCCCTGAAAGCTTTTTTTTGAGGGGGGGGGGGTCATCCACAGAAGTATAATTGCTGGAACTTTTAATATATGCTGAACAGAATGACAATCTCAAAGTTTTGATAGGACATGTTTGGGGAAATGAAGGGCTTGGGGGGGGGGGGGGCTTTTCACCTTCCGATCACTTATGATTCTTATTAGAACTTTCAATTTCCAATCCAGCCGCTTTTGAAATTACAACGACAACCCTTTCTACACGAGGTGCCTTGATCAGAAGTAAAAAATAAATTGTAACCTTATCGCTCTTTTATTCATTAAATAAAATAGCAAGTCTTTTCTATTTGAAGTAAGAATCAATATTAAAACTTAAGACAATCAAAAATTATTCCATATATTAGGGGAGCTGTCTTGTCCTTAGTACCCCTCTCCTCATGCTAACATCTTTTCAAGAACTAAAAAAAAAAAAATTGTGATTCAATTACACGGCCCTTGTGTTTCAAGAATCGTTTTAAAAAAAATAGACAAAAGGTCGAACATTAGCGTAGAGAGGGGGTTACGCTCCTTACTTTCGGTAGAAAAAAAACACTTTTTCTATTTATTTATAATCGTTTTTCAGATAATCTTAAGAAATCCACCCCCTCTGTGGAGACTTTTCCCACGAAAAATCATTCTAAATAAAGTTCCTCCCATGTAAAATTCTTCCACTGGAAAATTACCCTCGGACAATTCGAATCCTGCTGCGAATCCTTCCCAGAAATTCTTTTGCTTACGATTCCGCCTGAAAAATACTCCTTACTATACTTTTATTTGAAGAAAGACTTGCACTGATTTAGTTTCTATTCCCTTTTAAGGTAATTGGGGAATATACATGTATGGAAAATACCCCCAACCTTGAAATTTATCCCCCAGAAATTTCCATGGAGAATTTCTCCTGGTGATAATTCCCCCATGAAGATTTTTCCTGTAGAAAATCCTCCCCCCCCCAAAAAAAAAGATCATAAACAAAATTATCTAAAAATAAGATCCCAGAAGAATTCCAACTCCACTGAAAACCTCCCCCCGATATTTCCCTCAAAGTGTCTCTACATGTACAATGGGATCAACAACGAATTTAAAGACAAATAAGACACATTCTGTATAGAAATTCTGGTAAATTCCCCCCATTTAAAATTTTCCCTGAAAATTTCACCCCCATAAACTTCCATCCCAATAGGAAATCCTCCCATAGAAAATCCATCCCCAGAAGATCTCCTTCCTCCCTTGGAAAATGTCTGTATACTTCCCTATAACAAATACTATATGTAAACAATGGGCAAATTTCACGACTTGCGGCCCTTCCATTGGTGGTTCTAAGGGGTCATGTCATCTCCAGACATATCTATTGATATGCTATCTCAAAATTTTGATCAGACAACTTTCAGGAAAAAAGGGCGTGGGACGGGAGCCAGTTGTCCTCCAATTTTTTGGTCACTCTACAGTGGGGTTAGTAGTAACCTAGGCGCTGATTTCAATTGCACAAGGAATTGCACAAGAATATGCAGTACAGTTTCACGTGCACATTGCAAAAAGTGATCATACTTTTTATACATATAAAGCGGTCAAACACGTTTTGAGAGTATAGTCAAGATTGTATAAGACAATCAGACTGGTTTTCGCTATATATTTCAATTGCACATGGAATTTCACAAGAATATGCAGTACTGTTTCACGTGGACATTTTAAAAAGCTGAAAAACCTATAAAGTGGTCAAACATGTTTTGAGGGTATGATTGTTTTTTTTTATCGAAAACTAGAAAATGTCAAATTGCGTATTTAGGAATGATTTTGTAGGAAAAGCTGTCTATCACTCATGCATTATCCACTGTTCCATTTCTTGGAAGTATGTGCTATCAAGAGTGGTTTATGATTTTTTTGGACAATTGCCTTTAGTCAAGATTAGTTTGTTAGGAATGTGTCCGCAGATAGCATTTGTGAATTGGATCGTATGAAGGTGGAGAAAAAAAGGGATTTAAAATTTGCAAATTAGACTATACGAACGATATTAATTGAATAATAGGGAAAAACAGAGTTAGATAGCATTTGTGAATTGGATCGTATGAAGGTGGGGAAAAAAAGGGTTTGGCATTTGCTAATTGGACTATACGAACGATATTAATTGAATAATAGGAAAAAACAGAACTATTTGCGAATTGGTGATTATCAGTTAAGGTAACCCCTCGGGGTTGTTAACTCATAGCGTATTTATTATAAATTTGGAACAATATCAATCTATGGAAATGGTTAACGATGATAAAATGGTCTTATGACTTGACCTAGCTTTACTTCTTTGATTTGTTCTGTATAATACACAAGTGGTGTTTGAACAGTTTTATCAATTTAAAATAGAGTTTAACGTTATAGTATACTAAAAAGTTGATACTAAGAGAGATGTAGATGGCAAGAAAAGAATTTTAATAATGGATAGCTTTACTTCTTCTATGCGTTCTGTATAATACACAAGTGGCGTTTAAACAATGTTGTCACTTTAAAATAGAGTTTAACGTTATAGTATACTAAAAAGTTGAGACTAAGAGAGATGTAGATGGCAAGAAAAGAATTTTAATAATGGATAGCTTTATTTCTTCGATGTGTTCTGTGGAGGTGGGGGGATGAACATTTTAGTTGTTCATCATAGGAAGTCAGTGTAGTCTGGAAAAAGGATACTTAGTTTAAGGTATCACGTCGAAAATGGTAAGACTTAACTTTAAAGTTTTTTCAACATTTTAGTTGTTCATCATAGAAAGGCAGTGTAGTCTGGGAAAAGGATACCTAGTTTAAGGTATTAGGTCGAAAATGGTAAAACTTAACTTTAAAGTTTTTTGAACATTTTACTTGTTCATCATAGAAAGACAGTGTAGTCTGGGAAAAGGATAAAAGGGATACCTAGTTTAAGGTATCAGGTCGAAAATGGTAAAACTTAGTGTAGTCTGGGAAAAAATTTTAACTAGAAATGTCTGAAAAGTGTTTTGTTCGGAGATGGGGCGATGGCAGCCGGCTGTCACAGAGTAATTATAGTGTGATAGTTTGGGCTTTTCGTTAAATTCCTGCTTTTTACTTTCAAACTAAATTATTTTCCTTGGTCACCCTCCAGTATATTCACGTAAATCCCCCCCATACAATACAAACATCACTATACAATCTTTATACTCAATGGAAAACGTAAAATATTTTCTTTTTACTCTCAAAACCTAACCCCCCCCCCTAGTTTTTTAAAACCAAATTATCGCAAATATAAATAAATTTATTTTAAATTAATTTATAAGTTATATAATTAGAGTTAAAGTTTATGATTAATTATATCAATTTTTAATTAAAATGCCGTTCTTTTTTGACACAAGACTCCAGTGCAAGGCCTATAATTAGCTGTCACCCTCTTCCGGTTTTGTTTACAAACGCGGCGGGCAAAGTCAAAGGAACTGTTCTTCCGTCAAAATTAAAACACTTTGATGCAATTGGAATAATACGCGATGATTTTTTGTGTATAATTGAAACGGTTTATTTTAAAATTAAGGTCTAAAAATATATTTAGGACATTATGTCCCCTGGGGGAGGGGGCAATACCTTGCTTCTAACAGCTTCGTTGTAAAATGAAAACAAACTGTGCAAGGCTAGAAAGAAAGGTCTTTAGGAGTTGCATGAAGCTTATATTATGTGTAAATTGAATAGCATTTTAACCTATGTTTGCAAAATTTAGGTCTATAGGCCGCTGGGTTAACGATCTTTTATCTGATTTAAAGCCTCCCTCTGATTCTTGAGCTTATAACATTTCGAAAGTTATGCTATGGGTTTTTACTTTTTGCTTTACTGAAATGAGATAAATGCTTTTCTAGACAAATTATGTCTGACAATAAATTCTGTAGAAGGGGATAATAATTTTCATTCTTTAAAATAAAGGGGGAAATTATTTTGATACTAATTTTTTTCTCTTCTTTAAGGCAAATTGCGAAGAATTTGCAGCCCCTCCAGCTGTAAAGAGAGCTAGGGGTAACGCAAATTGTGAAGAATGTACCCCACCTCCTAATAAGAAAGCAAGAGATGACGAGGCAGCCCGATCAGTGCCAGCCCCAATGCAGTCCGGTCAAAAACCGAAAAGACAATGGGCCACAAGGGTGGAGAACCCCGTTATACAAGCCAGCGACATCGATACCGCATCTATGCAAGCCCCTGTAAGAGCAACAGTTGTTAAATATGGCCGTTGGTCGAAACCCCGCAGCTCCACGCTGCCACCTCGTCAAGTGCAGCCATCTGTGCAAGCCCTTGGCTCGACTGCACAAGTCACAGGTCCTACTGTACAAGTCGCAGCCCAATCTGCGCAAGAAATTAATGACGTCAGCCCGTCCGCCCTCCAACACGCACTACCCGGACCATCTGGCACCCTCGTGCAGTCAGGATATGCAAATGTGAGCATTTTTTTTCCTAACTATAAATTTATTCCAATTTTTTTCTTTTCTATTTTTTACAATCCAACAATCACCTGATCCAATTTATATTAGCCCCCCCCCCCCACCATTAGGCCATTTCTACATGTAAGTTTTGCCAATAAATCGCTCTTTTTTATAATCTGTTCTATTTTCTCTTTTTCTATAAAATATAGTTTTAGATACCTTTGAAACTCTGTGAATGCTATTTTTCAAATAGTTTTAAGAGAGAGATTATTCCATCTGTCACATACCAGCGTTCTAATTTACACTGAGCCTTACATCGTGCCAAGATATTAGCGAGGGGAAAGCGAGTTAACGGTTCTCGGCATTTTCCTCCTCTAGAGTTCATTCCTGGAAATCGGAAAACTCGAGTGACTTATAATAATTAAACTCAAGAGGTCACTGAATCTGTGTGGAACTAGAAAGAAATATTTCAACTATTGACGGGCATTCTGTAAAGGGGGCTGAGAGCCAGTGGGGACGCGGTGCGTGTTGCGCGGGGGGGAGGCCCCGGGGGGCCTATACGGGCCGCAGGGAGGCACCCAACTTTTGCGCGGGGGGCCCGAAAAGAACCGCAAAAAAAAAAAAAAAAAAAAAAACGGACGGTTTTTAAAAATTTTAAAAAAACAAATTTCTTTAAAACAAGATTGACCTCTTTTTAAATCGTTTTTTTATTTTTTAAAAATATTAATTTTGAAATTTAAGTTTAATTAAAAAAATGATATTAATCATGTTTTAAGCAATAATAATCCAAATTTTAACAGTAGGGATGATTTGAACACTTTGAAAATAAGCTATTTCTCATTTATAGGTTGGTGCATTGGTACCTTACTCACCATCGAGTGAAGAAGAGGAAGAACTCATTGAAGGGGCAATGGAGTTTCATGACATTCACGACAATTCAGCCATCAGTGACTGGCACGGTATTATTAATTCCATTGAAGTACCATCTAATATTGATGAGATTATAGAAAAATTTTTCAATGTAGAACCTAGCATAGTTGAGCAGGGTAGTGTTCCTGAGGTGGACTTGAGTCCAAATACCTTACAAATTTTAGAGGATTTCACAAACGAATTAACTGGGAACCCTCCTCCCACTGATTACCTACTTCCACTTCAAACCACTGAAGTGGAGCATAGCCCAAATTTTGTTGAACAACTTGGAGGAGGGGGTGATATACAAGAGGGGGACACAACTTTTCCGAACTTTCAATTATCCAATACAATATTAAATAATATAGTTGTTTTCACTGCGACGTTTGGGGACCCCTTTAATTCACTTATAGGGGGAAATTTTGTTTTTGATCCTGTAGAAATTGTGCATGCCGATGTAGATAAAATTCGTGCACTACTCGAGAAGCAAATTCAGTTACGGGGAGGTAGGGATTCAATTAAGGTTTCTATCGTTTTAAAGGTTTTTTATTTAAATGAGGGGAAAAGTGAAGTTTATTATCATTATATACATTCCGAGATGTGCGTAATTTATCCAAATTTAGAAAATTTTGAGGGTGTTTTTAGCGAGTGGGTAGGGCAAATTATTTCGCATCTCGAGAACTATAACGAAAACGGGAGTGGGTCTGTAGTTTTATTTATTGAAAAGTTTAGCGTAAATATTTGTAAATTTAAGAAAGATTTTATTTTAAGAGGGGGGCAGGTGGGTATAATAGGATACAGTTTTAAATTATAATCCAGATCTAGTAGGTTGTCGTGGTGTCCAGCGGATTTGTTTTGAAACAGATCAAAAGTGTTTCAAGTATGCTTTCCTCATATCAGCTTTTCGACCATTGAAAGATGAAGCCACCAAGACGAATTTAGAGCACTGGGCTGTACATGGGAAGGAAGGGTCAAATTGTAGATTTCTCTTGCTTAGAAGGAAAATTCCCAGTAACGCTACGATCTATTGATGTTTTTGAAAGGGCTAATGCCCATTTAAATATCGGCGTTACTGTGGTTCAGTATGAACCTGAATTTGAAGATGGGGTTCGTTTAAAAAAGAAGGGGGTGGTTTCCCTGGCCGGGGCCCGTCAGTTGATTTGGTTCAACACTGGGGGTGGTTGTTATACACACCGCCTAGTGAACCGACTGCAACTGACAATATTCACCCTCTCACAGACAGTCGGCCCGGATTGGGGGGGGGGACGCAGCCGTGGCTATATTTCTACTGTCCGACATGCCTCGCAAGATTTTGGACGGACCTAAAGTTGCGAAATCATATTAGAAACTGTAGACGGCATGGATATCAGACAGTGGAAACAGTGTCAGGGGATAAGGCCATTCTACTCTTTGAAAATTTCCAAAACACCCTTCTCCAATGCAACAAAAAATCTTTGGACTGTGAAGCCAAGTTGGTGGAGGTGAACGATCCTCAATATCCAAACTGTATCATAGAACATCAGGGTGTTGCATTGTATTATGCACCGACGCAAAGGGACAGTTCTAATACCCTGCAGTTGTTAGAAATAGTTGAGACATTGTATGAGAACGAGTGTATGGTCAAGTCATTGACTAAACTAATTGGCACGGCTAATTGCGCTATTTCTCGTTTGAGAAATACACATTATCCACGGGTGGTGTCTGCTGAGGATCGTCTGGCTATTAAAAATAAAACACTCGGGGGGTTGTGTACGGGGGCGTTTGTAGAGGTGGAGACGGGGACAAAAGGGAAAAGAGGGGGGAGGCGGACAGTCAGAGACCATGATCACTTGTGGCAGGAAATATCATCTTGGGGTAGTAATTTTAGGGGGGGAGCGCATCAATCGTGTAATTTAAATGTTAGCCAACAGTTTTTTATCCCTGTTTTTATTCACAACTCTAATTATGACTTAAAATTTATTTTACCTGCACTGGCACGTATGCACAGGGAGGGAGTAGGAGTAGACAGTCCATGGGTAAATAATTCATTTACATATAACATTAGTCACAAATCGGACAAGAAGTTGTTTCGTCTCGAACTGACATTGCAGGTAGGGTAACAAGGCCGTACGTGCTGTAATAAAATCCGATTTGTAGAGTCTTTTAGTTTTTTTTCCCAAGGAATTGAGTCAATTGATTCAAGTTCAGAAAAGTGACAATATTGATATCTTTCACTTGCTTAAACAGCAATTTCAAGACAGTGAAATTTATGAATAATTAAAAAGCACAGTTTTCTGTGCAGATGATTATAACTGTTTTGGCGCTCGCTTAAGCGAGGTGAAACTACCTCCAATTGAAGCCTTTTACAATTCACTGACCAACAGGGAATGCACAGCCGAGGATTCTGAGTGTGCCACGAAGGTGTGGGCTCAGGGGACTTGTAAAAAAGGGTAAGAGTATTGTAGACTGTACTTGGCCAGTGACGATTTAACTCTGTTGGATATAGTCTGTAAGAATACAGACCAAATCTATTCAGAGTTCGGGTTAGATATAGGATATTATTTTTCTACACCCCATTTAGTGATGGATTTAATTTTAAAATTAGTAGGGAGGAAATAGGCCTAATCACAGATGTAGATCAACAGATTTTTGTAGAGCGTTCAATTAGGGGAGGGTATGTTTTTCACGGGGACCGCGTCTTATCAACCGATCCGATCGGACAAAGCACCGGTGTAAAGTCAAATGTAGTGTTCTTGGACATGAAATGTTTAGACCCCTCGGCAATGTCATACTATACTTTGCCGTGTGGGAACTATCAATTGCTTGAGAATCCTTGTGAGGTAGCCTACAATGCCACCATCGTGGACAATGGGCCACAGGGAGGGTTTTTTGAAATTGATGGTCGCATTCCGCTGATACTTCATGACTCAGTCAAAGATTTTGTTTTTCCCTGTATCAATCGACCCCTGAGCAGGGACTCGCTGAGCCCATACAATCGATCATTGATTGTGGATATGGGTATGCATTGGACCCCCTCTAAACGAAAACTGATTTCTTATTTTGATCCTAAGGAGAATATCGTTGTTCACCATGTGCTTTTGCACTGGATGGTTAACAACGGCTTCAATATCACCAAAATACATAGGGTCCTGAAGTTTAATCAGTGACCATATTTAAAAATGTTGATCGACAGTTTTGTTGATAAACGTTCTAGGGCAAACTCCAAGGTAGAGAAGGAATTGTACAAGCTCATTCTAAATTCAGTGTTTGGAAAAATTTGTGAAAGCTTACGTAACAAATCTCGCTGTGACGTCGTGACTGACCCACTAGAGTGTGCAAAAATTATTACCGATCCCAATTTTACATCATTCATGAGCATAGAGGCTGGCATGGTTCTTCTAAACAGGAAAAAGCGAAATGTGGTACTGAACAAGAATATAGCAGGCGGTAGTTCAGTACTATAAATTTCAAAAAAGCTCATGTTGTCGTTTTTTACAATGTGTGCAAGGTGCAATGGCTACGGGAGGGGTAGGTTCAAGTTTACTATGGGGATACAGATTCTCTGCTGTTAAAGGTAAATGGGACTGAAGATTTATTGGGTGATTTAGAAAAGGGGGAACACATTAGCTCGCGGATGGATTTCACCAACTGGAATCCATCCCTCTAACCCGAGTTGGTGAAACGTCTAGCCCCCAACCAACTATCAATGTTGAAATAAGAGACGGGGACTGATCTGATATCCAGGGGGTGTTCCCGGGCCCCAAAGTCTATTGCGTTGAAACACATTGTGGGGATGAAAAAAAGACATGTAAAGGGGTGCATGCACATTTTGTAAAGAGCAATTTCAACATGAGCGTGTACAGAGACTGTGTAGAAAGTAGCCTAGTGCCAAGAGCACAGGTGCTTGCAATTCGCTCTCTACAGTATAGAAATTATACTGTGAGAGTGGAAAAAAATGCAATGTCATGTATATCTTACAAAGTCTATGTGCTCGAGAATGGTGTGAGTGTCCTGCCTCATGGCCACTATCGTATTTCAGACCGAGTTGAATGTATAGACTATCGTAATCAACTTGGTCTGGATAAACTAATCTGACTACCCACCTAACCACCACCCCTGCCCCAACTACCCCACCCACTACCCACTAGCAGTGACGACAACTATTGTTTTTCCATCGCGGCCCCCGGGGGGGTGGGGGCCCTGCCCTCGGCCAGCTCCCGGGGGGTGGGGGCCCTACCTTTAAATTCGCTGTAATGTTCAACTGTGCTAGTTCATGTTCTAAGTGTATTTTGTTGTTGTATAGAAAAGTGTTTTTTTTATTGAAAAAAGTGCTGTAGATGGACAAAAGTGTTGTACAGAAAAGTGTTATTGTTATTGATGGACAAAAAGTGTTTATTTTACATAAAGTGTTGTACAGAAAAGTATTTAAATACAATAAGTGTGTATTTATAAAGTGTTATCATTGTTCATGTTGAACAAATAGAGTTTTAATGTTGACCATGAAATTTTGTCAGGTTCTTGTTGAACAAGTGTTCTCAGTGTTCATGTTGAAAAAATAGTTGTTTTCATATTATCGTAATAAATGTTGCCATGAAATATTATTTTTTTGTTGTTCTTGAATAGATAGATCTATGGGAAAATTACTACTTATTCATTTGACACATATGATTTACAGTTAGTCATAGTCCCACTGTTGTCAACAGCATGTATCAATTTAAAATACCCTTCAGATCGTTTTTGTGTGGGCCCTCAATGTCGGGGAAAACAACACTTTTAGCTAGAATAATTCAAAATTGCGATAAAAATGTTTTTGGAAAAACCAAAAAAAATCTACTATTGCTATAGTATTTGGCAGGAGTCCTATGATGAAATAAAAGCTATTGCCACATCCATACCAATACAATTCATAAGAGGACTTGATGTTTTCAGTGGTATTGAACAGAAATCATGGTTGATTATTGATGATTTTGCTGAATCCATTGAACACTTCTCACAGGAAATGCTGCAACTGTTCACTGCTCACTCTCATCGTGAACACAGTTCCGTAACGCTAGTTGTACACAATCTGTTTCATCAGAGCAAATGTATGCAAACCCTTGCTTTGAATTGCACTATCTATATCATCTATCGAGTTGTTCGTGATTCTAGCTCACTCATAACTCTCAATAAACAGATATACCCCGGCGCGCCAAAAGGTCTGTTGTCAGCGTACACTCAGGTGACTAGCAAGCCCTACGGTTACATATTGCTGGATCTTAATCAGAGCATGCCCGAGGATCTACGTGTAGTCACCGACATTTTCGACAATGAAATTACAGTATATCTTCCGGTGAACAGTAGAAAAGGCTATTAGTTGCCATTATGAAATTGAAGAAACTACACGAACAACGGCATTTATTTTCCGTTTTAAGCACTTCAAAACCCTTGCTTAGGAAGGCCATACTCAAATATGGTGTCGACAATGATTTCATTAATCTAATATCCTAACTTTGTTTAAATTTAACTGTGGTAATTTTACAACTGCCAGATGTTTTTATAAAACATACAACGCAACAGCGTTCCAGTGTACGTGCCTTGGCTTTTAAAAACGCGTGAAAAAATTTTAAAAGAACACGGCTCCTTCAAGAGGGTGGTAGCTTTTTAGAACTTTTACAGCAAATAATGGCAGGACTTGTAAACAGTTTTCTCTAGAGGAGGTAAAAACCATATAAATTGACACCATTTTAACTTATACTCTTAGCCTTTGAATATTTTGAAGACAATCTAAGCAAATTCATTAATGATGAGCATATTGCCGATGATAAAAAACTGCTTTTACTTCAGGATGCATTGTGACGTGTGGAAAAACATAAACCTTATCTTGAGAGACCCACCATCACCGATCCCTTTAAACAGGAAATATCTCTTCAGGAGTTTGCATAATCAAAGGAGAAGGAATTGAATTCGATTGTATTGAAAATTTGAAATCTATTGCCACTGACCTATCGGGAACAGAGTAAAAGAGTATTACCTTATCCCGTGTTGGAAACTGCCGATCAAGTATAATTCGAGAGCACTATGAAAAGAATTATAATTCAGGGAAAAAGTTATAATCTAGTTGATTTAATTTTTTATATGGTGACGAATCGTAAAGGACTCTTATCCTTTGACGATAATCTATACACCTTTCTAAGTGTATCAAACTTTCCCAAAAGTCTTATTGGCAATAAGCAAATTCTAAAGAAACTAAGAGAATATAGTCCTCCAACAACACCAACACCAGAAGAAATTCAATGTTGGTGATACTGTTCGAATTAATAGAACCACCAATATTTTTGAAAAGGGGAATTATTTATGGAGCACCGAACTTTTTAAAGTGTCCAAAATCCTAGACACTGAACCCCTAACATATCGATTTCGAGACAACAAAGGTGGTGAGATTCTCGGCGGTTTTTATGAATATGAACTGCAAAAAATTAGAAACACTAGTGAAAGTTATCAAATTGAAAAAATATTAAAGAGTCGTACTCGTAGGGGCAAGAAACAGTTGCTTGTTCGCTGGCTAGGATACAACTCGGATTTTGATTCTTGGGTCAGTGCTGAAGATATTAACAATGCCCAATGATTTCTATGTGACTTTCATGTCCAACGTTTCTGATCCTCTCTACAATGATCTGAATAAAACAAGTGATTTTTGGACGAAACTCTCCCCCACCATCAAATTCGAGGGAAAGTATGAAGTGGCTCTTGTCGATTGTATTATCAAAAATACCTATGACATACTGAGAAAGGATCGTAAATATTAAGTAAAAATTAGACCCTATGATTGGCCGCCACCACCAGGTGATCAAGAACAAGTTCAAAAAATCAATTGGTTGGATTATCCATATATTGAATTACCCTACGAGGAACTCACTTGTATGAATGATTTATGTCGTTCTATTAATAAAAGAATTTCCGCTCTTAAAAAATCAGCTTTTCATTGCAACTATTCAAAGGAGGAGGGCAAGATCTACATTAGTTCACCTATTGCCAGCGAAAATGTTATTCTCAATGATAACCTAAAGGATGTTCTTTTCTTTAAGCTCAATATAATAAATGGTAAAAGTGCCGGAAACACTTATTTCATTGTTTCTGACTATCCAACTGCCTTCTCCACAGACACTTGTATATTTCTCTACGCTTCATTTGTGGAAACATCTCGGGTCGGTAATTCAAATGTTCCCCTCCTACGAGTTCTTGAACGAAAAACCAATCAAGAGCATATTCATCACTACAATATAAAGCATCTTCAGTATATTCCCGTAAACACTTCCCATTTGGAACTCTGTCAGTTAACACTAAGAACTGAATTAGGTGATCCCATAGCAATTTCAAAGGATTTGGCTGTGATTACATTTCATTTTCGCCCCATCGTTCAACAGCACGATGTCTCATAGAAAAGCGATATTCACTTGTCCTGATATTGACTGCTATGTTAATACTCTTGGCCCAAGACAACAGGGCAATGGACTGGACTATTACAAGGGTCGCTCGTGAGTGTTTGGCTCTGGTCTTGGCAGCTGGTTTTCTAAGCTGTTACGCTCCTCACTACCACAGGCTAGAAAATATCTTGTACCGGCTGCGACAGATTTTGCATCCTCTACACTATACGATTGGGGCTCTGGCAAGGGTTTGAAAAAAAGTACTTCGGAAAATCTAAGGTCCAGTGCGCGAACCCTTGGTGAGAACTTAAGAAAGAATGGTCAAGGTTTAAAAAGGAAAAAAAACAATGCATCACTCATCAGTCTCTACTCAGGTCGGAAACGAAAGACATCATCCCTCTTGTCAAAGAAAAGAAGGAAAAAGCCGACACGTAGTGTAACCAGAAGCTCCAGGAAGAAAATTGTTAGATCGAAACTAGATTTCTTCTCTTAAGATGTCCTACCTGCCGCATAAGGATTCTCAACCTTCAATCACCACCTCATTGAATCTATTCAATGCTGAAAATGTTGATGTGAGTGTCAAGCATTGATACTATGAACAATTTTATCCACTACAACCCCTCTCCGATGATACCCACTTCCAAATTTATTCCAATGAAGACTACTTTATGGACATGTCTTCAACATTTATAGATTTACAAATGAAAGTCCGGAAATCCGATAATACAATGCCAGTTCGAGCCGATGGGATATGCTATGAAAATTGTATAATACATAATTTATTTTGTCAAATTAGTGTCTACATCAATTGCACGATGGTGAGCACAAGCACCACTCTCTCAAACTATGCAAGCTATATGTACTTCATTTTGATGACACCCAAGTCATACAAGGAATTGAGAGGCGCCTCCAATGGATATGAATATATTACTAATACTGATACTACAGATGCGCTTAAAAATGATTCAACTAGTGATTTATATCTAGTTGTTAAAATATATAATGAAATATTTAATATACCCCAATGGTTGACGCCCGATGTAAAAGTTGATATAACACTAAAGGTAGTACCATATGATTTTACACTGAGAAAAGAGCTTGATGCCACTCTTGATATAAGTTTCTCTCTCAACACAGCAATACTCCATGTACGCAAATAGCAGTTCATGATCTTTGTTACTTTGGCAGTGGAAAAGTTAAGAGCCAATGGAAATAATATTAAACCACATGTTCCTTATACAATCACCAATCAACGTCATATTGCTATGGGGTGGCGCACATTCACCGATTCATCCTTTATCAATGGCGAAATCCCCTCGAAACTTGCATTGGCATTTGTAAAGAGTGCCAGTGCAATAGGATCATGGACTGAATGCCCACATAAATTCGAGATGTTTGAACTTTCATCTCTTGTGTGCAAAGTAAACGGTATCCCACTCTAAAATCTCTCTTTTGATAAATCCTATAGAACATTGCATGAGTTGACCATGCAAACCCTAGATCATGATTCTCAACTATTTGAAAATGGTATAACTGAAGAAATGTTTTCTAAGACACATGGTATCATTGTATTGGATTTGTCTGGCACACAGGATATGAGTATAGTACGTATGGGGACTGTGCGTTTAAAGTGTACATTTGCCAACCCATTGGCTGAGAGTATTGCACTAATCTCACTAAATCAATATGAAACCTATTGGGAAATCACTCCCGAAGGCAGTGTTCTACTAGACTTGGCGCCATGAACACCAGTCAAATAATCAATGTATTTAATATGGACCCCTACATGTCCCAGTACAAATCCTATTGTCTACCCTCAGACTATCTTGGAAAAATTCAAAGTGCAAACAATACTCTAATCATTGTTAATAGCAGTCCATCGACTGTGCTGACGGGTCATTGGCTGTGCATCTTTCAAAAAATGAAGACGATTGAATTTTTTGTTCCTTTTGAGAAACCCTATACATTTTACACGCCTCACATCCGCAATTATATTGAGAGTAGAAAGAAAAATTTTACTAAAAAACAAAAGAGGGTGCAGGAAGTAACGACTAAAAGGTTTGGCTTCCCTGAACTACTATCTTGTGTTTTCCTATGTCGTGGCTATACTTACCAGCAGTTTTTCCACAGTTATGGTGACAATCAACGTCTGAACGACTTTCTAGCGGAGAATATACTTACAAGTGTATTTATTATTGATTTCAGTGCCCTAAGAGTAAAGTGCTTAAAAAATGTTTGTGAATTTGTTTATTAATAAAATGTATATATACACAAATGTCTTTAAATCTTCACTTTTAGATTTCTTCATCGGTGTATAGGCAACTGTCGTGAACCACTAATGCTGGTAAATCATTTGGATTCACTGTATATTGATCTTGATTGACTGCAAAGTCAGGGTCACATTTTCTGCAGTACAATGTAGCTTCACTCTTGTCATATCTCTTTGTATAATCAATGATACTATTTGCATTCATATTATGAAATTCACGAGTTTCAATCTGTCTATTTGAAGCAATATCACATACAGTGTTTTCAAGTGGTGAATCACATTCGGTAACTGCCAAATAAAAATCACTCGGTTTATAGTCATAGTAGGCAGTGTCGTCACAGCGATGACGTAGAAACCAGATTGTCTTGTTACCCCAACAGTTGAATCGTAGACCAGATTCCTCTTCCCAGAATAATTTAAATCCCCGACGATACCAATCTCGTAGAAATAAACTAAAATCACGTTTAGGATTCTTTACAATCATAGCGGGGTAAGTATTCTCCCACTGATCACATTTGTCATTGTGACAATTGGAGCACAGGTGTCCTCTATGGTGAGAGTCACACACCTCCTCAAGACATGAATTACATCCTTTAATTTGTACTGCATAGCCTCTATGTAATTTGCAAGGATTACATAATTTACACTTTTCACTATAGTCATCAATAATTGAACAAGTATCACATTGAGTCCAACTGCCAAGAGTGTACATGCACAATGGACATATATAGAACATTTTTTGATTTCCGATGTCAACTCTCTCACAGCTAAAACAAAACTGATCGTCTTCGTTCGATAAATTCAAAGTGTAGGAAAGGGAGAGGAGTAACTCTGTGACGTTACCTCTTTCGAAGGGGGATTTATCTACATCGTCAATGATTTCAAAAGTATATCCGCAATATGATTCTGATTTGTTCCTATTAATATATCAATAAATTGAGTATAAGGATTGGAATCACATTTTAAAAGTTTCTTACACTAGTACTATGGGGGATAATCAGTTTTCATTTTATTGTCAAGTGGTCCCTGAGAGAATATACTGCGTTGAAGAGATAACTCGAGAAAATCATCATCCAAAATCAAATGTTTTTCCATAAACACTAGATTTGATCTAATTCTCTCTTTCTCAAATTTATTCATTTTTCAGTCCTTTCACTCTGACTGCTGACTCTAGACTGACCAGAAAAGAAAAGGAACATTTTCGATTTCGAAACAATTTTATTGGATAATTATAACATAAATAATACTATGCATGTACAGTTAGCGATAGAGTTTATTGTCTTCGATATGTTTCACTAATGCACTTAAATCTCGTTGAACTCTATTCACATGTGCTATATCAACTTTTGCGGCGAAATATAATTGATCTTCCATTTTAAATTTGCTCAAGGATATCACATACCTTGCATATACTGCATCCCGTTCTAGACGAAGTCGAGATCCTTTCGTAATTTCCACCGAAATGTTTGGTGCTCTTGTATTATTACCTTCAACTCCACTATCAACTTCTAATAGGATAAACATTCCACTCGCCATCGACTCAAATATATATCCAAATGAGTAAAGTCGAAACTGTTCTTCTCAATCCTTTGAAAACCATTCACAGACTAATAAAAATATAGCAAAAATCCTTTCCTTATATTCACTCCGCCACTACTATGTAAGCAAGCCCTCTGATTGGCTGAGAAAGAAAAACGTGATCTAACTGTTTCCAGGAAACTCATAACATTTGCCTCGAGCAACAACAAGAAATACTATTTCTGGATCGTAACATTTGCTTCGAGCAACAACAAGAAGGAAGTGTCATTGACCTGCCCCCATTAGACTCAATAATCCATTAAAGTGAAAAAGTTCCTGTTTTTTCATTCTCACTGACAAAAAAAATAAAAACATCCATAAAAGTGAGAAAATTCCTGTTTTTCAAGTGAGAAAAATACTTTTTTTTCATTCTCACTGACAAAAAAAATAAAATATCCATAAATTACTGTTGACATCCGTGAAAAACCATAAAATAAATTGACCAACACACATAACCGTCCAAGAAGCAACCATCAATGTGAGAAAATTCCTGTTTTTTCAAGTGAGAAAAATACTATTTTTCCACTCTCACTGACAAAAACCATCTCCCTAATGACTCTATGCCCAAATAAGGTGTAGGATCACGAGTTATAGGGTCATCTCTACTAATATCTGAGATCTATTATCTGATATCTGAGAGCAATTTAAGAGTAAACCATCCGAACCAAAGATCAGATTAATAAACTAGCCACGTTAACAGTTTTGACATAGACAAGAGTTTTGAAATTCTCATTTTTATCCTATTTTTAGCAGTGGTGTAATTTCGTCAAAATACAAGGAAGGGCGGGGCAAATATGGAACAAATTTTTCAAAATCATGTGAAAATGACTGTGAAAGCAGAAAAATCAGCAACATAGTATGATAAAGCCAGAGATACACTAAAGAAAAATTACCTGTTTCTGTAGATGCATGTAATATGTAGGCTTAACTTAGTTCTGACCAGATTTTTGAAGGCGATAACAGCTTGGGGTTTGAGGAGGGGGTAAACTGGGGTCTTACGGGGGAGAGGGTAGTTACCCCCTTGCTCGATAGCAAATAACTCCCCTGATTTTAAGGTTATGTTATTAGTGTTAATAAATTAAGGTAATAATAATAATGAAGTCTATTCCAAAAACAGTATCCTTCCTTAAAACGGTGACATATGCCAAAGAGATTTAATAGCCATTATGAGATTATTATATGCATTGAAATATAGAGGCAATTTTTGCAGGATGAATTATTAAAAAAAAAAAAGTCGGCGTGTATAATAGTTGGTGAAATAAAAGAGGTATGTGCTCTATGTGAAAAGAAAATGTGCTCTATGTGCTCTAATGATATGGCTGTCAAGTCATTTCATCATCATTTCCACCTTTCAAAGGTGCGGTTGGCTGATAAATTAAATGGACTTTTATTTGAGAGGTTCCAAGATTCTGATACATTTTGTCCTGGTCCTGCTATCAAAAACATTTCATCCAAGTCTTTGACTATTCAGCAAGAAGCAATTTTGGCGAAAGAGCCAAAATTTTGCTTTCCTTTATCTGTTCCTTATTCTAAAATAATTTCCAAGGTGGAGGTTGGTATTATATCTTCTATTGATAAAGTGGAAGCTCCACAAGAACTTAGAGCCGAAATTGTGAAACATTTGCAAAAATTTGATAAGGAGAAAATTGAGAATAGTACCACCAGAAATGACGTAAAAACCCTTACACTTTTAAAACAGGATAAAGACCTTATCACCACTAAAGCTAATAAAGGAGTTCATTCAGAGTTCATGGTGAAAAGACCCGTTTTGGATTCAAACCTATTGCAAAGGATTATATCAATGCAGACAAAAAAAATAGCTTTCTCCTGGATTATAAACAAACCTGTGTGGCAAGTTTATCTTGAATGAACTTAATGTACTATTATTCAGCGCTTGTCGCCTGACCATCAAGTGTACATCGCGTGTGTTGGTTTAAATTATTTTTGTAGTGAATCTATAACAAGATGAGCGTTTCCGAGCTTTTGTATTCACCGCTGTTGAACTTTAATTTTGAAAATTTAAGTGGTGTTGATGAAGCCGTTATTATACAGAAAGGAGTGGAACTTTTTTAAATATTTGGAAACTGTTAAGTCAGAGAAAGCAAAGGTATGGAGTTTTGTAAATGAACATGATCCCCCTGTCAGAAGGGGTAGTAATGCAATTATCAGTCACCTGCAAGATATTATAGACCTTATGAAGAAATGTTATGCCGATGGAAAACAGCTCCCTTGTTTTGTCATCAAAAGGCCAACAGAAGTCCCTGTTATCTCTGCTATAGCGTTTTTACTCGTCACAGCCAAGCTTACGAGCCTTGACCAAGTGATTTCGCTAGTTTCTGCCAAGATTGATTCGTACAATCTGAATACCTGTGATTAGCCAACCTGCTGCGTGTAATATGCATGCTACAATTTTGATCTTCGATCCCCCACCTGAGCATGGTGACCTACTAAAGCGAAAATCAGTAATAGACTCAATTTCTGGTCATCAGCTGGTGTCCAGAGTGCGAGCGACTAAAAAGCGGTGGACGGTGAATATTGAGAAATCTGCAGCTGAAGATTTTTGCAAATCAGCAAAGGAAGCTCTACCTGGTTCTAGTGTGAAAGTTTTATCTAAAAAACACACTGGTGTTATTCGAGAAGTCCCGTCTGATTTTGACCTTGAAATGCTACGGAACCAGTTTGGTATAATCGGGTCTAGTCAATTTGGAACAAGCAAATCGGTTAAGCTTGAATTTGCAGACGCGATTACTAAAGGATCATTTCTACGAAACGGTGTGAAGATTGGGTATGAAAACTTCCGTGTTTATGAGTTCAAGCAATTGCCAAAGTGTTGCTTCAAGTGTCGTTCCCCTGGGCACTTGGAAAGTGCATGTACTAATACCACTCCCAAGTGCACTCGTTGTGCTGGACCTCATTTATCTACTAACAGTGATCGTTGTACGGAATCTCCAGAATGTGCCAATTGTGGAGGATCTCATTCTTCTTACAGCCTACGATGCCCTGTGATTAAGAAGATCACTGATAAGGTCTATTCTCAGAAATGAATCCGGACATAAGTATAGTCTCATTTAATATTAATGGAACGAGAGGCAAGGACTTTTTTATTGATGATCTGTATGTTAATTACGACTTTGTTTGTCTCCAAGAACATTTACTGACTGCCTTTAGCGAAAATTTTCTGACACGAAGCAGTGATCACGTTGTTTTTGTGCGTCCAGCTAAAATTACGCGTGGCCACGCTTTCATTTTTATTTTCATTTATTTCATTTTTTAAGGTTAATTTAGACTAGGTTACGTGCGCGCCCGTAACATCGTCTAAATTAACCTTAAAAAATGAAATAAAGCTATGTCGACTTTGCATGTCTCTCCTGATTGGTCCCTAAAAAACCAGTCTGGTTGAAAACATGGAGTTTTCGTACGTGGAGTTTTGTGGAGTTTTCGTGCACTTTTTTGCAATGTGTAGGAACCAGTGGGGAATCCCCGCTCGTTTGGAAAAGTGCCAAGGAAAGGCAAGCAAATAGCATGTAGTTTCGAAACGTGTTTAATCACGTTTCTTGAATGAAGTATCTGTACTGTATATTCAAAAGGAGTTAATTGTCTCCCCCTTACAATGACATCAAAGCGTTGTATTACTACTCCCCACAGCGAAATCAGATGTTTGTAGGACTTATCCCCCCCAGCCATAGCTCTGTTCCACCTTGAGTGGAGGTATAAAAAATTGATGAAAGATTTTTCTACTTAACGAGCCTATTAATGAATTTCATGATGATTGGACTGTGGGAAACATAACTTTTCAGTTTTGAACAAATCATCTTGCGGTGTTTTATTTGAATTTGCATTTTTATTATTGCCTATGGAACTCGTGTTATGACCCAGAAATAGGATACAGTTAGATCACATGTTTTCTTCTCAATCAATCAGAGGGCTTGCTTACATATTAGCGGCAGAGGAACTATGAGGAACAGATGTTTGCTATAGCTTTACTAGTCTGTGAATAGAATTCACTAAGTTTTTAGTTAGCAGTGTCATAACATGAGTGAACAAGCAGAGTTAGAAGTATCTTCTTATTGCAACTGTTCTATTTGTAAAGGACATTTACATGATTTTGAATATTCTCATGAACCCACTGCATGTTTAGACAGCATAGAGACAGAGACAGATGTGAAAAATCTTGAGGAAACGAGAAGAAGAATCATATTTGACATAGAGAGAAATTTTTACCGAGGGCAAGTACGCTCATATAAAAGAAGGATTGATATGATGGAACAGGAAGATCAAAATAAGAGACTGGAAAAAGAGGGCTTTCTCAATAGTGTGAAAGACAGCAGTGAAAACCCAATGAAAAATGCATATAAAGTAAGATATAACTCGGATTATTATGATAATTATGGTTTAAGAGAAGAGAAAAAGTGTCCCTTTAAATGACAACATAAGATGTTATTCTACGAAAATGATTTTAAACAACGGAAACCATGGTGGAAGAGTTCTCATTTGTGATTTAACGTTAAATCTAATTATTAATATGTATAATGAGTTTTATATTATAATCATATAATAAATTTTTTTGTATTATTTTAATTTTCATATACTTTAATTTGATGTTGAACCTTTTTTCAAATCGTGTCATATTCTATGACGGTCTCAGAATAACGTGGTCATATGCTCGTACGCAAATAGAATGGTCCTCTTTAAGGATATCGAATTAACCTTAAAAAAATGAAACTATCTTTTTTATCATGAACTGTTTAGAGACCAATTGCGTATTCGAGAGTTGACTTCGAGAAGGAAATTGTTACTTACTAAAAATTGTTTTCATAATTTCTTGAATTTAATTTCTACATCGTATATCTAACTCGTGAAAACAATAAAGAGTTTGTAACTTACTTAGAATTTTGTCATAATTTCTTGAAATTTAATTTCTACATCGTATATCTAAGTAAGAGTTTGTTACTTACTTAGAATTTTGTCATAATTACTTGAACGAAATGTCTTTTTTGTTTATCCAACAGGTGAATTCAAGAAAGAATTTGCTACTTAGTTACAATTTTTTCATAATTTCTTGAATGAAATTTCCGTATTGTGTATCCAAGAGTTGACTTCAAGAAAGAAATTGTTACTTAATGAGAATTTTTTAAATAATTTCTTGAATTAAATTTCTACATCATGTTGCTAAGTGAAAATTGTTTGTGATAAAGAGAAAAAAAAGTCACTTACAAGAAATTGTTACTTATTGAGAATTTTTTAATAATTTCTTGAATTAAATTTCTACATCATGTAGCTACGTGAAAATTGTTTGTGATAAAGAGAAAAAAAAATTTACTTTCTTGCGATTTTTTCATAATTTTTTGAATGAAGTATCTGTACTGTATATCCAAGAGGTGAAATCAATAAAGAGTTTGTTACTTACTTACAAATATTTTCATAATTTCTTGAATGAAATCTCCGTATTGTGCATCCAAGAGTTGATTTCAAGAAAGAAATTTTTACTTACTGAGAATTTTTTCATAATTTCTTGAATTAAATTTCTACATTGTGTATCTAAGTCGTGTAAACAATAAAGAATTTGTTACTTACTTAGAATTTTGTCATATTTTCTTGAACGAAATGTCTTAGTATCAAGCAGGCGAATTCAAGAAAGAATTTGGTACTTAATTACAATTTTTTCATAATTTCTTTAATGAAATTTCTGTATTGTGTATTCAAGAGGTGACTTCAAGAAAGAATTTGTTACTTACTTACTTACAACTTTTTCATAGTTTCTTAAATGAAGTTTCCGCATTGTGTATTCAAGATGTGACTTCAGGAAAGAGTTTGTTACTTGCTTACAATAGAACTATTCTAAAGAATAAAGACGGGTTAAGCTTAAGATATTTATTGCTTAAACGTATTAACAGATTTTTTTTTGAGAAAAAAAAACACAACAACAAATGTTTACATAAAAAATAGTACTTAGAGTTCACTCTTAAACATCCACAAACGATGGTCCCATGATATAGAATAGTTTTTACCATGTCTTATGGATTTATCACGATCGGGTATGTTCTTAGGTATCCACTGTGCGAAGAACCTAACCTCGTCTTTAGGACGGTGATAACTCCCTTCAAATTTAGGACACTTAAACTCTTCTAGATTGAAAAGTGGAATCCTAGGGTCACACTTTTGAACTAAACTTTATCTGTAGGTACATTGCCCTTTACGTAGAGCGCTTCAACCCCGAAAAAGCTGCAAATTTCACCGACTTCCTCCTGAACATCTCTCAGTTCCCGACCACCATTATTAAATGGTGTAATCACTCTATCGTAAAGTCCCAGCCTGTTTATTTGACGTAATGTAGTGCTCCACAAGCTTTTATCATACTCAAACATGTTATAGCTCACTATCCAATGATAACAGTCAATTTCTTCGAGTTCCATAGACAATAATAAAAATGCATATTCAAATATAACACCACAAGATGATTTTTTCAAACTGATAAATTCTGTGTCATACAGTCCTATCATCTTGGAAGTTATTAATGTAGTTGTTAAGTAGAAAAATACTTCATCAAACTTTTATATCTTCGCTCACTGTTGAATGGAGTTATGGCTAGGGGGATGAGTCCTAAAACCATCTGAATTCATTGTGGGGAGGAGTAATAAAACCCCTGGAAGTCATTGCGGGGGGGAGTCATTGAACTCTCGGTAACTGATTCTGTAACTGACTTCGGCAAATTATTTCCATGATCTGGGCATAATTGAGGCTCCCATTTCTTCTTCCCACCACGTCCGCTCCAAGAAGTATCGCCTTCCCCCAATTAAATCTGAAAGAGCTAGATTCTCAATCAGATACCAGATCCCTCATATTGCAAATAAATTTAATTTAATAGATGTGTCCCCAAGATTCAAGAGCCGATTTTCTTTGAAAAGACATATTTCAAAAATTGTTCTTTGCCTGGATGTTGGGATTGGTGAATTTAGATTTTAGTATGAAATTTGTTGTGATGTTTTCGCACTGAGGTGGCCTCCTCTGTTATCTCCTACCATGAATATCTTTTTTCATGTATTGATATGCTATATTTCTTATTTCGGAATTTTTTTTTTTTTTTATTAGCCGACACATCGAGTCCCTGCTAACCCCGTCGGCCAGCTTAGAAAATAATTTATTCATGTAATTTGTTTGTTAAATAAAGTTATCTTATCTTATCTTATCTAACTGATAAATTCGTTAAACTTCCCAAAAAATCACACGGAATATCCTCGCTTTTTGAACGAACACCATGTAAAGAAAAAATCAAACGGAATAAAATAACAGAGTCCCTCAAACCCCGTAAAGCTATTTTAAAAGGTATAAAAATTATTTATTTAACAGAAATCCTCGCTTTCAATTGAACGGAAAAAATATAAGAATTATTTATTTAACAGAAATCCTCGCTTTTTGAACGAAAACCATGTAAAGAAATAATCACACGGAATAAAACGACAGAGTCCCTCAAACTCCGTAAAGCTATTTTAAAAGGTATAACAATTATTTATCTAACAGAAATCCTTGCTTTCAATTGAATGGAAAAAATATAAGAATTATTTATTTAACAGAAATCCTCGCTTTTTGAACGAACACCATGTAAAGAAGAAATCACACGGAATAAAATAACAGAGTCCCTCAAACACCGTAAAGCTATTTTAAAAGGTATAACAATTATTTATTTAAAAGAAATCCTCGCTTTCAATTGAACGGAAAAAATATAAGAATTATTTATTTAACAGAAATCCTCGCTTTTTTAACGAACACGATGTAAATAAATAATCACACATAAGAAAACGACAGAGTCTCTCAAGCTCCGTAAAGCTATTTTAAAAGGTATAACAATTATTTATTTAACAGAAATCCTCGCTTTCAATTTAACGTAAAAAATAAAATAATTATTTATTTAACAGATATCTTCGCTTTTTGAACAAAGACCATTTAAACAAAAAATCACACGTAAGAAAACGACAGAGTCCCTCAAACACCGTAAAGCTATTTTAAATGGTATAACAATTATTTATTTAACAGAAATTCTCACTTTCAATTGAACGGAAAAAATATAAGAATTATTTATTTAACAGACATCCTCGCTTTTTGAACGAACACCATGTAAAGAAAAAATCACACAGCTGAAAACAACAGAGTCCCTCAAACCCCATAAAGCTATTTTAAAAGATATAACAATTATTTATTTAACAGAAATCCTCGCTTTAAATTGAACTTAAAAAATATAAGAATTATTTATTTAACAGAAATCCTCGCTTTTTGAACGAACACCATGTAAAGAAAAAATACATTTCCGATTCGTCGTTAGGCATTTTTCAGATTTATAACAAATTACCTGAGTTAACAACTCCTTCGGGCCTCCAAAATTGACCCCTCCCCTCCCTGCCCTCAGAAATGGGGGGGGGGGATGAATGGAACGTTAGATCCTATTTTAAATTGACAATACTTCTCAAACATCACTTGTGTATTATACAGATCATATATCTCATTACCCCTTTTTAAATGTTAATCAAATAATTCTGATTATAATGTCCAATCTTTTGTCTGCTTTTCAAAATGTTCGTATTTGGAACTTTGTCAGTTAACACTAAGCTGTAAACTGGGAAACCCTTTCGCAATAACAATAGGCTTAGCAGGGATTAAATCTCATTGTCGGCGACAATTCAATCAGATCAGAGTTCTGCAAATGGAATACCTTTTCGCAAATTGAGTTAGCTTCTATTTCATAGACAAAATATTTGAATTCCTTTTATTTAAATCACCTATCAAGTTATCAAAAAATATATGAACTAGAAATCTGGTCTGTAAATTGTGACAGAAAAACTTGTCCGTTAACAGCGAAACAAGACGCGCTGGTTTTATAATACAGGTTTATCCCTAAAAAAGACATATATATCATGAACTAGAAATCTCGTAATTTGCGTCAGAAAAAACTTGTCCTTCATCATACGTTATGCAAGGTCCAGAATAATGTTGAAATTGCTATACAGGCAAGCAAATAGCATTGAAATTGCTATATGTCTAGGCAAATCCAGAAGGCCATGTGAGGGAGCTCTGAATATCTTTGAAAAGGTGTCAAGCTTCTATTGAATAATGTAGAAATTGCTATACCTCCGAGCAAATAGCATGGCAAAGCTCTGAATCTCTTTTGAAAAGGCATATACAAGGTCCAGAATAACATAGAAATTGCTATATGTCTAGGCAAATCCAGAAGGCCATGTGAGGGAGCTTTGAATCTCTTTGAAAAGGCATATACAAGGTCCAGAATAACATAGAAATTGCTATATGTCTAGGCAAATCCAGAAGGCGCATTCTACTCCCATGATTATACATATATTCACTATTCAGGTAGTAAATCAGACATTGATCACGTTATTTGTTCTGCAGCTCTTGTCTGCTCGCCAGTTACGGGTCATTTTGACGAGAACGAACTTGATCACCTTCTGGTGTCTTATTGTTTATAAAAGTCTGTTGTTTGTTCGGGGAGTGTCTCTAAGAGTAGTGGTGTATGTTCTAAATGGTTTTATAAGCCTGATTGGAATGATACGAATTTTTCTGTTTATCTTATAACATTGGCTTCACTTCTAAGTACGATTTATGTTCCTTATCAGCTTTTGCAGTGTAGTCAGAATTTTATTTATGCTAAATATGAAATAGACCGATATTATCATTCTATCCTTTCTGCTATGAAAGAAGCTGAAACAATTTCTGTCCCAGTAAAGCGAATCCGAAAGAATACTCAAAATCCTCTTTGGTCACTTGACCCTAACCTTAAGGCCTGTAAAAATAAAGCTAAATTTTGGCTAAAAA
Organism: Artemia sp. Qi Xiang Cuo; assembly: GCF_049724085.1. NCBI lineage: Eukaryota > Metazoa > Arthropoda > Branchiopoda > Anostraca > Artemiidae > Artemia > Artemia sp. Qi Xiang Cuo. The sequence continues at coordinate 67,444,166 of NC_142802.1, read as the reverse complement.
TTTGGACAGATTGTGGTCGGCCTAAGTCCGGTAATGCTTTTCTTATTAAACAGAAAACTAAATTAGAATTTAAGAAGTATCTAAAAAGTGTCCGATACCGAGGGCTTGATTTTCCATCCTCGCCTAAAGATTGGAGGAAAGTAATTAATTCAAGTAAAACCGATGATTCTGATGCAAGTAGTAATGCTATTCCACCAAGTTCTTGGCATGCATATTATTCGAAGATTTTCTCCGTTTTGAATTATTCTGTTCATAGAAAGTTTGGTGAAGCGTTTGTTAAAATTGTCCCTATATTTGTAAGTCAGCGCTTTGTTTTGCCTATATCGCGTTGTGAAGTTTGGAATGCTTTGAATCATCTCAAGTCGAAATCTATTGATGCTGATGGTATCTCTAAAATGCATCTAACTCCCCAATGTGCTGAACTTGTGTCACATCTCGTGCTTTTGTTCTAAATGTGCTTGGCATCTTTCGTAGTCCCGGAAAGCTTCTTGTGTGCAGCGTGACTTCAATTTTAAAAAGAAGTAAACTACCAACAGATTGCTGTTCTTACCGTCCAATTCCATTTTCTTATAAAATTGGCATGGTCTTCGAGTATATTCTTTTATCTAGTTTAACTGGAAATATATTTTTCTTTGGTGAAAATCAACTTGGTTTCAGACCTGGTGTGGGGTGCCAACATGCTCATCGTGTCCTTTTTTCTATTCTACTTTCTAATTCTTCTAAGGGTAAAGGCGCATATCTCTGTACACTTGATCTTTCAAAGGCTTTTGATTCTGTTGTTCATAACCAGGTTTTCTTTTCTTTGGCTTTTTATGGTGTTAATTTTTTGGTTATTTACATTCTACGGTTTTGGTATTCTAATTCTTACCTCCGCCTGAAATCTTCTCCAGAAACAACTATTAAAGTGTTTCGTGGTGTTAGGCAGGGAGGTGTTTTATCAACAACCCTGTTCAAAATTTGTATTTCTAATGTTCTGGAAAAGATCTCAGGCACTTATTTTTTCCGGTTCTACTGATATTTCTTACATTGCCTATGCTGATGACATTCTGTTGATTAGTCGTACTAAGTCTGCTCTTTCTGCGATGGTTTCCTTAGTTTCTCAGTCTTTCATAAATATTGGTCTATCCCTGAAACTTTACAGGTGTCAATTCTTATCTTATAATCTGGCTTCGTCTACTCCTCTGATATTCAGTGAATTTTCTGTACTTTATGTTTCTTTCTTTCAATGGATGGGTATTATTTTGTCTAAGTCTCTAGCTTTCTTCCATAAAAAGATCTTTACTCATGCAACAAGAAAAATTCAGCTTAGTAAATCAGAAATTTGAGCAAACCGTAAGAAACATGACAGAAGAGTTATTGGGCTCTTATTCTTGACTTTTTCTGATCATTCTGTACTTTTTTTTTTAGATGTTCATTCTGTTCTCAAGCTAAAGGATTTAAAAAAGGTTAAAGTTACTTATTTATAATTTGGCAAATTTCTTCTTTCTTTGCCGCCATGGACTAGAAATCGGTATTTAGTTAAAAAATTTTATGTTACGGATGTAACTCAAAAGCTCGGTGACCTACACAAAAAGCTTTCTGCAGATGTATTTTGTAAATTTGGCCCTGACCACGGTCTTTTACAGTTCTTTTCTTAGTTTAATTTAATTGCTAGTGTTTGTTGAGTTCTTTTTTTATTATTATTATTATTATTATGTACTCCACTTGTACTACTTTTTGTTAGTTGTGGGTAATAAATGATTGATTGACTGAATCGTCATAATGGATAACAGTGATTATGAAAAAAAAGGAATTATCTCAAATGAGATTACTTACATAAAACTGGGTTTTGATCCCACTGAAAAATACACAAAAGAAACACGGCATGAGTTAGAAGTACTAAAAAACAAATACAAATAACCCCTCAATTTTATAATAATTTTTTCTCCAGAGGTTGTTCAGCACCAAAAATTTATGGTTTACCTAAGATCCACAAGAACAATGCTCTTCGCCCTATTGTATCAACTATTCATTCATCAGTTTCTTATCTAGGAAAATGGTTGTAAATTGCATTTCGTCCGCTTTTGGGGACTCAAAGATCTTATTTTAAAAATTCAGTTGATGTCCTAAACAAATTAAGAAATCGTCGCATAGACAACAATACAATTCTCTATAGTTTTGATGTTGTGTCAATGTACACAAATTGTGATGTTAAAAAATATGAACTATAAAAAATAAAATAGAAAAATATTTTGAATTGATAGAAGATGTAACGTTGGCAACTCTGGACGCCGAAGTCATTATGAAATTGGTCTCGTTGGTAAACAAGGATTCCTTTTATTGAGATTTTTATCAACAAGTCTTCGGTTTAGCCATGAGTGCTCTTTTAAGTCCAATCCTGGCTAATTTATTTTCGGATTCGATAGAAATGTCCGCTATTCAGTGTTTTCGTCTGTCTCCTTGCTTCTGGGGTAGGTTCATGGACGATGTTTTATGTTTTTGTGAACATGGATTGGAGTCTTTAAACTTGTTTCTTGAACATTTAAACAGGTTTGACAAAAATATTAAATTCACTCTAGAGTTGGAAAAACAAGATAGGTTACCCTTTTTAGATATTTTATTAATAAAGAGTGATAATGGCTTACTTTTTTCAATTTATAGAAAACCAACTCTTAATGACAGGTATTTAAATTTTTGTTCATCTCACCCAATTTCAGTAAAAAAAAGGGAATAGTCATATCATTAGTTGATAGTTTTTAAAATTTGTTCCCCGGAGTATATTGATAGTAAACTGTTATATTCGAGAGATACTTTATTTTGTAACGGTTTCCTGTAAAAATTGGTTAATGAAATAATACAGAAAAGGCAGATTAAGTATGAAAAAGATAACTAAATCGAAGGTTCTCAACTTTAGGACCCCACAATTTTTAGTGGATACATTTCATTACCTTACATACCAATTCTAGGGGAGAAGATCAAACGAACTTTACTCAAACATAATTTTTCAACTTCTTTTAAATCAATCAGACCACTGAGTAACTTTTTAAATTCTGGAAAAGATATAACTCGGAATATTTTGTCAAGTGGAGTTTATAGCATCCCTTGCACTTGCGGGAAATTTTACATCGGTCGAACACACCACCAATTTGTGGAACGATTTATTGAGCACCGAAATTCAATAGATAATGCTCTAAAATATACAAAACCTCCAGAAAGTTTCACTTCAGCCTTAGCAGAACATATATTTTTTAATTCGGACCATTTTGTGCATTTCGAGGAGGCAACAGCCGTTTCCAATGGTAAAGGTTTCACGCAATGGGCTCTTGAAGCATTCGAAATTAAAAAACATATTTTTACAGGTTTATCAATTAATAGAGATACTGGGAATATAAATATTGATCCTATTTATGATACTATTTTAAACAAAGAACCCATATTTAAAAATAAAAATAAAACATTGCAAAATGTCCCAGGGGTTAGTTCAAATAATAAACCTAAGCGAATAGCAGCATCAAAAGCTTTGCATAAAATTATGTCGCAATAACTTATTCCTTGTTCATTTGTTGTTTTAAAAGGTTTAATCCAGTTACTTTTGTGAGGTGGTTTCACGAAGGTAGCTACAAATTGTAAATTTAAGCAATTGTATATTATATTTTTAGGTGAGTCTATTTTAGTTTTATGTACATTTTTTAGTTTTAGTTGTTTTTTTTTTTGTCTACGCTTAAGACGCTTTGTTTGATACGGGCGAAATATTCGTTTTTGTTTTTTTTTTATTTGTTTTCGTTTACTGGCCATAGACCCGTTTGTCGTATTTATATTTTTTGTGAAAAAGCTTAGGCCTATTGGATATAGCAAAAAGGCAAGACTACTCGTTCCATATCGTTCCCTGTCTCTTAAATCGCAACCGAGAAAAATAGAAACATGAGACCCAGTAATAACATTTTTGTAATAGATTTGCTTTGTTTCCAGGCACCAAGTTTGAAGCGCGTTTTGAAAGAGCTTGACGAAAATCTTTTTCAGGTTCTCCGTGTTTAACCCAGCAAAACTTATAAAGCGTTTTCATTTTACGAGTTCCAAGCGTGTTGGACACGGATTCTTCAAAATTGTAACGCGCCAGAATAGCATGGCTGAGCATGGGTTCTGAGAAGACTCAAACCTGTATTGAACACGGCACTGAAAACGATGAACTGCACAGCCGATGTCAAACTCCATGTTAGTGGCCTAAAATGGAGCTTTGTTGTTTTTAAACCGTTAAATACAAATATGTCAAGATAGCCGTTCAATTGTCATGGGGCATAAAATTGCATTAAAAGCGGATGATGTGACGAAAGCGTGAAATGGGAGTTTGTGCGTGAAAACGGATCTGCATGATCCAATATGAAGAAAGGTCTTTCTTTATTTTAGAAAGGCCTCTCTTTTAAACTGCTCCGTTTGATGCAATTTGCTTTATTTAAGCTTGACTGCTTTAATTTTTGCTATTTTCTATTATACTAATATATTTTATTCTTTTGTCTATTATTATTTGCAACCCTAGTTTTTTATTCTTTTTTCTCACAAAATTAATCGTGTTGAAAATTAGTAACAGTTTAATGAAGGCTTTAATATGTTTTTTGTTTCCTTATTATTAATTTCTTTTGCTTGTAGAAATTTATGCTAAAACAGTAGAAAAAGAACCTTTAATCTCCAATTAGAAAGGATGAATTTTTTAGTATTGCAAAATTTTATCGTTAAGGTTCTTCCTGAACCTTGATAAGGAAAATACACCCGTAATTACGCTAGAAAAAATAAAATCAGGAAAATAAACCGTCGTTGGACCCAACATATCAGAACAGGTGAAAAAGCCGTGCTACCATGAGCTATCTATGAGATACAGACCGAAGGGTTGAAAATACTCATAATATTTATTGTTTGCTATTTTTAGGCTTATTAGCTTTTAGGGGTTATCTGATGGCTTCATATGATGATCAGCAGCCCACCAAAATTATTGAACTTGTTAATCTTCAAGCAGGTCTATTATCTCAATTCAACGAAATTCCAAAAAAAAAACGATTTTCGAAAGCAGAGGGAAGGAGTTGGCAAAAAAACAAAAATATTCATGGGGATATAGTAGCCTACCGATACAAATTTTATTTAATAGAATGAAGAAGAAGTCCCGGCAATTCAAGACAATAAAGTTATTTTGGGAAGGGGAGGGGATCCAAGATTTTTATTGCCTCTGGTATGTCACTGGGCTCATTCTCTTTATCGTTTTTCTACCGCTTTTAGGGGATATACGATGGCTTCATATGACGTGCAGCAACCCATGGAAATTGTTCAATTTCTTCTATGATCTTCTAGCAGGTCTGTTATCTCAACTCAAGGAAATTATCATCATGATTGTAATGACGGAAGATATTACGTTTTGATATTTCTTCAAAAATGACTAGCTTGAGGACAGGTTCCATAAGCGTCGATTAAATGCTGTCGACTTAATTGTGTTGTTTATGAAGCTGAGATGTTATTTTTCTCATGAGATTTTTTTTGATAGTGCTTTCATTTTTATTTAATTTCCTTTGTATTCCTCTAAGTGCATTTAATTGCTGAGGATTGAAATAAATTATTATTATTAAATCTAGGGATAGAAATTCTTAGAATAACCAGTGAAAACCACCCTAGTAAAATCTTAGAAATCCAGAAACATTTACCGATGGGGTTGGGTTGCGGTAAAATTCGTTTATCAAATTAGATCCATTAGTGATTTAGTGGCAAAACATAAATATCCTTGATTAGTTTATTTTAAATTCGAAATCAATACATCGCATCAACAAAATAACAAAATAAGGTAGAAAACAAATTGATCACAATCTGTACAAGACACTTAAATCAAGGCACTCAATTTGGCACTATACATTATTTCTCTATTGTGCGACAACATAAAATAAGGAAAGACCTATCTGATTTCATTTTTTTGCACTTTGCTAGAAGAAAGAGGTAAAAAAAAAGAAGAAAAGATTGTCATAAGCTCAAATTTTGAATAGCTGCGAACTGATAAAATGAAACTAAAATTCAGACAAAAAAAGCAACGCTAACCTTATTGGCAATCGTTTAATAATTTATTTGTAAGAATAACCTTAAACTAAAACGACAAATTACCGCAGTAAATATGAACGAAACATCTTCTTAACTGCACTAAACTTGAATCACTTGGTTTCAGTAACTTACATGCGTTGATACTGATTATGAAAATGAGAAAATCAACAAAAATAATAAATTATGATAAAAGGTTTCGGTAATCTTTTATAGGCACGAACTCAGTGGGGTCGGTGTACCACCGAGTACCACGGGGCCGTATCCAGGATTTTTGTCCCAGGGGGGAGGGGGGGGGTCGGGATGTTGGTTACACAAAAAACTTTAAACCGCATCAAAAAAATGTTTATATGTTTTGTTACGTTTTTACAAGTTAGAAAACATTTCGGGGCGGGGGGTCAAATCGCCTTCCCCTGCATACGGCCTTGCGAGTCCATCTACCCATCCAAGTTTCAAGCTTTTTACGGCTTACTTCAACTAAATCTTTTTCGAATTTGTCTTCCCTCTCCCTCCCCCTAGAAATAAATTTTCTTTGTATACGTCTAACCTAACGCGTGGTTATTTGATAAGTACATTGATAAGAAAAGACTTAATTTGAAATGAAAAAATATCGCAGCAAGCATAAAAGAAATAACTGCTACATGACACTTAACTTGAATCACTTCGTTTGAATAACTTATCTCTGTTGTATACTTAAAGAGATCAAAACAAATGCCTATTGAATCATTTGGAGAAACTTATTTTCTTCTGCTAAAGAGTTAAGAGATGAACTTAGATCATTCACGACCATATTCGATTTTACCGGGTTTTTATTGGGATCACTTGAACTTGTTACTGTCTCTTGCTTTCCGTCTTTATTGGCTTTCCAACTTTGACACTGTTGGACATAGGCTAAAGTTCTTTTATAGGCTTCTGGTTGCATTGAAACTGATTGATCACTTGATGGAGGTTGGTACGGACCTTGACTACCTGACGGCATGGAAGGGTATCCGTGAGGTCCTGGGTTTGCATTTAATTGGTTCGAATATGCATCGTACCCTGTGGTTGGGGAATACCCTTCATTTGTGAAAAACTGATTTTGGGTCCATGCCTGATTTTGTGCACAGTTGTGGCAGTTATTACAAGGCTTTTGTTCATTTCCGTTAGGGTAGCTATTGCCATAAGTCTGGCAATAATTAAAAGGTTGCTGAGGTTTGTAATTAGATTGGTAAGGGGTCTCATTCTGTGGGAATCCGGTTTGGTAAGGTTGACACTGCACAGGTTGTTGGAACTGATTATTTAACGAGACTGGCGCATTTGATGTCATTTGCTGGTTTGGAAGCGGCATTTGCGGGCCAGGATGAATTTGTTGCTCCATTGGCAAAGAAGTACTTTGCCCAGGCATATGATGACTGTTCACCGGTAAATTCACATTATTTTGATGGCTTTGCATGGCCTGCATTGGTAAAGTCATCGGAGTATGTGGCACTGGTGCCTGAGGTACTTGAGGCGCTGGCATTGGTTGATGATGACTCATAATCGGAACTTGCCCGGTCGACATATTCATCATTTGCTGATTCTGCATGCTATTCATTTGCATTGTACAAGGCTGTTGATAGGTCATGTTGTAAGAAGGTGCAGGAACAGGGCTCGGCGGTACCATACCTGGAGCCGGACTTGGGGTGGGGTAATTGTAAGCACTTGTTGGACTGCTAATCTGGTTCATTGGGTGACTTGGAGCATGATTATACCCAGCCGTATGTAATTGCGTCATTGGAGGAGCTGTTTCTGGCCTTGGGCTGCAGACCATAGCTGACATTGGCCGGGGAGAATTGGCCGGTTGTATCGGCTGAAAAGAAAGAAATTTTTACGTTTTTATAAATAAAACGTTGTCGAGAAAAAAAAACATTCCCGACAACGAGAATGTCTCCTTGTCGACAATAAAATGACTTATTGTTATTCATTTTGTCATGAATAACAATAAATTATTTGTTATCGTCTTAAACGCAGAACGGATCACTGTCAGTGCCATATAGCTCCAATATCATTGAAAAATCTTTTTGTTCCATTTCAATCAATTTTCATGTTTTGGGGATAGATGTACAAAACGATTATGAAAAAGGGAGTTCATTTTTCACCCACTTAATAGAATAGGAATCCCATGCAGTAAACGCAAATAGAAAACACACACACAGAGCAACACAAGAGACTTATAGAGTAAATAAGAGAGAGCCAACATAAAAATCAGTGGCAGTGGCACCTCTCTGGCACCTGGGACAAAATTTTGATTAGCACCCTATTTATTTGAAATTTTGCGTCCCTAGAATTTCTGTTCCCGGGGCAAGTGCCCGCTCTGTCCCTCCCATAAAACTACAACTGAAAAAAATACAACTGATAAAAATACAACTGAAACACCCTAATAAAGCAGTGATGTGGAGAAATACGAACGCAAATTGTGTTTGAAAGCTTTCAGTGCAATAAGACTAATTTTACTTTAATATCAGGAACAATGGAATTTTCTAATAAGAACCCGGCTTTGTGTCCAAGGCGGAGCAAACAACAACATTTTTACAGAATCTACAATAATTAATCCGGATTCTTTTTTCTTAAGAAGGGGGAAAATTCCTGAAACAAAAAGAAATTCTTCCCGATCTTAAATACACACGCGACACGGAAGTCGACAGCCTATTGGCTACGAATAGCCCACGTACACTTTTGAGCACAAAAATTAGACTTGCTTCTTTTAATTTTTAACACACTAAGAGAAGCGTGTACAAATTTTATCACAGATTTTCGTGTACAGTGTGCATAATTTTATGAATTATATGCCTTATTCGACCGTTCACTATGAATTATATGAATTATATGACCGTTCACTAGCGTGAACGGTCCTTAACGATTCCACAGTTCGACGTACAATCTTTTAAAATGCCGTTCGTCGTGCAGTCGTGGAATTCACTATTGCAACACGTTGCCAGAATTCGCGTGAAATAGATTAATCTTAAACGAGCGATATTTAAGAATATTAGCATAGAAAGACATCAAAGCTATACCTAAAGGACCCATCCTCGTACAGAACACGAGGCCGTATTCAGGAGAGGGATACCGGGTTTTCACATACCCCCCCCTCCCCCGAATCGTAAAAAAATGACAAAAAGCATTTAAACAAAATTTTAATGTGCTTTGTAAGCCCCTCCTCCTCCCAGAACAAAATTCTGATAGAGCGAATAAGAAATAATAAAAAAATTGTGAAATTTTCTAAATTTAAGATGGCTACAAATATAGCCCCAGATGCAAAATATTTAATAGAAATAGGCAAAAGATTAGGCGGACCTTCCGACAAACCTAAATTGCAACCAAGACCATGTATACTATCCTAGGAAAGGCACAAACAAAAGATATTTACACTTAAAAATAGATTTTTCTGAGGTATTGAAACAAATACTTACATAATTAAGACAGCCATCTCTAGAGTTAATCTGTTGAACTTGCATTCCCGCCATTGGGCCAGAATGTGCTCTTGGAATGTTATTATTCACATTGTTATAACTATGATATCTTTGAAGTGAAGGAACGAATCCACTGTTTTGGAAGGGGATTGGGGCATTCCTGTCTCCAGAGCGTATTGGATCTGAAGCTCTTCTCGTCTGCTGCTGCAATATTAGATAAATACAGATTAAAAAATTAGATTAGACTCAGATAATTTCTTAAACCACATTGGCCTGACATCACATAAAGAAAGAAAAACGAGCAAAAATGGGGTTTTTTATAGGCCAAATGAAAGTACTGAAAAAAAAACACACAACAAAGCGAATATTTCGAGAAGACAAACGCCTCTCTTCTTCAACGCGAAACGAAATAATGTATCCAAAAACAAACGTGGAAAGTCAATGTGAAAAGAACCAAAAAAAAAAACAAAGAAAAAACCAAAAAGTTGAAAGATGAATAAAATTCAATAAAAGCCAAATATTAAAAGAGTTAAAACCAAATACCTAACAACCATAAAAGAGAGTTATTCGCCAATATCGGCGATTTGCAAAAAATCCAAATATTATGAATTGCCATCGACGGATACTAGCGAACAACTGAGAGAGAAAAGAAAACAATTCCTTCACTCAAAAACAAAACGAACCAGCAATTAAATAAGTTGGAGAACCTTGTCATGTGACTTCGGATTTTTATTAATGCATTTCTTGCAGACACCCTTTGAGACCTAAGGGGTTGTTCACGTGTTTGATTATATGACTGGGAAAGTGGTTCAAGGTTTATTTCAGGGATTACTAAAGTATCGGCTTCTCTTTTGAGAAAACCGAAATATGACTCGTTTATTCTTAAATCATCAGAATCTCTGTTCAAAGCCAGACCTAGATGTTGGTATTTATAAATTTCAACAGCTTCTCTGTAGTGCTGGACAATACCTTTATCATTCGAAATAAGACTAGCTTGATTAAACAAAATAGTATGGTCTGGTTTTTCAAAAATGTGCTCTGCAAGGGCAGAGTCAAAAATTTTCTGGTTTTTTCCACCTTTTAAGTGTATTATTAATTGAACTAGAGTGCTGAGTTAATCTATCCGTTAGTCGCTGATAAGTTCTTCCGATATACCTAAGACCACACGAACAAGGAATTCTGTAGACACCGGAGTTTTCACCTATCGAGATAGGGTCTTTACCTTGATAAATTTGGGACCTGATAGTTTTTCTGGGTCTATAATAAGTGTAAATGTTATTTTTTCTTAGATGTTTTGAAATGTGGTCTGGAGCCCCTTTAACGTATGAGAGACCAAGATAAACTGAATTTTCCCTTTGATTTGTGTTTTCTGATAATCTTTTAATGCGTTTTGTAATTACAGAATTCATTAAACTAATTGGATACCCATTCTCAAATAAAATATCTTTAAGGTGGTTGAGCTCTATATCCAAGAAGCGTGTTGAACAAACTTTCAATGCTTTGTTGGTTTTTATTTCAGTACTTTCATTTGGCCTATAAAAAACCCCATTTTTGCTCGTTTTTTTTTGTTTATGTAGATTAGACTCAAGACATTCTAACTAAGATCACAGCAAAAAAAAAAATAGATCATACTGGGCAGTGTGACAAGGACGCCGATAAGCTAAATCTTGGGGGAGATGTGACAATAGAGCCGATAATTAACCAAACTGACAATTTTTTTTTAAGAGTGAAAACAGGAAAAAAACAAGGAATGAGGGCGCGAGAAAAAATCTTGGGAGGCCCGGGGTTTCCCAGGTCCCCCTGGATATGCCAGTAGCAGAAACGCTTTGAGGGGTTTAATATAAAAAGAAAAGCATTTTTCGCAAAAATTGCGTAATCCTGCTCAAAAAATATATACTTCACCCAAAAAATCCTGGGAATATATCTCTTTGACCACATTTTTGGATTTTTTGTTTGGTTTTTACTGACCAGGTTCTGCTCTAAGTTCATTTTTTTAAATGTACATACAAATTTATAGAAAACAAGTGAGATAAATTATGTTAACAAAAATGAACAGATTTCTGGTTCATTGCAATTTGGGCATATTGAAAATACTGAAATCAGAAAAAATTGAAAATTGATTTCGTTCTTCATTCACTCAAATATAGCCTACTGTAGGCCGGAAGCTTACTTTGGTATTTTTATCGTACTGACTTTGCTTTTCAATTTGTATTTATGCTATGATAGCGCTTTTTAATTATTATAAAATGTCATTTCTTCTGATCAGACACCCTTTCAATATTGATTTTTCCGGGGCGCCCAGATGGCAAGAATAATTCTGAGGATGATGATGAAAGGAGAGAACCCCTTATTCTTCTCCATTTTCAAGGATTTTTTTACGTATTCAGCGCACGTTTTATAGATGTTTGAACATAAAGAGGTAGAAGGACCTCCTCAACTTGCAACATTTTGTCAAATCGTTAAAACCGCGTTAAAAACTAAATATTAAAGCAATGAGCATTGACAATTCCAATTAATAAGATATAAGAATTAATAATAATTATTAATTATATTAATATTAATAATATAATTAGTATTATATTAATAATGATTATTATTAATAATATTAATAACAATTATTATTATTAATATTAATAAAAATTATTATTAATAATATTAATAATTATAAGAATAAATAATTATTAATAAGAATTAATAAGATGGCCCATTTTATTTACACTCTTGGTATTAAAAAAATGTACCTACAAAATGATCCGAAGGGAATAACATGGTTAGAAACTTTCCTAACATTTATTCAAATTATTAATAATGCACACGAGCATCGGACAGGTGGAGAAAACTTTTGCTTGACAAGACATTTGACGGAGCCAATAAATCAAGGGTGCCGCCCATGGTACTATGTGTCATTTGTGGTACTTTCAATGTGCCATTTTACGTATTTATCCGGACTAATCGAGTTTTTCCATTACCTTGAGCACATGGGTGAGGCATATCTTTTTAGGTGAATATTGTACATTTTATCAGGTATTGGGATACCAAAAAATCACCGGGATTGCAACACCGATATGAACACTTAAAATTTGAGAAATATTCAAATTATTCTACCTGTTGCATGGAATTGAAACACCTTTGAGCGAAGTCATTTCGAGTATGGTAAGTCTCATTTGATGGCCAAGCATTTGTATATCCAGCACCTCCTTGAAGAGACATATTCTGCGTCTGAAAAAGAAAGTCAAGTGAAAAACTGTATCTTTAAGCGCAGAAACTTGCATACATTTGTGTGAGTATTTAGTGACTATTTGTGACTGTGAGTGTGAGCATTGTGAATGTGAGTATTTAGTGACTTTGAAACTGTATAAAATTCCTATAATAACGTAGCCTCACACAATTGAGCTGTAGGCTTAGAGGTCACTTGACCATACGGACGCATATAGGAAATTTCCCCCTTTACGAAAATGTTGTTGAGTCTTGAGTGCAACTCACGGCTTTTTGGCTCTTTTACGTCCTTTGAGAACATTTATGGAGAACATCTCTCACAAACTTAGTCTTCAACACACTACTTCGAATGTATGTGATTTTCTAGTTACTTCAAAACTGTACAAACAATTCCTACAATACTGTTGGCTCTAATACAATTAAGGTCTGTGATTAGAGAATTTAGGTACAGTGTCACAACGTGGCATTTTTTAGGAGAATTCAGATTTATAGTCCATAACACGATACTTGTATCGATCATACCAATCGGATTCTGATTTAGCTTTTAAAATCTGGTTTTATGTTTACGTACCTTTATAACTCCTCCTTATACATAAACTTTACAAAATATGATGATAATGCTGAACTAAAAATTATTCCCGTATTTATCACCGCGAACTAGCATATTCATCATTATATCAGGCTTTCTTCAAATGGAAAAACGTAAGGTTAAAAAAAATTAAACCAAAACGAACTTTAGACAGAAGTTTTCAAATTCAATAGTCATTCAATAGACATTAGATTGATCACAGGCCTTTAAGGGATTAAATAAAAAAAAAGTTTTTTTCAACTGAAAGTAAGGAGCAACATTAAAACTTAAAACGAACAGAAATTATTGCGTATACGAGGGGGTTCGCCCCCTAGTCAATACCTTCCTTCCTTACTTACAGTTCGTTACCACGAACTGTTTGATAACCAACATACTTTAGTTTTCCAGTATTCAAAAGTTCTCTCAACGTTCATGGTTTTTAGTGTTTCACTGTTATTAACACTGAAACAGTTGCCAAAACAGGCATTGGAATATAAACGCTAAACCTAAATTCACTAATGAAAATCAGTGATTTGAAGTATGAATAAGATTAATAGGAGAAAATAATCGTAATTTACCTGAGCAACTTGGTATTCGTTGCATCTAGTTTCAGATTGATAACATTTTTCTTGAAATTTGCATTTGAGCTGCTGTGTGTTTTATATATAAATAATAATTTTTCCATTTTATACAAAAATAATAAAATTGCATTTGCATTTGAGCAACAGAAAATGATTTTACATGAGCAACGAGGTTTTTCCGCCGCATTTGGTTTTGAATAGATAACATTTCTTCGTGAAATTTACCATTTGAATTGCAGATTTTTTAATACTTAAGTAGCAGTAGGTTTTCCATTTGAGTTGCAGAATTTTTAATTTTTTTTTTTTTTTGCATCTGAGCTGCAGGTGTTTTATATATAAATTAAATTAAAAATTAAATTAAATTTTTTTAACTGAAAGTAAGGAGCGACATTAAAACTTAAAACGAACAAATATTATTCCGTATATGAAAGAAGATGTCCCCTCCTCAACGCCTCGCTCTTTAAGCTAAAGTTTTTATTGTTTAAAAAAATAGAGTTGTGAGAAAGAGTCAAACTTTAGCGTAAAGAGGAGGCGTTGAGGAGAGACCAGCCCCTTTCATATATGGAATAATTTCTGCTCGTTGTAAGTTTTAATGTCGCTCTTTACTTTCAGTTAAAAAAAAACTTGTGTTTTTTATTTAATACTTGACCGTTTTTGAATTAATGTAGGTTTTGATTTTGGATCACAGTACATGAATAATTAAAATATAATTTGCATATCAATTTTACTTGTATTTGGTTAAATGGCTTTCTCGAAAGTCGTTTAATTTTATTTACGAACGTTTTTATTAGTAATAAATATACGTAACTTACGAATTAACTTACGTAACGAACTTCTATCTTCATATATTTTTAATACGTATAATAGGGGGTTCGCCCCCTAGTCAATACCTCGCTCTTTACATTAAAATTTGAATTTTGTTATAATTCTATAAAAATGAACCCTTAATCACAAAGGCCGTTAATTAAAATTTCTGATCATTTTTTTTATTAATACTGGAAAACCCGGCACCCCCTTCATAGCAATGTCCCTTCCCCCATAAAAGCTTCCTCCATAGAAAGAACCTCCCATGTAATCCCCGACCCCCCCCCCCCCACCCCCGCCACTACCAGAAAAATCCCCCCTGAAAACGTCTGTATACTTCCCAATAACCAATACATTTAATATAACCAATATTAAATGTAAACATTGGGTAGAGTTTATAACTTTCAGCCCTCCCCCCGGGGACTTCGGGAGATTAAGTCATCCGAAAAGACATAGTTATTATATGTTTGACCATGTTGTACAAAATGGCAATCTCAAAATTTTGAGCAAGTGACTTTGGGAAAAAACGAGCGTGGGAGGGGGCCTAGTTGCCCTCCATTTTTTTTGGTCACTTCAAAAGGGCACTAGAACTTTTAATTTCCGTTCGAATGAGCCCTCTGACGATATTTTAGGACCACTGGGTTGATACGATCGCCCCTGAAAAAAAAAATAATAAACACGCATCCGTGATCTTTCTTCTGCCAAAAAATACAAAATTACAATTTTTGCAGATAGGAGCTTGAAACCTCTACAGTAGGGTTCTCTGATACGCTGAATATGATGGTGTGATGTTCATTAAGGTTCTAAGACTTTTAGGGGTATTTCCTCCTTTTTCCGAAAATCAGGCAATTTTTCTCAGGCAGATAACTTTTGATGGACCGGACTAAACTTGATGAAACTTATATATTTGAAATCAGCATTAAAATCTGATTCTTTTGATGTATCTGTTGGTATCAAAATTCCGTATTTAAGAGTTTCGGTTACTATTGAGCCGGGTCGCTCCTTACTTACAGTTCGTTACCACGAACTGTTTGCACACTTTCATTCGAGCTACAGAGAGGAATTTTACCTGAGCAACGAGGTTTTCTGCTGCATTTGGTTCAGGATTGATGACATTTCTCCTTGGCATTTGCATTTGAGCTGCAGTAGTTGGGTGCAAGCTATAGCCACCTTGAAAAGTAGAGGTTGAACTGGATCGTCTCGAACTACCAGGAGAAATCGGGTCAAATGGGGATGCCATCATTGCGTTCCTTCCAGATATGGCTGACATCTAAAAGAATGGTTGACTCATTTAGATTTTAGTGTTATTAAATTGCTACCAAAATTCCTAGTGGCTATCCTTTTATAGGATTCCTAGTGGCTATTTTAAAAGAATGGTTGACTCATTTAGATTTTAGTGCTATTAAATTGCTACTAAAATTCCTAGTGGCTATCCTTTTATAGAATTGCCCCTGGAGTTATAGTTCACGTTTTTTTTTCTTTATTTTCTATACTTATAAACAAACGTAAAACAGAAGCTGATCCATGATTTAAGAAAAAATCATAAAACGTAGTAAGAACATACTGAGAGCTTATACACGTGTTGTGCCATTAGTGAACCTTTAAACTCGATTTCCTGTTTTCTGACTCCAAAAGATTTCACCGAGCGATATTCATCGAAAGATTTCACTGACTGACTATTAATCGTAAGAACAGACTTGGTTCAATCACGAAAAACCTTCTCAAAAAAGAGACGAAATCAATTTCCACAAGTTCCCCTGGTCTATGAATTAACAATGCTTCTTGACTGCAAAGATCCTTGCATCGGGCCTGCGGCAGTTGGAATTGAGGCATGGGCCCCCTAGTATCAACTAGAGATCAATTCATTGTGCAACCGTAGGATTTTAAAGGTAAAAAAAAATCGCTTTCTGCAGAACGATATATATTTACTATACTATAAATAAGTCAGTGCTATGTATAAAAAAAAGAATAAAATCTCCATTTTGTTCGCTATTCTTACAACAGGGCATGTAAGTACAACAGCAGAGACTTCGGTCCAACTCCGTCTCCCCGAAGCATCCAGGCATGTACAAGCTATTCCAAAATATCTTACAGCTTTAATACTGTTCCTGCAATTTTTCTTTCTTGAAAAACATACAACCCCCCCCCCCCAAGCCTGGCAAGGCCGTACCCAGGATTTGTTCAGAGGGGGTTTTACTCGAAGTTCTTTTCGGGAAGGGGATGGCACAAAAAGAAAACAAAAAACGCATACAAAATTTGTTTATATCCATTTTTATTACGTTTTTAGGAATCAGACAAACATTTCGGGGGGAGGGTCAAACCCCCCTAACTTCACCTCTGGCTACGGCCTTGCAGCCTGGTATGCCATAGTAGTTACCAAAATTCGCTATTCAATCTTCTACTGGTTCCTTAGATAAAGTTAATTAATTATCGATAGCATATGTGCTCATTATTAACGATTAAATTCATCTCAGCAGCCATACATTAGAGCCCTCGGGAGGCAATTTCTCCCCTCCTGCCAACAAACAGAAATTATCCCAGGGTGAATAAGAATCCAGTTGAAAATTTGTCTGGAATCTAAAACTAGAGTTTTCAGTCGACTTTGTGCAGAAAGTATTAAAAATCAATTTTTCCCTTTTTGACAGACATACCCCGACCCGAAAAAAGATATTTACGATGTTCCTGCCTCAATAAATTATAATTCTGATCCAGTGGGTTGTAAAATCTTTTCAAATGTACACAAAAATTTCTGAACGTGTCATGAAATTGGAACATGAATTTCGAATCACTACAAGAAAGTAAGCGCAAGTCGGGCATTTTCAACTTCATTTCTGTTATTTTAAACGTCTATGACTGGTCTTTACAAGGGCCCAATATTAGTCAACAGCAATGCATCGACTCTGACTTGCCGTGGTATATTTTACAACCTTCAAGGCTTATTATTCATAACTAGACTGGTGCGTCGTTATTAAATTCGCAAAACAACTCCAAAACTTAATTTTCCACTAGTTCCTTGAATAACATTGATCAGTTATTCATAGCAATTGTTCTCGTTATTAGCGAGTAATTTAACCTCAGCAGCCAAGCGCTAGAGCCCTCGGAATGTTTTCTCTTCTCCTGTCAAGAAACAGAAATTATTTGCAGGAGAAAAAAAAATCAGATAAAAATTCATGAGAAATTAAAAAAATTATTAAAAAATATCAAAGTCATGGCTGACACGTAATCTTAATCCACTTTTTTTAGTCTTTCATATCCTGCGTAATATCTGCCTATATCTGACACTTTTTTGAAGTTATACCCCCCCCGGAAACTTTCTTCCCCTCTCCCAGTCCAAACAAAATCCTGATAAACAAATACAAGAGATCCGTAGAAAGAAATAGATCCGCAAAAGAAAAGACTGCACTGGCCTCAAGTGGTTAGAGGGGGCCTGTGCCACCCCCTTGATTTTTAAGAAGATCTGTTTTGGGATATTTTCATTAAAAAAAAATCCTTTTTGGGTATTTTCATCAAAACAATTAAAAGGCAACAAATCCCCCCCCTCCTCCAAACCTAAGTATTGAAAATACGTCCCCTCATGAATTTTCATGAATTAACGACACTGAAAGATTAATACCACTGTTTTAACCCCCCCGCCCCCAAGCCCCTCTCTCTCAGCTGGACTGAGAAGGATATACAAAACTAAAATATACCTGCGAAACATCTGATGTTCTTCTGCTGAAAGGCATAGGTGACGCACCAGATTTCATACTTCCATAATATGAGCTTATCGTAGTACTACTATCTCTTCGATCGGGGGTAGGCATTATATGCTGACTTTGAGGCCGTCTACCCGGATTAGAGCTAATAGATGTCATACCTCCTCCGCCACCCATTCGTAGATCATTGATACGCTGATTCAGCTCACCAATACCTCCTCTTCTTTGTCCTAAAAATAGTCTCAGAATAGTCAGGTTTTCTTACTTTTCTAAGTTGCATAGAGTAGTTGGAGACAAGGCCGTACCCAGAGAGGAGGGGGGGGCCAAAAAAATATTTTTTGGACTCGTAAAAACGTAACAAAAATGGATATAAACAAATTTTGTATGTGTTTTTTTTACTTTTTTTGTGTACCCCCCCCCCCCCGAAAAAAAATTTTTGAGTAAAACCCCCTCCGAAAAAAAAATCCAGGGTACGGCCTTGGTTAGAGACCTAACGTCACGGCAAGTGACTATGGAATTGAACGTCATTCTTCTCCAGATTCAATGTGTGAGACACTAATATATAAATTGAACCTGAACTTGAGGAATAGAACAGACCCTAGTGAAAGGAAAAGCCCGAAAGTCAGTTTTAAGTATTTCAACTATCCTGCAAAAAATAATTTCTGTAAGATAGTGCCTTTTGAATGACCGAAGCTGAAATTAAACAAGAGTCTTAGATTTAACACGATATAAAATAACATTACATAAAAAGGTTTCTGATCTTTAAGAAAGTTCTTTTTTGTCAAAATTGTCGTTTATTCAGCATATTAAATCTCCAATCAAACATTTAAATTTGATAGTTGGGTTTGAGTAAATATTTTTATGTGGTCATGCAGGACAAAATGAGAAAAAAAATTGTGAAGAAGACAACACAAGTATAATTTTACCCAGTTAAAAAAGGAAAGATAAATATGCAGACATTTGGCTCAAGACCTCAGTTTGACCGTCCTCAGTGCACAAAAGTGAATAAAGATTAAAACAATATATACTACTAATACTAACAAATCACCGCAGCACCAAGCTATGTGCACCAAGCACAAGGCTACTGAGGCGAACACAGCTACGTGCGCTCCTCCTCCATCCCAATCTACTCAAAGCCTCTCTCTTCACAACTTCTCAGGAAGTTCCCATTTCCCTTAAACCTTTCTTTATAACTCCCTCCCACCACAACCGAGAAAGACCTGCTTTCCGTTTAGCCCTAGATGGTGGACAATCTTTGGTAATCTGTCATCCTTCATCCGAAGAACGTGCCCTAGCCATCTAAACCTTTCCCTCACTATAGCCCTAGAAAGCGGGATACGAAAGGGAGATACGTTCAGTGAGTTGGGTACCCAAAACAATCCGAAGGCAATCTCTCTGGAAAAAAAATCCCATGGACAAAATAAAAGCAAAACAAACATCAGAAACGAATAACGTAAACGATTAGCGTTCAAAAAAGCTCTAAACAAAATGACTTCCCATGTTTGAGCAGCATATTGGATGCTTTTATTTAGTTGCCCCGTCACCGTTGCTTCAAGAGGGCCTCTTTTAATTTAGTGTTGGTTTTTGATTTCTTCTTTTTTTTTTTTTTTTTTTTTTGTCTTTGGGACTTTTATCAAGCACAGGGAGGTTTGTTTTTGATAAAGAGACTTGATAAAGAGACTTTGATAAAGAGACTTTGTATCAGGGAGACTTGATAAATGAAATGACTGTTTGGAGCAGCTAAATAAAACTTTTTGTAAGCTCTTGCTCTACCGAAGCAGTTCATTGATCAACTCAACCGTTTCACATGAGCCCGAGTGGGATAGTAGCGTTTCACCAAAGGACTTTTTGAACAAGTCGTTTCTGTTTCAAATTTCCATGGAAACTTGTCATAAAGGTCACACTTACATTCCTCTTGGATGGACAGTCTATTGAGAAAATTGTGCGAAGAAAATCTGTTTAATCTAAACACGGCAGTAGAATGGCCCCTATTGATCGTGACAGGGCTCCTTATATGGGCATAGAATACTGACAGGGCTCCATATATGGGCATAGCCTCCCTAGGGAGAACACGTGGTTAATGGGGTCAATGACCTCTTTTTCCAAGGTCGATTTATTTGATGTTTCTATGTGTAATAACTCCGGAATGAAGGTTGCACATGCGCATTGAATTCTAACGGGAACAATGTTATTGATCTAGGACTCGAGGGGGAAGTGAATTTCTGAGAGCTTGATTGCGTAATCGATCGTGAATGTTATGATCCAGAAATAGTATTTGTTGTTGTTGCTCTAGGCAATGTTAAGAGTTTCCCGGAAACAGTTAGATCACGTGTTTCCTTCTCAGCCAATCAGAGGGCTTGTTTACATATTAGCGGCGGAGGGAATATAAAGAAAGGATTTTGTTAGAGTTTTATTAGTCTGTGAATAGAATTCAAAGGAGTGAGAAGAAGAAGAACAGTTTGACTTTACACATTTGGATATATATTTGTAATAATGAGTGGAATGTTTACCCTATTAGAAGTTGATAGTGGAGTTGATGATAATAGTACAAGAGCACCAAACATTGCGGTGGAAATCACGAAAGGATCACGTCTTTGTCTGGAATGGGATGCAGTATATGCAAGATATATGATATCTTAGAGCAAATTTAAAATGGATGATCAATTATGTTTTGCCGATAAAGTTGATATTGCACATGTTAATAGACTTCAATGTGCTTTAAGTGCATTGGTGAAACATATTGAATACAATAAACAGTATGGCTAATTGTACATGATCTATATTATTGATGTTGTTGTTGTAATTATTTAATAAAATTGTTTCAAAATCTAAAATGTTCTCTTTCTTTTCTGGTTAGGGGCAAACGAATCAGGTTCAGTCTAGAGTCAGCAGTAGAAGTGAAAGGACTGAAAAATGAATAAATTTGAAAAAGAGAGAATTAGATCAAATCTAGTGTTTATGGAAAAACATTTGATTTTGGATGATGTTTTTCTCGAGTTATCTCTTAAACGCTGGATATTCTCTTGTCAGGGGCCACTTGACTATATAATCGGGAGTGATTCTCCCCCATTGGACTATTGTATGAAACTTTTAAAATGTAACTCAAGTACTTATAGTCAATTTATTGATATATTAATTGGAACAAAGCAGAATCATATTGTGGATATACTTTTGAAAACATTGCCAATGGATTCAATGTAGATGGCTGCCCCATCATTCGAAAGAGGTAACGTCACAGAGCTACTCATCTCTCCCCCATTTCCCTCTCATTGAATTTATCGAGCGAAGAGGATCAGTTTCGTTTTAGCTGTGAGTGAGTTGACATCGGAAACCGAAAAATGTTCTATATATGTCCATTGTGCATGTACACTCTTGGCAGTTGGAATCAATGTGAGAATTGTACAATTATTGATGACTATAGTGAAAGGTGTAAATTATGTAATCCTTGTAAATTACATAGAGGCTATGCAGTACAAATTAAAGGATGTAATTCATGTCTTGAGGAGGTGTGTGACTCTCATCCTAGAGGGCACTTGTGCTCCAATTGTCACTATGATAAATGTGATCAGTGGGAGAATACTTACCCCGCTATGATTGGAAAGAATCCCAAACGTGATTTTAGTTTATTTCTACGAGATTGGTCTCATCGCGGATTTCAATTATTTTGGGAAGAGGACTCTGGTCTACGATTCAACTGGTGGGGTAACAAGACAATTTGGTTTCTACGTCATCGCTGCGACGACACCACCTACTCTGACTATAAACCAAGTGATTTTTATTTGGCTCTGACGGAATGTGATTCACCATTTTAAAACATTGTATGTGATATTGCTTCAAATAGACAGATTGAAACTCGTGAATTTCATGATATGAATGCAGATAGTATCATTGACTATACAAAGAGATATGACAAGAGTGAAGTTACATTGTACTGTAGAAAATGTGACCCTGACTTTGCAGTCAATCAAGATCAATATACAGTGAATCCAAATGATTTACCAGCATTAGTGGTTCACGACAGTTGCCTATACATCAAAGATGAAGAAATCTAAAGTGAAGATTTAAAGACATTGTTGTATATATATGTGCATTTTATTAATAAACAAATTCACAAACATTTTTAAAGCACTCTACTCTTAGGGCACTGAAATCAATACTATATAGGTCTGAGAGGATATTTTCCACTAGAAAGTCGTTCAGACGTGGATTGTCAACATAAATTTGAAGAAACTGCTTGTAAGTATAACCGCGACATCAGAACACAAAATATAGTAGCGCATGGAAGCCATAGCTTTTAGTTGTTAGATCCTGCACCCTCTTTCGATTTTGAATTTTAGTTTTCCCCCTGATCTCGAAATACTTGCTGATATGGGGTGGGTAGAATGTATATGGTAGACCAAGAGGATAAAAAAATTCAATCGTCGTCATTGTTTGAAAGATGCACAACCAATGACCCGTCAGCACAGTCGACGGACTGCTATTAACAATAATCAAGGTATTGTTGTCACTTTGAATTTTTCCAAGATAGTCCGAGGGCAGACAATAGCATTTGTACTGGGACATGTAGGGGTCCATATTAAATACATTGATTATTTGACTGGTGTTCATGGCGCTAAGTCTAGTAGAACACTGCCTTCGTGAGTGACTTCCCAATAGGTTTAATATTGGTTTAGTGAGGTTAGTGCAATACTCTCAGCCAATAGGTCGGCAAATGTACACTCTAAACGCAAACTCCCCGTACGTACTATCCTCATATCCTGTGTATCTGACAAATCCAATACAATGATACCATGTGTTTTAGCAAACATATCTTCGGTTATACCATTTTCAAATAGTTGAGAGTCATGATCTAGGGTTTGCATGGTCAACTCGTACAATGTTCTCTAGGATTTATCATAAGATAGATTGTAGAGTGGGATGCCGTTTCTTTGCACACAAGAGATGAAAGTCCAAACATCTCGAATTTATGTGGATATTCAGTCCATGATCCTATTACACTGGCACTTTTCACAAAGGCAAACGCAAGTTTTGATGGAATTTCACCATTGATAAAGGATGAATCGGTGAAGGTGCGTGACCCCAGTGCAATATGACGTTGATTGGTGATTGTATGAGGAACAAGTGGTTTAATATTGTTGCCATTGGCTGTCAGGTTTTCCACGGCCAAAGCAACAGAACTCATGACCTGTTGTTTGCGTACATGAAGTATTGCTGAGGTGAGGGAGAGACTTACATCAAGATTGGAAGCAAGTTCTTTTCTCAATATAAAATTGGATGGTGTAAGCGATAGTTTTATATCCACTTTAATATTGGGTGGTAGCCATTGGGGTATATTAAATATTTCATGATATATTTTTCCAACTTGATGTAATTCACTAGTTGCAGCATTTTTTAAGTGCATCTGTACTATCAGTATTAGCAATATATTCATATCCATTGGAGGAGCCTCTCAATTTCTTATATGACTTTGGTGTCATCAGCATGAATTGCATATAGCTTGTATAATTTGAGATATTGTTGCTAGTGCTCACCAGTGTAACATTTATGTATACAATGAATTGATGATATAAATTATTTGATATACAATTTTCAAAGGATAGCCTATCTCCCAGTTTTTTCGTTGTATTTTCGGTGTTCCGGACTTTTCTTTGTATATTTAAAACTTTCGAAGAACATTCCATGACTTGGTCTTCATTAGACTAAATTTGAAATTGGATAATATCGGAGAGGAGCTGTATTGCATAAAATTGTCGATAGTATCCATGCTTGATGCTCACATCAACATTTTCTGCATTGAATAGATTCAATGAGGCGGTGATTGAAGGTTGAGAATCCTTATGCGGCAGGTAGGACATTTTAGGAGAAGAAATCTAGTTTCGATCTAACAATTTTCTTTCTGGGACTTCTGTTTACAGCACGTGTCCGCTTTTTCCTTCTTTTCTTTGACAAGAGGGATGATGTCTTTCGTTTCCGACCTGAGTAGAGACTGATGAGGGATGCATTGTTTCTTGACATTTTTAAGTCTTCCCCAATTTGTTTTAATTTCTCAAGAAGGGTTCGCACCCTCGACCTAAGATTTTCCATAGTACTTTTTTTTCAATCTTTGCCAGAGCCCTAATCGTGTATTGTATACGTTACAAAATCTGTTGCAGCTAGTACAAGAAATTTTCTAGCCAAAGGTAGTGAAGAACGAAACAACTTAGCAAACCAACTGCCAACACCGTAGCCCGACATTGACGAGTGCCCCTTGTAATAGTCCATTCCATGGCCATGTTGTCTTGGGCCTAGAGTATTAACATAGCAGTCAATATCAGGACAAGTGAATACCACTTTTTTATTAGACATCTTGCTTTTGAACGATGGGTCGAAAATGGCATGTAATCACAGCCAACCCTTTTGAAATTGCTATGGGATCACCCAATTCGGTTCTTAGTGTTAACTGACAGAGTTCCAAATAGGAAGTGTTTACGGGACTATACTGAAGATGCTTTATATTGTAGTGGTGAATATGTTCTTGATTGGTTTTTCTTTCAAGAACTCGTAGGAGGGGAACATTTGAATTACAAACCCGAGATGTTTCCACTAATGAAGCGTAGAGAAATATACCGGTATTTCTCGTGAAGGCAGGCTGGTAGTCAGCAGAAATGAAATTAGTGTTTCCGGCACTTTTACCATTGATTATATTGAGCTTAAAGCCAAGAACATCCTTTAGATTATTATTGAGAATAACCTTTTCATTGGCAATGGGTGAACTAATGTAGATCTTTCCCTCCTCCTTTGAATAGTTGAAATAAAAAGCCCCCTTTTTACGATCGGAAATTATTTTATTAATAGAACGACATAAATCATTCATACAGGTGAGTTCCTCGTAGGGTAATTCAATATATGGATAATCCATCCAATTGTTTTTTTGAATTTGTTCTTGATCACCTGTTGGTGGCGGCGGCCAATCATAGGGTATAATTTTTATTTCATATCTAAGATCCTTTCTCAGGATATCATAGGTATTTTTGAGAATACAGTCAAAAAGAGCAACTTCATACTTTCCGTCATCGAATTTTATGGTGGGGGAGAATTTCATCCAAAAATCACTTGTTTTATTCAAGTCATTGTATAGAGGATAAGAAACATTGGACATGAAAGTAACATAGAAATCATTGGACATTGTCAATGTCTTCAGCACTGATCCAAGAATCAAAATCCGAGTTGTATCCTAGCCAGCGAACAAGCACCTTTTTCTTACCATCGCGTGTACGACTCTTTGATATATTTTCAATTTGATACATTTCGGAAGTGTTGTTAACTTTTTGCAATTCATGTTAATAAAAACTACCGAGAATCTTGTCATCTTTGCAGTCTTGCAGTCAATCTGTCGTGGGCTCAGTGTCTAGAATTTTAGACACTTTAAAAAGTTCAGTGCTCCATAAATATTTCCCCTTTTAAAAAATATTGTTGGTTCTATTAATTCGAACAGTATCACCAACATTGAATTTCTTCTTTTTTTCTCTTTTTCACCCTTGGAGTATTGCTTTAGGAAAGCATCAAATGTATTTTCATTGTAGTGAACATCCGTTGGTGTAGAGTTGGACAGAGATCGATGGGGTCGTTTATTATAAATAAAAATTATTTTATAAAAATAATTAATAAAATCCGACGTATTTTTCAAAGTTCAAAATATTTAAATTAATATAAGAATCGTTATTATTAATAGTTCATCCAATGCAGCCTTTATCGGGCTGTGACTATGATAAAGTATTGTATTATATTTCAAAAGAACCTTTTGCACATGGGGATTAACAAATTCACTGCCACGATCCGATTGAACTTTTCTATATGAATCCTGTTCTAGAATACTTTCAATGGTCCTAGCAACTTCAACGCCTCTCTTTGATCGCAGTGGAATAGCATTGGCATAGCGACTAAAGATACTGATTTCCACTAGAATATATTTTTATGGCACATTGTGACGCTGTTGAAGTGCGTCTAGAGTTAAAAGATCCATTTGCATTATATGCAGAGGGAAAAAGGCTTTAGTTTGTCGGTATTGTTTACTGCGAAGTCTATGATTCCGATGTAGTGTGTAACTTGGTTCATTTTCTAGATACTCTTTTGCATTTTTCAATGTGGTGGTGCCGGAGACAGCTTTGGAAAGTGTTTCGGGGGAGCTTAAACTTCCCGCTTCACCATTATTTTCAGACACCTTTCAAAACTTTATCCATTTTGAGCGTAAACATGTAGTGTAATGACCACTCCCCTTTTGCACACTGGTGGGCGAATCAATTCGTCTTCGCTTTTGACTAGCAGCCACAGGTGTTGTAAAATCAATGACGCTGCTAGTATCTTCAAATATTGAATCTTCTTCTTTTTTAAATGATGGTGTTGGTGGACTATATTCTCTTAGTTTCTTTAGAATTTGCTTATTGCCAATAAGGCTTTTGGGGAAGTTTGATACACACAGAAAGCTGTATAGATTATCATCAAAGGATAAGAGTCCTTTACGATTCGTCACCATATCACAAATTAAATCAACTAGATTATAACTTTTTCCCTGGATTATAATTCGTTTCCCTGTGCTCTCGACTTGAAACTGATCACCACCAGTTTCCAACATGAGATATGATAATACTCTTTTAGTCTGTTGTCGATAGGTCAGTGGCTATAGGTTTCCAATTTTCAATACAATCGAATTCAATTCCTTCTCCATTGATTGCGCTGCAGAATCTTGAGGAGATGTTTCCGGTTTAATGGGATCTGTGATGGGTCTCTCATAATATGGTTTATATTTGTCCACACGTCGCAATGCATATTGAAGTAAAAGCAGTTTTTTGTCGTTGGCAATATTCTTGTCGTTAATGAATTTGCTTAGATTGTCTTCAAAATGTTCGACGGGTGAGAAGACAAGTTCAAATGGTGTCAATTTATAGAGTTTTACCAGTTTCACTAGAGAAAAATGTTGACAAGTCCTGCAATTATCGGTAGTAAAAGTGTGAAAAAGCTGCCACCTGCTTGAAGGAGTCGTTTTATTTTAAATTTTTTCCCCGTGTTTTTTCAAGCCCATGCGCGTAAAGTGGAACGTTGTTGCTTTGTCTGTTGTGTAACACCTTCTGGCAGTTGAACATTGCCCAAAGTTAAATTTAAACAAAGTTCAGATATTAGATTAATGAAATCATTGTCAACCCCATGTTTGAGTATAGCCTTCCTAAGCAACGGTTTTGAAGTGTTTAAAACGGAAAACAGATGCCGTTGTTCGTGTAGTTTCATAAGTGTCATAATGGCGACTAATAGTCTTTTCTACTGTTCACCGGAAGATATACTGTAATTTAAGTGTCGAAAATGTCTGTGACTACACGTAGATCCTCGCGCGTTCTATGATTAAGATCAAACAAAATTTAACAGAAGTGTTTTTTATTAGAAAGAGTGTCATCTGTCACTAGAAATTTAGGGGCAACTGTGTATATATGCTTATTGAGAGTTTTTAACGAGCTAGAATCACGAACGACTAAATAGATAATATAAACAGTGTAATTCAATGAAAGGGTTTGCATACATTTGCTCTGATGAAACAGATTGTGTAGAACTATAGTAACGGAAATGTGTTCATGATGGGAGCGAACGGTGAACAGTTGTAGCATTTCCTGCGAGAACTGTTCAATAGATTCAGCCAAATCATCAATAATCAGCCACGAGTTCGATTCAATACTATTGAAAACATCAAGTCCCCGTATGAATTGTATTGGTATGGATGTGGCAATAGCTTTTATTTTATCATAGGACTCCTGCCAAATACTATAGCAATAGTAGATTTTTTTCGGTTTTTCCAAAAACATTTTATCGCAATTTTGAATTATTCTAGCTAAAAGTGTTGTTTTCCCCGACATTTACGGTCCACACAGAAATGATCTGAAGGGTGTTTTAAATTGATACATGCTGTTGGGGACAGCAGTCAGACTGCAACTAACTGTAAATTATATGTGCTCAATGAATAATTAGTAATTTCCCCATGGATCTATCTATTCAAGAACAACAAAAAAAACAATATTTCATGGCAGTATTTATTTTGACACTGCATGGAAACAAATATTCAACATGAACAATCATAAAAATAATAACTCTTGTTCAACAAGAGCAGTTGACAAAATTTCATGGTCAACATGAAAACTCTATTTGTTCAACATGAACTGCAATGATAACACTTTATGTACAATATAAAACACTTTTTGTCCATCAGCAGCACTTTTTGTCTTTAAACACTTTTCTGTACAGCACTTTTCTGTACAACACTTTTCTGTCCATCTACAGCACTTTTTGTACAACACTTTTCTGTACAATAACACTTTCTATACAACAACAAAAAATACACTTGGAACATGAACTAGCACAGTTGAACGTTATGAATTTAAAAATAGGGCCCCCCCCCCCCGAGGGGACCGCGGGGCCAAAGGCCGGCCGGCCGTGGGCGGGACCCCCCCCACCCTGGGCGGCCACAGGAAGGGACCCCCCCCCTCCCCCCGGGAGCCGCGGGGCGAAAAACAATAGTTGTCGTCACTGCTACTGCAGGTTAGTGGTTGGGTTAGTGGGGGTGGTGGTTAGTGCTGGGGTTAGATTAGCTGGTTAGGTTAATTTATGTACAGGTTGAATGGTGGTGATGGTTAGTTCAGGTTAGGTTAATTTATCCAGACCAAGTTGATTGCGATAGTCTATGCATTCAACTCGGTCTGAAATACGACAGTGGCCGTGGGGTAGAACACTCACCATTCTCGAGCACATAGACTTTGTCGGATATACACGACATTGCATTCTTTTCCACTGTCACAGTAAAATTACTATACTGTAGAGAGCGAATTGCACGCACTTGTGCTCTCGGCACTAGGCTACTTTCTACACAGTCTTTATAAACGCTCATGATAAACTTTCTTTTTACACAATGTGTAGGTACCCCTGTAACCGACTTGTTTCATTCCCCACAATTTGTTTCCAAGCAATAGACTTTGGAACCTTGGAACACACCCCAGGATATCAAAACACTCCCAGTCTCTTATTTTAACATTAATAGATGGTTGGGGGCTTGTCGTTTCACCAACTCGGGGTAGAGAGATGGATTCCAGTTGGTGAAATCCATTCGCGAGCTGATGTGCACCCCATTTCGCAAATCACCCAATAAATCCACTTCTGTCCCATTTAACTTTAGCAGCAGAGAATCTGTATCACCATAGTAAATTTGAACCTCCCCCTCCCGTGGCCCGTGCACATTGCACACATTTTAAAAGAATGAAAAAATAAGCTTCTTAGAAATTTCCAGTACTGAACTGCCGCCAGCTTTATTCTTGTTCAGTACTACATTTCGCTTTCGCCTGTGTAGAAGAACCATTCCAGTCTCTATGCTTGTGAACGATGTAAAATTGGGGTCGGCAATAATTCGTGCATACTCTAGAGGGTCAGTCACGACGTCGCAGCGAGATATATTACGAACACTTTCACACATTTTGCGAAACGCTGAATTTAGGATGAGCTTGTGCATGTCCGCTACCATCTTCTAGGGTGCCATAGATTACTTGTCCAAACAAGTGTTAATAAACAATTTTATGAAGGGTCGAAGATTTAACAGTAGGGCACGAGGTATTTTAGTGTCTTCTTAAAAGATTCCCAATAACCAACGCAAAATCAACTTGTGAAAAACGATATTTTCCTTAGGGTCCAAATCAGCAATCAGTTTCTGTTTAGAGGGAGTCCAGTGCATCCTCATATCCTCAACCAATGAACGATTTTAAGGGCTCAGAGAGTCCCTGCTCACGGGCCGATTGATACAGGGAAAGACAAAATCTTTGACTGAGTCGTGAAGCGCCAGCGGACTGTGACCATCAATTTCAAAGAACCATCCTTGTGGCCCGTTGTCCTCGATGTTGGTAATGTCGGGAACTCACTAGGATTCTTAAGCCATTGATAGTTTCCACATGGCACAGAGTAGTTAGACATTGCAGAGGGGTGCAACGAGCTCACGTCCGAGAACACTGCCTTGAACTTTATACTGATGCTTGGTCCAATCGTGTAAGTTGATAAGCTAAAGTCCCAGTGAAAAACGTACCCACTACTCATTGTACGTTATACAACGCTGTTTTGAACAACGGCGGTTAGTATGTATATTTGCTACCTGCAAAAGTTATGAATTATATCACTTCAAAAAAGGGGTGTGTAAAAATAGTATCCTATATCTAACCCGAACTCTGAATAGATCTGGTCTGTGTTCTTACAGACTATATCCAACAGAGTTAGAACTTCACGAGCCAAGTACAGTCTACAATAATCCCACTCCTTTTTACAACTCCCCTAGGACTAAACCTTCTTGGCAAACTAAAAATCCACGTCTGTGCATTCACTGTTGGTGAGTGAATTGTGAAAAGCTTCAATTGGAGGTAGTTTCAGCTCGCTTAAGCTAGCGCCAAAGCAGTAATAATTGTATGCATATATACCTTTGCAGGTCAACAGGTCATAAATTTCACTGTCTGGAAAGTGCTGTTTAAGCAAGGGAAAGCTATCAAAATTGTCGCTTTTTTTCACTTGAATCAATTGATTAAATGCCTTGGGGAAAAAACTAAAAGAATCTAAAAACCTGATTTTATTCCAGCACATATACCCACTATCCACTGCCTGCAATTTCAGTTCGAGAAGCAGCAACTTCTCAGCTGATTTGGGAACTATGTTGTAGATTAATGATCTATTTACCCATGGACAATCTACTCCCCCTCCCTCCCTATGCCTACGTGCCCGTACCGGTAAAATAAATTTTAAATCATAATTAGAGTTGTGGATAAAAACAGGGATAAAAAACTGTTGGCTAACATTTAAATTACACGATTGATGCGCAACCCCCCGAAAATTACTACCCCCCGAGGACATTTCCTGCCACAAATGATTATGGTCTCTGACTTTCCCCTCCCCCTCTTTTCCCTTTAGTCCCCTTATCCCCCTCCTCTGCAAACTCTGCCTTACATATCCAACATATTTTTTGATTTTTAATCGCAAGACGATCCTCTGCGGACAAAACCATTGGATAATGCGTATTTCTCAAACGGGAAATAGCATCATTAGCCGTGCCAATCAGTTTAGTCAGTGCCTTGTCCATGCACTCATCCTCATCCAATGTTTCTACTATTTTTTAACAACCGCATGGTGTTAGAATTGTCACTTTGCGCGTGGGTTTTGGAAACTGCAGTAGCCTGATGTTCTTTGACTCGGTTTGGATATTGGGGGTCATTCACCTCCACCAGCTTAGCTTCACAGTCTAAAGATATTTTGTCGCACTGGAGAAGGGTGTTCTGGAAATTTTTATATCGTAGAATGGCCCTATCCCCTGAAGCCGTTTCCACTGTCTGGTAGCCGTGGCGGCTACAATGCCTCATATGATTTTGCAGCTTTAATTCAGTCCAAAATCTAGAGAGGCATGTTGAACAGTAGAAACGGACACTCTATTTCTTACCCTCCCCCAGAACTCTACTAATGTCAGTGATAGGGTTAAAATGACCGATTGTGTTCGGTTGACTAGGTGGCGTTTATAACAACCAAACCCAGTGTTTAACCAAATCAAATGACGGACTCCTTACGGGAAAGACCACCCCCTTCTTTTTAGAGCGAGTTCCATCTTCAAATTCTGTTTCGTATTGTACCAGAGTAACGCCGATATTCAAGTGGGTATTAGCCCTTTCAAACATATCAATAGATCTTAGCGTCACTGGGTATTTTCCTTCTAAACAAGAAAAATCTATAATGGAGAAAGCGGACCCATCCTTCCCATGCACAGCCCAAATGTCTAAATTCGTCTTGGTAGCGTCCCGAGCTAGAGGCTCGAATGCTGATATGAGGAAAGCATATCTGAAACACTTTTGATCTGTTTCAAAACAGATCCGCTGGACACCTTTACAACCTTCTAGATCTGGATTATATTTTAAAACTGTACCCGTGCCCCAATGCCCCCCTCTTAAAATAAAATCTTTCTTAAATTTACATATATTTATACTTAAATTTTCAACAAAAAGAACTAGAGAGCCGCTACCATTTTCATTAAAGTTCTCGAGATGCGTTATAATTTGATCGACCCAATCCGTGAAAGCACCCTCAAAATTTTCCAAATTCGAATAAACCAAACGCATCTCGGAATGTACATAATGATAATAAATTTCACTTTTTCCCTCATTTAAAGAAAACACTTTTAGAACAATGGAGACCTTAATTGAATCCCTCCCCCACAATTGAATTTGATTCTCCAGAAGTGCACGAATTTTATCTACATATGCATGCACAATTTCTACAGGGTCAAAAACAAATTTTCCCCCCATTAGTGAATTAAAGGGATCCCCAAACGTTGCAGTGAAAACAACTATACTATTTAAAATTCTGTTGGTTAATCGAAAATCGGGAGGAGTTGTACCCCCCACCCCCTCGTGTATATTACCCCCTCCCCCAACCTGTTCAAAAATATCTGAGGAAGGCTCCTCTTCAGTTGTTCGAAGTGGTCTCGGTTTGGTATTTGCGGTTGGAGGAGGAGGGTTCCCAGTTAATTCATTTGTAAAATCATCTAAAATTTGCAAGGTATTTTGGCTGAAGTCTACCAGCTCAACTGTGCTATTGTCTAAATTAAAAAGAAAATCATCTAAAAACTCGTCAATATTAAAAGGTACTTCAATGCTATCGTCCCATGTTAAATTGTTGGGGGACTCCACGTGTGCATCCTCTCCTTCTCCAACTGACGAGCAGGGGGGAGATGGCGATTATGGAACCAGGACAACCTACAAATGAAAAAATAGCTTATTTTTAAAGTGTTCAAATCATCCCTACAGTTAAAATTTGGATTATTATTTAAAGTCAGTGCTTAGTAGTAGTAGCAGTATGCACATAGTAGCATTTGGTTAATTCACTGTTCCCCCCACAACTATTGATATTCTGAAAGCAGTCAATTTCCAACTTAATATAAGATATTTACGAACTAAAACGTCGCATTTATATGGAAGGCGGTAATTTGATTTTGTTAAAAAAATAGCTTATTTTCAAAGTGTTCAAATCAGCCATGCTGTTTTTTTTTTTTTTTATGATTAGAGACCATTGCGGTGCTTCCCACGACGTTTCCCACAGCGCTTCTCGGGCCCAGTGGCGCTGCCCGGTCCCCACCGTGGCTCCCAGCCGTTTACATAATGTCCGCAAAAAGTTGAAATATTTCTAATTCCATACAGGTTCGGTAAACACATGAGTTTAATTATGGAGGTTAGATGAATGAGTTTGAACTTCAAAATGTTGAGAATCATTAAGCCGCTTTCCCCACACACTTCTTAGACATTACCACTATGTTTTGACATAAAGCTCCCTGCGCGAGGTTATAAATAATTTTGGCGTCTTCTTTCCCTGTTTTGTTTTACACTAGCGGTTTTAGTCAATCAAGGTTTCAATGGCCTTTGCGTAATTCTGTGTTTTCTGAAATAGCGGAGAACAAATTGTCTGCAGAATTAATATTAGGACATTGGAGTTCTATATTCTATGTAGGAACGAGACATGGCACGATAGAAATATTCAGTGTAAATTAGAACGACAATATGTGACAGATGGGATAATCTCTCTCAAAATTAGGTGAAAAAGAGCAGTCGGTGTTTCAAAGGTACCTAAAAATATATGTGATATTCAATTGTGAAAAAACAGCATTTTGAGTTTCAAAGGCGGTGATTATTAATAGAAATTACCTAAAAATATTCGCTTATGAGATAGCGGCGAAGAAATAGGGGGAATGCATGGAAAATAGAAAAGATTAGAAAAGAGCGGTTTCTTTGCAAAAAAAATTACAATTAGAGATCGCCGAGGGAGGGGGGACCCGATAAAACCCGGCGGTAGGGGTGAGGGGTTAATATCCTGCTGCGATAAGTTTATATTGGGATTGAAAAAGAAAAAAACATTGGAAGAAATAGATAGGTAGGAAAAAATGCTTACAATTGCAAAATCCGTCTGGACTTGGGCACCCGAAGGACCAGGTAGTGCGTGTTGGAGGGCGGGCGGGGTGGCAGCGCTATGTTCTTGCGCGGCTGGGCCGGCTATTTCACGATCTTGCGTAGCTTCGGCATTGTAGTTATCCGTCCACTCTCTCTTTAACTTTCTGCCAGGCTGCATTGTTGCTGGCACTGATGGGGCTGCCTCATCCTCTCTGGCTTTCTTGGAAGGAGGGGGCACACATTCTTCATAATTGGCCTTAAAAAGAAGAGAAAAAATTAGAATCTAAATAATTTGCCCTTTTTTTTACAGAAAGAAAGTTAGTACCCTCATCCATGTAATTTATCTCTTTTCAGTAAAGCAAAAAGTAAAAATTTCGCGAGAAATATATTAGGTTTAGAAATCAAATGTTTTTATTAGACAATCAGTAGCCTATAGCCATAGGATAAGAATCATTGTTTCTATTTTTACCATTTAGAAAAATATTAAATTTTCTGGTCTATAGGCTTTAAATTAGATCGTTAACCCATCGACCTGTAGGCATATATTTTGCAAACTTAGGTTAAAATGCTATTCAATTTATACATAATATTAGCTTCAAGCAACTCCCAAAGACTTTTCTAGCCCTGCACTGTTTGTTTTGTGTGTTAAAATGCTATTCAATTTATACATAATATTAGCTTCATGCAACTCACAAAGACTTTTCTAGCCCTGCACTGTTTGTTTTCATTTTACACTGATGGTGGTAGAATTGAAGGCATTGCCCTCCCCCCATTACATAATTTACTTACAACGACGCTGGTAGAAGCAATGTATTGCCCCCTTCTCCCTTTCACATAATGTTCTAAATATATTGTTAAAATTAATTTGAAAATAATCTCTTTCACCGGCTCTCTGACAAAAACAAGGTTACGAAACTACATGCTTAATATACAGCAATCTCTTTTTGCTTAAAACTGTTTTAATTTGACAGCCAAAACAAAACCCTTTGACTTTGGCCGCTGCGTTCGTAAACACAGAGGGAAAAGGGTGACAGCTAATTATAGGCCTCACGCTGGAGCTATGTGTCAAAACCAGAGCGGGTTAATAACAACAGTGACGGAAGTCAGTAGACACTTTAAATCACAATAGAGAAAGGCTATAATTTTTTGAAATAAAATTATTTCTTTTTGCGAGAATTTTGGTTGTAAAAAAATGGAGGGAGGGTAAAAAGAATATATTTTATGTTTTCCATTGATTATAATGTTGTTTGTATGGTTTGGGGGGGGGGTTTGGGGTAAAGGAATATATTTACGTTTTAGCTGAATATACTGGAGGATGTCCAAGGAAAATAATTTTATTTGAAAATGTACTAAAACGGAACTTACATGGTAAATTGTAGTTGCCATGGCTTCTAATTCATCAATATTATCCATTGTTGTTTACACTGTGTCAAAATACTTTCTGATAATTTAATCACATTGCATGTCCGTTATATACGAAATCTTAAGGGCGAACTGTTATGTAATGGGGAAAATTATGTGTAAGCAGGACTCTGATTGGCTGAGAAGGGGGATGTATCTGACTCGCTGATTGGTTGAGAAGGAAACACGTGATTTAACTGTTTCCGGGAAACTCATAAAATTGCCTAGAGCAACAACAACAAATACTATTTCTGGATCATAACATTCACTATCGATTACTCTATAAAGTTCTATTAAATTAACGTCCCACTCGAGTACTATATCAATAACATTGTTCCATTTAGAATTCATTGCGCATGTGAAACCTTCTTCCCGGAGTTATTACAAATATAAAAAAAAAATAAATCGACCTTGGAAAAAGAGGTCATTGACCCCATTAACCACGTGTTCTCCCTAGGGAGGCTATGCCCATATATGGAGCCCTGTCAGTATTCTATGCCCATATAAGGAGCCCTGTCACGATCAATAGGGGCCATTCTACTCACGGCCTCGCTTAGCCTACATAACCTTCTATCCCGGTAAGCTTACCGTTCAATGGTGAATGTGGCATGTTGGGTATTCCTTTTGCCTGCATTCGGGAACGCATTCGATTTCGCTGGTTATTACGTTCAATTGCTGTTTGTCCTCGTCCTCCTGTGGCAACTGCCATGACTGATTCAGGCACCTGTAAAAGAATACCAATGATTGATTTTATTTATGATACTATTTGCTTAATTTATTATAATAATTATGCAGTCGTATTAACAAGCAGTCATGATAGTATATACATTTGCAACATTGTCAGGGTCTGTTTAAATATTAAATGGTTTTTCAACTGAAAGTAAGGAGCAACATTAAAACTTATACCGAACAGAAATTATTACGTATATGAGAGGGTGCGCCCCCTAGTCAATGCCTCGCTCTTGACGCTAAAGTTCTAATTTTGTTCAAATCACAAATCTCTGAATCACAAAGGCCGTTTAATTAGAATTGATAGCTCTTTTGAAAGTAATAAAAATTCTGAAAGTAGTAAAAAGTTTTAATGTTGCTCCTTACTTTCAGTTGAAAACACTTGTTTTTTTTATTTAATTTCGGATCCTTTTTTAAATAAGGCTGGGAAATCCGGCAGCCCCTTCATAGAAATGTCCCTTTCCCCTAGGAAACATCCTCCCAAGTACTTTGGGGTTACTATTGAGCCGGGTCCCTCCTTTCTTTGACTGTGTTATTTTCTCTTTTCTTTCTTACAAAATAGTTGAAGCTTTTGATTTGAAAATCAGGTTTGGCGTGAATGGTGCGTATTAAAATCTTAATATTACAACCACCTACTTATGAATAAGAGTAAAAGAAAAGTTTAAAAGAGAACAGGAAGAGAATCTGTTCTCCTGTTTAATGTTCTTATGTAAACTATATGTTCTGTAACGTGCCACCTTTAGAATTACTGTAGCTGGTTAGCTGAACCTCGGTATTGGTAAAATCCTTCCTGTAAATTAACATGAGGCCAGGAAAGATAAACAATACACTTAATAAATAAGTCTGACAGACATCTGACCCACGTAGAGTAAAACAAACAATATTACCATCCACGCCATCAAGTATGTCTGAAAATAAGTCTATCAGATTTATCAATACCTGTGTAGGCACCTTAAGATGGATTTATTGTTTTCAGAAAATAGACGAAACTTGTTTTCTGCCATGATCATCAGCAACCAGACTTTTAAGTGAGTCATTAAGAAAGAGTAATCTTATTGCTTATTCAAATTCTTTGCCCATAGATGTAAATCGACAACGGACAAATGCGCATTTAGACAAGCTAACGCCCTTTGGTCATACACAAAAAATCACACTTCCCTGAAAATAATATATGATAAATGTTTGTATTCTGCTAACATAATGGGTTGTAATTTAGTGGTATTACAATCAGGACTTGAAAGGTATTGAGTATAATCACTGGATACGATGCTCTCCAAAAGGATTTGACATAGAATGTCGCTGAAAATCCCATAATTGTGTATATTTCGTCGTCTTTCATGATGTAGAAGGATCGAGGCGTTGCAAACTTTTAGAAATCCCATACACCAGGTGGCGTGTACCAACTGTGTGTTTATCTTGTCGCCTTAACAAACAGAGGTACGAGGAGAGAAATCTTCTTGGGAGGAGTTGAGTGGGTATTTTGCAAAAGACACTCATTGACACTGCACCAGAATTTGCACATTAAATAGAACAATCCGTTACATATTACATTTCTCTTAAGTGCAAGCATGAATATTATTTTTAAGTTGTTTATTTGACATTTGCAACCTTAGCAAATGTAAGTTTTATAATCCTAAACTTGTTCAACTGTACTATGTCTTCTTTTTACTATAGAATCCTAAAAGTTGGCTACAAATAGGGATATACGCAAAGGGAAGGAGGATCCCCCCGAAATCCTATTTTTTTTACTTTTTGGGCACTCCTTATTCAAATTATGAGATAAAATCTAATTGTTTTATTATTCCCACTGAATATTTTTTATTATCGTGGCCCTGGAAAAAGATCACGTGTACTAGTCGCGGAACTCCCCTCTATACATGTAAGGTTTTATAGGGGGATTTCCCTTTTAGTCCATACACTTGATCATATTTTGAAATTAAACCATCAAGTAAAAATGGAGATTTTATTCTAGCTATAAAACTGTTCGTTTAAAGGTCAACCTAATCCTGATTTGCATGACAGTAGGCGTCCCTTTTTTGCAGACACTTTTATTTTCTGATAAGGAATTGCACATTTGCAACTTCACGCATAATAATGAACCCCAACGAGCGGCCTTAAATCAACGGGTATCACAAGTTTTTATTCTAGTTAATCATTCCTCTAGCAACTCAATCTCACTCAGCTAGAGACTAACTGGTTATTAGTCCAAAATATGCACATCTTAACACTTAATCTGGATAGGTGGAGGTAAAACCATAGCCCCTTAACTATAGTTTATATTTCATCCCAACCCATCAAAACTGGCTTTATATTGCTAGATAATTATGATGGTAGAGATGTGTTAATTGAAAATTATCATACTCATGGCCAGCTCGTGCGTAGAATTTACATGGGGGGGGGGATTGGATTTGAATACAATAAAAGGCAAAAGCAGGAGAAGTGTATGGAAACATAGGGCACCGTGGGTTCTGTAGATTTCGGGGCTTGAATGCTCCCTCGTTCTGTATACACGTTGATTTTTATTTTATTTTTTGCAGGAATTAATCTAAATTTTATTATTTATTAACGGCTAATTTCACGAGACAAGGAAAAAAGGGAAAACGTTTCGGTACATCCTAACAATAATAATATTAATGATTAATTATAACCCGTTACAAAAAAAAGAATAACAAAAAGAAAAGAAAGAACATCGAAAATAAGGAAAATAAAAAAAAAAGTTACACCAAACGAATAAGGGTACTGTGGGCAGACAGATACTAGTAGGTACTATGGGTACTTTACTACTAAGCTCCGTAATTTTTAAATAGATGTCGGGGTTTATGTTTTACCAACTACTTTTTTCTTTTTACATAAGAAAAATATATAGTGCCTAAAACCTAAATCCAGTAGCGTAGAGTCATGAAAATTTAGGGAGAAGCAAGATATATTTTAAAAACTAAGGGGGGAGGGGCAAATTTATCACTTATTTCAATTTTTTAAATGAACTCACAAAATAAATTATTTTACAATAAAAAAAAAATCCCAAAAAGGTATTTTTCCAAATCTAGGGTGGGAAATCTAGCAGCACGTCCCCCCCCCCCAATTGAAGCCACTACCTATCTTGAACTCCTAAAATCCCAAATCAAAACATCACGAACTAAATGTCAAACAAATCAGATATGTTAGCATCTTCTTACATTAATTAGGGATTCACTCCTGCTCTCAAGAGATAACTGAGAGGATAAGTGACAAAAGTCATATCAAGCTTAAATTATACAGGAATAAGATATAACAGATGATAAAGAAGAATCCATTCTATAGGGTGAGAAAAAGCATAGGAAAATTTCTGTAATCCTACATGTCCAGCAACTAATTCATCGTTATCTATGACACATTGTCAGCGAGTCCAATTACACATGCACTACAAGACTCAAGAGTCGATTGACTAGCTTAATAATTTATAATCTCAAAAAGATAATTAATACTGTACATAACTGCCCCTCCCAGTTCTCGCTTTGCCCCCCCCCCCCCGCTGAAATTTATTTTCTTCCAAAATCCTGCCAAAACTAAAATAAACCTGCATAATTCAAGCATCAACAGAAACAGATCAGTTTTTAGTACGTATTTACCTCTAATAGTACTGCAAGTTACCTTTATTTAGTACCATAAAGTACATTTATAGTTCTGTTGAAGTACTAAATAGTACCTTTATGGTACCAAACGGTTGATTTTTTAGTTTTTAATGTCATTTTAACTGGATTTG
The DNA here is from genome assembly GCF_049724085.1 of Artemia sp. Qi Xiang Cuo. NCBI lineage: Eukaryota > Metazoa > Arthropoda > Branchiopoda > Anostraca > Artemiidae > Artemia > Artemia sp. Qi Xiang Cuo. Next base: position 67,403,992 of record NC_142802.1, on the reverse strand, counting down.
GGAACATTGGCCCCGACCTTGCCCCCCCCCCCGGATTTTGACGAAATTACGACCCTGATAATATACAATCATAATTTTACTTATATATAATTAGTTAATGTCGGTAGCTACCAGCCAATCACTATCTGAGGCATTTTTTACTTGCACTACGAAATGGTCTTAACAAACCAGCTGAATAAAATGTTCGGCGACAAAAAAATTCCGAATAGGAACTTAAGCCAGGAACTTTTTTTGAGAAACGATAGGATAATAGAAAAAAAATATTATTTCATAATTTGAAAAAGAAGTTCAAGAAAATTTTCAGATGGATTTCAGAAGGAGGGCCAGTTCAAGAGCCCCCTCCTCCTCCTATGCATACATTTGTGACGTAAGGTATGTATGTTTGGTAGACTTGTACAGTGTACAACGGTATCTCATGGATTTTAGATTTTTTTTTTTCTACAGTTCCCTCGTTCCCTACTGTCTTCACACAATTTGCTTCTTTTTTTTTAGAAAGTAACACAACAGACGAGCACCACCTCACCAGTCAGCTTTTCCACAGCCAAGCTAGTCTATGCATAGTATAATTAATTAATTCTTATATGGTTTTGTTCATATTATTGGAAACAGGTTACAAAACGTGACACGACAGACCAACCGCACCTCACCAGTCAGCTTTTTCCACACCGGAGCTGGCCTAGGAATAATTGTTTGATCTGTGGATATTTTCACCCATGTTGCTACATACTCGTTGTGGTAAGTGACGCAACAGACCAGCAGCACCTCACCAGTCAGCTTTTTCCACAGCTGGGCTAAGCATAGCATAATTAATTAATTCTTTGATGCTTTCTTTCATATTACTGGAAGCCGGTCACAAAAAGTGATACGACAGACCAACAGCACCTCACTAGTCAGCTTTTTCCGCACCTGAGCTGGCCTAGGAACAATGCCTTAACCTGTTGATACTGTCGCTCACATTGCTGAAAACCTGTTGCGGAAAGTAACACAACAGGCCAGCAGCACCTCACCCGTCAGCCTTTTTTTAGCAGCTGAGCTGATCTAGTCATCGCATAATTCACTAATTCTTAGATGCTTTCGTTCATATTACTGCAAGCTGGTTGCAAAAAATGACAACAGACCAGCAGCACCTCACCCGTCAGCCTTTTTCAGCAGCTGAGCTGATCTAGTCATCGCATAATTCACTAATTCTTAGATGCTTTCGTTCATATTACTGCAAGCTGGTTGCAAAAAATGACAACAGACCAGCAGCACATCAACAGTAAGCTTTTTCCGCAGCCAATTCCATTTAGGCATCGCATAATTAGTTTATTCTTAGATGATTTCGTCCACACTACTGCAAACTGATTACAGAGCGGCGCAACACAACAGTAGCGTCTCACCAGTCAGCTTTTTCTACACCCGAGCTGGCCTAGGAATAATTCCTTAATCGGTAGATACTTTCGTGCACACTTTCGAAACTTTCGAAAGTGACACGTTTTACAAATTTAGGACATAAAACGAAAAAAATTGACATATTTTGTAAATCTATGACATAAACAAAATGAAGGATTTTCTCCAAGTTAAGGGATTTACATGTTTATATGATTTCGCGCTTTCACACTAAGTAATTTTGCATGAAGCTTTCATATGTTTTTTTTTTCGTTTTTATTGCATTTGATGTTAACTTGCCGCTTTGAAAGAGGTTTACAAAGCATCTTTTGATCAATAATACAACAGTTAAAAAAAAATAACCCCTAGTTTTTAAGATTTCAAAGTAGACACATTTTAGATAAAAATGACACATTTTGGGATGCTTAGGGGACACATTCATGGACCAAAAAGTTGGCAACCCTGAACAAAAGACCAGCAGCACCTCACTATTCAGCTATTTCTGCAACAGGGCTGATATAGGCATTGCAAAATTCACTGCTTCTTAGATGTTTTTGTTCATATTACTAGAAACCGGTTTAAACAAATGACAACAGGCCAGCAGCACTTCACCAGTCAGCTATTTCATATTTTGAAAAACAAATCAAAAATGAAGGTATTTAGTAGTGTAATGTCATGTTTATTTTCGCGTTTCGTCACCCTTAAAGTTTGTTTGAGAACATCATGAGATAATATCCGTTTTCTGCGTAGGTAAACAAATTAAAAGTGTCTACGTGAAATTTAAGTACATGTTGGCAGACGGAAAACAAGAATGTATATAGTTTTATTGCCAGAAAACAAGCACTTTATTTTATTTTTTTACCTGTGAAGTGATTTTCAAGGCTTAATGAAAGCAATTAGGGCGCACGTATGTAAGATTTTTTTATTGGGGGGGGGGGGGCAGTAATAAAAAATATATTTCATTGATTACATCAACAAAAGGTTCCAAGAAATTCTGAAAACTTGAGAGGCTCGGGGGAGAAGGGCCCCAAGATCCTCCCCCTTTGTACGTCCTTGATTTCAGGTCTCTATTTTGGGAACCTTAAGCAGTGAAAGTTGTTTCCTGACACACTTTTGAAGTTTTCCTTGATGATTCGTTAGAAATTCAAGACAAAATTTTACCGTGGGGTTGCTAGTGACTCTAGCATAAAAATGTACTATGCTATCTTATTGTGAATATGTGTTTATGTGGACTGGAATTATTGGAGTGAATTATTAGCGAGTTAAAGTATATTAAAAACTTGGTCCAATAATTCAAATTTGTTTAAAAGGAGTCGCCCGTGGAGAAAAATCTTCACCCAAAAACCCACTAGCCTCATTATTTGCTGTTTATGAATAACCCCTTTTCTTTATCAGTGCATATAAATATATATATATGCTCTCTTTAAACGAGCAACTGTGTATGTATTTACTTCTTTTTTTTTAACGGCTTCCTTTTTTTCCTTTTTGAAAATTGGCACCCTTGGATTTCTTGGCCTGAGAAAATATCTAGACAGGTCACGAATTTGAGAAAATTCTTTTAGAACCGTAACTTCGGAAAAAAAGGTCATGTTGGTGACGTCATATTTATATACATTTCAAGAGCATAAATTACATTTTTTTTTTCATGAGTGGCCATATCTTTTTTAATATCTATGACGCATGTAAATTACACGAGATGAAAATTGACCCTGAACGGCTAAAGAAAAAGGCATGGAACAATAAACAGTATAATCACATTGAATTCCCAAAGAAACCTTGCATAGCGAAATCTGCTGCTAGAAGACAAAGCGAAATTACTATGGAATGAAGGGACGTACTAGTTTAGCGTGTGTGATTACAATTCTGCCGAGTGGCGGGGCCAGGGCTTCCGATAATATATATATAACGTCGCTTCTCGACTAGACAGGCCCTTGCGTTGAGTGCTTCACAGGGATGTACACAGAAGGACCTTACGAACAGTCCCCTAAATATATTCTAAATTTACTTGAATTTATGGGCGCTTATTTGTTTTTCTATTACTGCTTCCCCCACCCTCCCAAAAAATTACTACATAACGAGAATGTAGATTATATACTTTGGAGTCACCTAATTGGCTAGCTGTAATCCTTTCCAAAACGACGATCATCCCGTGAACGATTTGTTCTAAGTCGTGAAAGGGTGCCTTGTCTAAACTTTAATTATTTAATCGACGAGGTTTTTTTACATTCTGAAAAAAAAACCTTGAAGGTTTCGAGAAATTCCAAAAATGAACTCAATTATGGCAACGAATATTTTTTTTAAAAACGAAGGGAATTCAAGCTTTGGCCACAGGTAATATATACCTCAATAGCACTGGACTCCTCCGCTTCCCAAACCTTTCTGTAGTCAACAAACTCCTCAAACCTCCTAATCTATACATACCTCAATATTCATGGACTCCTCAGCTTCCCAAACCTCTACTGTAGTCAACAAACTCCACAAACCTCCCCATCTATACATACCTTAATATGATTTGACTCTTCAGCTTCCCATACCTTTTCTGTAGTCAACAAACTCCTAAAACCTCCTCATCCATTCATACCTCAATATCACTGGACTCCTCAGCTTCCCAAACCTCTTCTGTAGTCAACTAACTCTTCAAACCTCCTCATCTATACATACCTCAATATCACTAGACTCCTCAGCTTCCCAAACCTCTTCTGTAGTCCCTCCAATGGCAGTTGTAGTTGAAACAATATTGTCACTAATTGGCTCTTCGTGGCTACCTCCTCCGTCACGATGACCTCGGCCAGGCGTCATGCTGGCGTCTGTCGCGGGACTGCCATAATGTCCAGGTGAATTTGGGTCCTAGAATTTGGAACAGGTTGCATTTTGAGGTTTAGAAAGTCAACATTTATAATCCTTAGACTGTTTAGAAAACATTTCTTGTCTTTCTAGCTTTAATACCTATTGGTGGAATGACTTTTTTATAATAAATAAGGGAAGTTTGTACTGAGGGGGGAAGCGGTGAATGCCAAAATCAAAAGCTAAAGCAACTATTTTATTACCATAATAATACTATCAATATGCTGTTGACTAGCTGTACAAACTAAGAATAGTAAATCTTTTGCTGCAGATTGCGTATCCAATCCCTACTGAAACTCAAATATATATATTGATTATATATATATATATATATATATATATATATATATATATATATATATATATATATATATATATATATATATATATATATATATATATATATATATATATATATATATATATATATATATATATATATATATATCCAGCCACTTTTAAAAAAAATCCAGCCACTACAGAAATAATACATGTTAAGTATCCACATCCTAAGGAACTTATTGAAGGGGAAGGGGAACAAATTCAAAAAGAAAAGCGTAAATTAAAAGAAAAAATATATAAAACAATAGGGGGGAATCACCAAATCCCGAGATTTAGGTTGAAGGCCAAGCCTAAAGCCCAATTCCTTGCGTACGTGACTGAAATTGAGACATGATTTGACATTATGTAAGCTCCACTTTGAAAATTTGATAACTGGAAGAGTACCAGCATTTATAGGAGCAGGACGAACTTCTAATATCCCAATTATCTACGCATAATGTTAAGTCAAAGAAACGACGAATCATGCGCAATCTTTCACCACGACCAGTCCAAGGAGTTGCTCCTATTTGATACATATCTCAGAACGCCACTTGTTCCACGACGCTGGCACCCTTCGCGCGACATGTAGGCACACTTCCACCACGCCTACTCACGTGGCCTACTTTCGCCACACATGGCACGCGCTACATAGCTTGCAAGATCTTTGAAAGTGGGCAGCCCTTCGGAGTAATTTTTTATCGAACCTCCCATAATTTTGGTCACAAAAACAAAAGAACCAGAGAACTACTTCTATGTTCTCTATTGTTTAAGCATTAAATTGTATGCGGTCTCAGGATTAATATCTTTCTGTACAGATTACTCGTTATTCTCTTGCATGGGTAAGCGGCAAGGGTTTACCAGAAATGAGGCGTGTGATTCAAATCTACGCGTTTCTCTTTGGCGGTATGAATTATATAAAAAAATGACCATTCCAAAGTCGGCAGTTTTTCACAAAAGAATTTAAACTTTGGCAGGATACAACTTCTTGCGCTCTGAAATCGGAGTAATTCAGCTCAATAGTCGGAGTTTTTGTTCTTTAAATTGCTCAATCCTCGGTGATTGTCTAGACACTTGCTGAAGAATTACAAATACACTATCTTTAATTATTTCATACTTATTTGAAGTCAGCTTTCACAATGAATAAAGCCTTCTTATTAACATAATAGTAATTGCAAAGTAATTAAGTAATCAAATGGAACCGGAAAGATAGCTTGTTCCAAATGTTTTTCTTTGATGGCTTCGACATGACAATAAAGATATTGCGCAGTAGTTAAATCCTACTTGTAAGCAGGGTTGCCAAAGGACACTTACGGGGTTTTTGGCACTTATCATTTTTTTTTATCTCGGGTGACACTCGGACAACTTAGGGTCTAAAATGGTCACTTTCTAAAAAAAGGGGGAAAGACTGGATTTTTTCCAAATCAAACCCTTGTAAGTTTAGTCTTTGCTCATTTCTTGGAAAAACTGGGTTTGCCCTTTTATTCATATCTTATTATTAAGGAGTTTGTCCCATTTGGCTGCAGAGAACTTCGGGTTTATCTGAATGATTATCTAATCCGACATCAATCTTATTACTTCCAGCCGTAAATAATAAGGTTCACGTTCAGATAGACTTCTCGGGTGGCTTAAATCAGTGTATGATCTACATGGTATTTAGATTCAAAACAACTGGAAAATTGTAGAATCCTCCGGAAAATGTGTTCGACCCTCTCCATGCGAAAAATCGCATATTTTTACGCATCGTATTACTGCACTGTGGGGATGAAAACTTATTGCTCTACTAGTTTTCCAAAGGTGAACTAAAAGTGAACTATTATTTCTGGCGAACTAAAATGTTTGGTGATAGAAAAACTCCGAATTGGAACTTATCATGGGCATTTACCCATGATTTTAGTCGGGGGGGGGGAGATAATAAAAACAAATTTTATTTGATAATTTGAATAAGGAGTTCCCAGAAATTCAAGAAAATCTAGGATTTCGGAGGGAGGGCCGGGCTCTGAGCCCCTCCCCTCTGCGTACGTTCATGACCTAGGATATAAATGTTTGGCAGAACTAAAAGTGTCGACTTTTCGCTCATTTTGACACTCTGGTCTTGAAAAGTTCTGGCAACTCTGCGTTTAATAGCGCCAGTTACAGGAGGGGCAAGGCTTTGGTGGTTATTGACTATTCAAGTACTATAATAAACAAGGTACAGAAGGATCATCTGAACTAAAAAAAAAAACAATAAAGTATAACCATAGAAAAAAAAGTTATAACTTAAGAAAAAAGAAAATAGGCAAGTTCAAGAAACAATTTTATTGAGGAAAACATAGGCACAAAGCCCTCCCGCCTCACAGCTTCCTATGAAACGATGCCCCTGTAAAGTTATTACAATGAATTATTTTTATTAATGTAGAAATTGCCAAGTAATTAAGTAATCAAGCAGAACCGGAAAGATAATTTGTTGCAATTGTGTTTTTATTAGACGACATTGACTTGGCATCCAAGGGATTGTGTGTTAATTGTATGGAGGGGGGCAAGGCCTTAGTGGTTCTTGACTATTCAAGGATTGAAAGAAACAAGTTAAAAAAGATATGTTTCATCCAAAAAATTTGACGATTTCACGAAATTGAATTGTCCAAGTGAATTCGGACATTGTGTTCTGTCTTGTCAAAGGCACGTTCACGAGATTCTGTTTCGAGAGACAATAAGGCTAACAAAAAGTGAATTATACAGAAAAGACAAGAAAATGTAGTAGAATTGCCGAGTATTTGAGGAAGTTATGGGACAAATCTCCCATCGCACCTTTTTATGATACAATTCCCCTGTAAAGTTATTCCACGAGCGGTTATATTTGTGCAAAGAGGGATTGACAGTCAAGTCGGATTTAAGCCGAGTATCAAGGGCGTATCCATGGGGGGGGGAGGTTTGACACCCCCCCCCATGTTTGGCCGACTTGTAAAACGTAACAAAAATGAATAAAAACAAATTTCTGACTCTTTTTAAATATTTTTTATAAAGCCCCCCCCCCCTGAAAAAAATCCTAGATACGTTCATGTAGTGCAATCCATTTCTCTTTCGTAAAAAAAAAGTTATTGCCGAATTTCCCTTTTAACGCTTACAGAAGATAATGAATACATTATATGTCAAACACAGTTCATATAATTATCACAGTTTGTATATTATATAAACTGTGATGTCAAACCACCATCTGCTTCTTTGTTTTCTCATGAAGAGTTACTACATATTACTACCCACAGAGTAAGACAATCCATATCCTCTGTATTTAAAATATAAATTCATTTTCATGTATGTTTTTGAGCATTTCTATTATTAGCTGATTATAGTAAGTTGCTTACAAAACGAAACCTTCCCCAAATGCAACCTGGCTACCACAGTACTTTTCTAGGCAATTAATGAGTTGGTAACTCTTAGATGTTTAGCTTTAAAACTTCTAAAAGCAGTTTCGAAACCCTTAGAAAATAGTAATTAAAATTAATTCCATGAAAAAATTTGCTGGCATGGGAATCGATCCCAAGGCTCCTCGGTCGCTAGCCGAGGCTAGCAGCCATGGACCAAAAGGCACACCCATTCTTACATTGCTTTTTATTTTACGCTTCCGTATAAATCAAATAATTTGGAATAATATATTTTATACATTAAAGAAATGAATATATAGAAATGTGCAAACTGGCCCCAGGCGCTACACATTCGACAAGCATAAATGAGTCCAGAGTCTATATAAATACACCTAAAAACAAGCCCGTGACTTTAACTTAAAATAACAATTAAAAATAATTGCTTGAAAATATCTGCTGCCGTGGGAGTTGAGTAGGCGTCAGTAAACGGTTATGCTTGCCGAAAGTACACCATTCTTCTCCAGTTTTTATGCTTCTAAATATTTATTTCTTTATTGTATAAAATATACCCTGCGCTTAGTTATTATTTCAAATTGCTTGATCTAAAAAAGAATCTGAAATTCAGAGCGATTCATACCGTTGTCAAACACATAAAAGAGGAAAATCCTCGGTAACTCAAATCGATGGGTTATTTAGGTGGATCGAGTCCAGAAAAAGGACAGGAAATGAAAAACGCATCATAGCTCAGGTAAGTAAGTACACAAGCGCTGGGTTTCAGAGTCTTGGGTCTCTGGAATTGCAATAATTTACCATTTTATTACTGTTTTAACGGGCTCAGTTAGAAAAGTCTTTCATCATCAATTACGGAAAAATATTGCCGAAGTTTGAAGTGCCGCTTTGAGCGAACTATTAACATGAACCATCTCTTCTTCAGCTTATTGTGGCACCAACATTCGGTTCTATAGAAAGCCTTTTACCAACTATGAGTATTTTTTAATATTTCCAACAATCATAGACACCACGTGGCGCGCGTCATACCTTGTGTGGTGTATGTTCACCCTGACTGGCAGAAAAAGTTGCGCTCCTCTCTGAGATACATACCAAGTGGTGGAGTGGATAAGCCCTTGGCTAAAGTTAAAAGCATTCCCTGAAATTGTTGTTTTTTTTTAGTTCCAAGGTTAACAATGTTCTATTTTAATTCGCACCCTAATAGCCACTAAACGAGATAAACACCTTGATTCTTTTCACGGTACAACCAAGTTGCAAATGAAATGGCCAAAGTAAGAGTTTATTTCATGTACCCTTAAATGTGGTTGAACGTATTTACTATCACAAATGATTTATTTTATATCTAACAATGAACATAGGTATTATCATACGTCTGAAAAGCTAATCATACAAGGTAAGTGCCTATACAGGACAGCCATGTACGCGAAAATCTATTTCAGGGGCAATAAATCCCAAATTCATGTCTTTGGTCAATCTTCAAATCACTAAACGACAAGGTCGTAAATCAACACCACAATATCAACTAAACAAACAACAGACAAGTTTGTTTAGTTGTCATATGAAATAAACAAAAAACAACAAACAGACTTGAAAGGAAATAGAATTAGTTAGAACACTAAAATTAGGAAAAAAATCCGAAGAGCAAAATAGGTCAAAGGGGGTGAGGCAACGGAGTTAAAACAGGGTATAAAAATTACAAAATGAACTATAAAATTTAAAATAAATAAGAGGTTGAACTAATTATTGAGGTTACTAATTGCATAGATCAAATAATTATTGACAAGTTTAGGAGCAAAGGAGAGCAGACGTTTATCTGCTAAAAGCTTTTATTTCTTCACCTTAAATAAAATGTAACTTCGAAACAATCCCCACAGCACTTGGTACACTTTGGCCGCACTTAGCACGTGCCACTTGGTGTACGTGATTTCAAAAAGTTGGCACCCCTCGGAATTTTGTTCTATTTTGTAAAAATGTGTGTGTTGTAACATGATGTGTTCTAAAGCACCGCAGAGAGTCTACAGTAACAGAAAAAAAGTTTCGGAAAGGCCCGGAGAGTAAAATTTATTTTTAAATAGCTGCTGGGTTGCTGTACAATTCTGGACTTTTATTCTGTAGACGTCTTTAGCGTGCATTCTCTGTGTTTCACCAAAAGCAAATAGCGAATATATATTTTGAAAGATACAGGAAATCACTCAAATCACACCTCAAATTTAAAACGAACAGAAATTGCCACAAATAAGCATGACGATCTCCCTCTCCTCCTTAAAATCACCCCCCCCCCCCCATTTTCAGTGTGTTTACTTGCTCCTCTGCAAAAACGTTAATATTTTGTAACATATAGCGGCTTTTAAGTTACTGTAACCATTTTCAGTTTGACTTTGGTCTTGTGTTGCACCCCCCCCCTCCTTCCGTCATTTTTCAGATTTGTATGCTTCTCTGTGAAATTTATCTATTGTAACATGAACTGTTTTGAATTACTGTATTGTTTTCATAAAGAAAATCTACCATAAATAAATATGCTGTTGTTGTCCCTTCAGTGTCCCCCCCCCGCCCGTCATTTTTCAGTTTTTTGCTGCTAATTCTGTAAAGTTTTTATCCTGTAGCCTGCTGCGTTTTGAAATTCTGCAGGTAATTTATTATTAAAGAAAAGCCCCACAAATAAATGTAGTGTTGTCACCCCACTTTAATATCATCTCCGATCATTTTTCCGTTTTTTTTCGTTTTTTTTTCTTCTCAAAAAAGTATACATTGTAATGTAATGCTTTCTGAATCACTGCAGATAATTTTTAGCGAAAAAAAATTACATCAAAAAGACTTAATTGCGTAAAAATTATTTCAAAAATAGAATTAACTGAATTACTGCAAAATATCAAATATTATAATCGCGTAGGCTTTTTCCAGTGTAAACTCTCTAGGATTTCTTCTCTTTTCGTCTTGAGACTGTACAGACTCGTGCAAAAATAAACAAATGCAATGAATGAACTCTTTGTAATAGCTCAATATTGCTCAGGATATCTTCGATTAGCAAAAAAAACATTTCCGGCATGAATCAGAACTTGGCACTTAGGGATCTCATCTGAAACCCTGTCGTCAATATCTCTCTAAAATTGAGTTGGCAAAAAGAATTCAAATGACATACACGACTAAAACACCATTTACAAGTCAAAAAGTACCGCCAGCTGGCATACTATTAGCTTGCTCAATTTTTGGTGATTTTCCCTGCATTCGAAAACAATTTCTTATTTGTTTCAACCATAAGAAGTAATCAACTTTTTTTTAGGATTTTTGACATTCGTATAATATATTATGGTTTATGATATGCTATTTTGCCAATTCTAGTTTTTATCAATCCCTTTGTTTTATAGCATGAATGGACGTATATTGCTTCCGGGATTATAATAAATAAAGTTGAAAACAAATTAAAATTGACCTGTTTACGTCAGAATATGCAATTAAAATGATCGATCCATGTGTTACCCACATGTTCGGTTAAGATTGCTACCATTTTTTCACTAAGGAAAAACTTGAGTTTTTATAATCATATATTTATTGTTTGTTCTTGTTAAAGACGCAAAGTGACGAAAGGGGTTTTTACAGACATTGACTGGAACTAAGGAAATATTGATAGAAGGAAGCATGAATACCAAGGGCGGATCCAGAATTTTTAGGGGAGGGGCAAAATAGGTTGATCCGATAAACTTGCGTTAGGAGCAAGTTTAATTAACGCAAACTTGTGTTAATTAAGTAAATTACACGACTTTAGACTACGTTAGGCAGGACTCCCCTTGCCCCCCTGGATCCACCTCTGATCAATACCAACCTACTATACATCTGTAAGTCTATTTCTACGCCCTCTCCTTATTTATGGTACCCAGTAAATATGAAATGTAACCCAAAGGCATGGACACAAAACCAAAAGACACAAGGGTACAAGGTTAATTCATAGAAGTTAAAAAAATCGTATATACCATGTAGCTTGTCCCACGTAGGCTATAGCAGAAGTAAGCCACTCTTGACGCAAGGAAATTCTATTTTTCAGTTTAATTCTACTAAAGTTGTGCATTCCCCCCCCCCTAAAGTTACGCGCTAAGCCATGTACGAACACAATGTACACATGGGCTTTAGATTCTGCCCAATCCCTAGTGGTGGATCCAGGGGCATGTGCCCTCCCCTTAGAAGGTCGAAAGTCTTACTAATTACAGGAGCAAACGAACAAAAATTACCATTGGGAGAGCCCCTGTTTCGTTGGCCCTCTAACGAAACTAAATTCTGCGCCCACTTCTATTAATCGTCCCCCAAATATCAAGATTTATCTGCTTAATCGCGCATTTTTACATATTTCACTCATTTTTGTATTGCTTTTAACCCCCCCCCCCCGAAATGGAGGCTCCTATTATTTGAAATATTAGGATAAGGCTCCTTACCTCAGACTTGATGCTAGGACTTGGGGTAGATTTTAACGCACCATCTTCACTTCTTGGCGAGCCGCCTGAACCTCCGAAACTTCCAGGACTAGGACCAGGTCCATTATTATCACAGCCTTTGTGCTTTTTGTTGGCATAAAAATCAGCCCCATGGACGGTCTTCACATGTTTGCGAAGAGAGCTAGGGTCTGTATACCTCTTTGTGCATCCGGGTGCTTTGCAAACATACGGTTTCTAGAAATAAATAAAAAACACTTTAGAAACAACCATTATTATTTTCATACTTTTTTAATGATGATGGATTCTTGACTAGTATAGCCGACCCTTCACTATATTTTTTTTAACTGTTTCTTTATTTTGTAATATTTATTATTTTTATTACTTTTAATTATAAATTGTTCAAGGAAAGGATTTTTAACGAAACTGAGTTTTGTTATAGGTCATAGACGGCCAGAATTCCGCTCGTTAGCTGCATGCAGCTCTTTGAAATAATGAACACTGCTCTCGAAAAGAAACGAGAAAAATATGGAAATTGATGGAGATGGAACTTATTTTCATTAAAATGAAAATAAAGGAAATTTGATAATTTTTATGCTATTTATATCCAACTGTACCATCTTAATGCCTTGAAACAAAAATAAAAGTTAAACGTAAGAAAATTCTCAAAAAAGAAGAAAAAGACTGAAGAATTCAAGGATGGTGAATGGATTATTTACAATCCCTCTACCTAAGGTTACAAAGAAAATTTGAAGTTAATACTGATCTTATTCAAACGTTTTTCAGTTTTATTAACCAACGCAACGTAACGCTAGATAACTGCAAAATGTTCGATCCCTTTCCTCGTCTAAAGAATCGACTCCATAATATAGATGAGAAAAACTGAGTGAATTCGACAGTAGACATACAGGTAAATTTTTCGCAGTTCATATTATTGATATAACTTACTTAGAGGGGGGATAAAGTTTAAACTTATCTCTCATTTACATCAGAAATAAAATTTACCAACACCCCCCCCCCCGAATATACAAATATATACCCTGAATTGGTATATATAGGGGTGGAGGTAAAATTCATTTCCAAAAAAATTATTATTATATTTGGAAAGAGCATAAAAAAGGGCATCGAGTGGTATGTTTACTTTATTCTTAAGTCAATAATATGAACTGCGAAAAATTTACCGACGTACAAATGACAGTTCAAACAGGGATAAGTACTTTTATTAGACAGTAAAAAGAATGACAAAATCTCTAGATATTTCGATTCCTTATGAGATCGAAATATCCAGAGTCATTGTTTTCACTGTCTAATAAAAGGATCTATCTCTATTAGAACTGTTATTTGTATGTCATGGAAAGGCAGTGTAATCTTCAGAAATACTTTCGATAGTGAATTAGAAGAAATATTAAAATACTTTCATTTGTGACTTGATGATTTTAATAGTTTAAAAATATATATAAATTTTCTTGTAAATCCATTCGAGATCGATCTTAAAAACGATAGATTGTTGATTCCTCTTATTTTGAATGAACAGAAGAAATATATTTATTTGAACTTTAAGAGGATCAGAGTCTAAAAATGCATCACAAATCAACACAATCTGCAAATGAGTTTTAAAAACCAGTGCCACAACCAAAGTAGCCAGATTTAAAGAAAGCTACTTGCAGATTGATATACACATTCGGCAAAGATTTGCTGCGACTCGCTTTTTTCAACAATGAAGTTTATGAAATCGAACCATCATTTACAACTCACAAATGTGCATTTAACGGAGTTAATTCTTGCAGCGCTAACGAATAACGATTCCAATTTCAAAAAATTCAAAGCCAAGTTACAAGCACACATGCCATCTATCAGCAAACAATAGCTGTCATGTAACAAACTTTAATATATGTACATATTTGCTTGAAGACGTACTGAATCCCAGTACGAAAATTCAAATTCCATAACAACTGGTGATGTTGATATTTTATTTACATGTTGGCTCTCGTAACGAGAACTAGGCTCTTGAATTGCAGTCCTCCATTATCAATTTATTTATTCTTTATATTTATTTATTTTTTATAAATCCTAATTCATTTCAATTTATTTACTCATAAATAATACAGCAGTAGGCTCACAGATGTTTGCAACTCGTTGTTATGCTTGCATATTTGTTTACATGATTTTTCCTTTTTTTTTTTTTTTTTTACTGCGAATCCCACCTCCAAAAACCGCGTGAAGGAAGTCTTTGTATGAAGTAAGCGAGGGGTTGCTCCGCCACCTGGTGCACATCTCGGAGTGCCGTGTGTACCACACAGTTCCGCCACGCGCGACAGAGTCCCCGCAACACTTGACACAGTTTCCCCATTCTTGGCAGGCACCAAGTGGTGTACGTGATTTCTACAAGTTGATTACCCCTCGGAAGTAAGCAAATTAATCTGTAGACTATATTTTAAAGCAAGAGACAGAAAAACTTACTGGTTACAATTTTAACTCATGTGTTTACTCCGTGCTCATTTGTCGCTTTGCTCTTTATTTTCATTTCTACGGGCTGGCTACCAGTCCCTCTTAAAAAACCCTAGCAACTGAAAAGTCGACCGTTGTTGGAGCCGAGTTGGGCTGAACATCCTTTAAATCGTCTCTAATACAAGCGGGCAAGTGCATTTAGCAGTCAATATTTAACAACCTTATTTGATTGAGATATGTGAATAATAGATTAATTGATATCAATGGTGTATTCAGGATTTTTGTTCTTGGGGCTATTTTTTCTGGGGGGGGGGTAAAAAATTTACAAACACATCAACAATTGGTTGATGTGTATTCTTTGTTACATGTTTACGAATCACACACAATTGGGGGGGGGGGGGTCAAACCCGGTACCCCCTCCCCCTGGATACGGCCCTGATTGATAAAATTTAAATTCCTCAGCCTACATCTCATCCTCGCTTTTCAATTGGAGCCAGATTAAAATAAAGTTGATACTCTAAAATGTTAGTTAGAATAGAGCAATATGTTTTTTTGTTTTTTTTTTTTAAACAAAGAATCAAATTTTCACAGAGACATCCTAGACTAAACATCGAGCTAAATAAATTTGATGCCCTGAGGATAATCATTGCCATCTACGAGATCAAAAGAAAATAGAGTAATTAATTTCTAACCTCAATTTATTACATTCAGCTCAGCATGAGTTACAAACTCGATTGCGGTTTGGTAGTTACTATCATTAAGTCATCTGAAACCGCATACTAATTACTTATAATGCGGTCAAAAATTATTTGATAACTTATTTGCAAAGAAGAACCGATGACTTGACATTCCTGCATTTTTCTATATTCAAATTTGCCCATAAAACATACTGTGATAACGGTTAAGCAAATAGGCCATTTTACCATTAGTTGGACTGTCTGTAGGGTTTTTCCTTCAAACGAGAAATCGCGTAGTGTCCAATCTAAATCCTTTCTTAATTTATATAATTATTGACTTTCCAATTTCAGGATATTCAGTACAATCATTTTAGGGAGAAAATTAGTTTGTTAGAAAAAAAAAACAAGGAGCCAAAATGTATAAAAATTAGGGAGTCTGTGCGGCCGGGGGCGTAGCTCCAACGTTTTTATTGGGGGCAAGAGGGGTCTACATCCAGAGAGTCAAGGGGAACGGGCTATGTAATGATTTTTCTCCAAATTATCGGGGGTGGCCCTTCCCCCCTTAAACGATACCAGTGGGCGCGGCCAAGATACGCAATAAATTCTTCCATAAAAAAAACAAGAGGCAAAAAAACAATCTAAAAAAAAATTGAAATAAACAAGCTTGCACAGTTATACAATTATTAAAATCCTATCAAGCGTAGCAAATAAACAAACTATATATTCAAAACAGGATATGGAAAAAAACATAAATTTACCTAAAACCATCCAAAAAGAGGTGAGTGGAGAATTTGATTTGGAGAGCAACTAACGACCACTTATGACATAAAATGATTTCTTAGTATTATTTTTGATATTAAGAGGGTCAACAATATTTTGAACACAAATTTACCATTAAAAAATTTACACTATATTGGGCAGCTTGCATGTGTCCTGTTTTAAATTTTGTCTCTAATAATGATTAATTCCCATATCTTCAGACCACCCCTAGATTCCGATGCTTAGTAGGTTCACATATCTGGCAGGTTTTGGGTAAGTGTAACTTCTCACAAGATTTATCAAGTTGTTATTACTCCAGGTTTAAAGAACAAAACTATTGTTTCTGTATAATTCTTCAATTTTTGGGGGTTTTCAGTTTTTTTTTCATTTTTGTTTAGCAAAGACACAAATCCAAATAAAATCCCGTTTGGCCTATGTAACTTTGGCTAAATGTCATTCTTTTTTCAGTTGATGTTATTTTTTAAACAAAGTCACCCCCCCCCCCAATTGACACCACTATTAGTCTATTTGAAACATAAATGGCGAAGGAGGTTGGTGTATATTGAGCAAACGCATATTAGTATATGGCAAGTCCGTCCACTTTTTTTAGCTTTTAAACCTTGGTATTTCACCTTGATTTGCACAATACCTCATTTCCAGCGATTGGAGCTGAATCTAATTACAGTATTTTAAACAGTTGATTAGCCGCTTTCCATAAATTTTTTAGAGCAAAACTCTCTCTAAGTAAAAACCTAAAGCTTTCTGTATTATGTTGAAACAATAGTTTTTTGTTTTTTTTTGACAAGTCTGAAGCGAAAATCAGTGCTAAAAACCCCAGCTGTATTAGGATGGCTCAATATTAGAGTGGGCCAAGTCCCTTTCTTTTTTCCCCAAAATCCTGATATCTCCGAGACAGGCACGTAAGCAAGCTTAAAGTCCGGTAGACTGAGATTTTTTATACTTCTATAATAGATATATAGTATGCTATTAGTACTTATGTTCTTATCTCAATAATGTGTTCCTAGTTATAGAGTTTGTTTTAGGACAAGCATAAAAAAGCAACATAGCATTCATAGCCTTGCCAATTGGCGAGTGCCAAGAGTTTCACCTACACTTCAAAAATGTCTTATTTGGTATTTTCAAAGAAAAAAATTACCCCGCCCCCTGTATTTGAAAAATGAATTTTGCCCCTTCCCCCCAAAAAAGAACAACTTTTGTGAGTTGGTGCCACTGAGCGTATACTCTTTTATAAGTAGCCGAGAAAAGTGTTTGTCCCCATCTCCAAAAATCTGAACTTTTCCTCCCTTCCCCCAAAAAATTCCCCAAAAGTTTCAACTCGATTCCACGGCCGTCAGACAAAACCGGGTGCACTCACTTGGGATGATCGGAAACAACTGGACAATGATTGTGAAGTACCATAAAGAAATACTGGCTTCAGTTACCCACTGTATAACCTGGCGTACTGACACTTACCAATTATTAAATAAAAAAAAACAAGTTTTTTAAACTGAAAGTAAGGAGCGACATTAAAACTTAAAACGAAATGAAATTATTCCGTATATGAAAGGGGCGGTGCTCTACTCAACGCCTCGCTCTTTACGCTAAAGTTTTTTATTGTTTCAAAAAATAAAGTTGTGAGACAGAGTCGAACTTTAGCGTTAAGAGCAAGGCGTTGAGGAGGGGACAGCCCCTTTCATATACGGAATAATTTCTGTTCGTTTTAAGTTTTAATGTCGCTCCTTACTTTCAGTTAAAAAAAACTTGATTTTTTATTTAATTTCTGATCGTTTTTAGTTAATACAGCTTTTATTTTGGCTCACCGTCATTGAATAAGTAAATAAAATTCATTAAAATTTTACTTTTCTTTTGCTAAATGGCTGTCTCTAAATTTGGTTCTGACGTGATTTACAAATTAACTGACGTAACAAAGTTCAATATTCGTATATTTTTCTTCTGGCAAAAAATACAAAGTTGCAGATTTTTGCAGATATGAGCTTGAAACCTAAGTAATAGGGTTTTCTGATACGCTGAATCTGACGGTGTGATTTTCATTAAAATTCTGTCACTTGTAGGCGGTGGTCAGCAACCTGCTCGCGGTACCCCTGCTTATACTAATCTAAGCTGACCATTTTGTTCCAATTCGTTGGTTGGTCGGTGGGCTAGTAACCCGCCACCGTAAAAATTAATTACTCAAGAAATAGCAACAGATAGCCTCGGATTGACTTCTTCTTCTTCTGTGATGACGACTAATGCACGCCCCCGGACTGGATTCTTGAAAACGGCCGATTGTTTTGTATTGGATACTGGAATCTTAGAACAGTTAATCAAGAAACACAGCCAGGAAAACTCAACAGTGTTATGATAACCCTTGATAAATTCCGTATTGACATAGCTGGACTTTCTGAGACCAGGCTTACTGGTTTTGGGACTTTGAAATCTGAGAATTACCACATCTTGTATTCCGGACTTGAGACTAGAAAAGAAGCAGGTGTCGCAATGGCACTAAGTAATCGGGCCAAAAAATGCCTAGTGGATTGGGACCCAATTGGTGAGCGGATTCTTCGTGCCCGTTTCGCCACTTCACAGGCCAAATTGACAGTTATTGTAGTGTACACCCCAACGAATGATGCCTGTGATCGAACCAAAGATGAATTTTATCGTGCGTTATCGAATGTTGTTGCAAAAACGCATCGTCATGATATTGTGACTGTGTGTGGCGACTTTAATGCTAAAATTGGAGGTGATGCTTCTTATGCCCCAACTATCCTCGGTAAACATGGACTGGGGGAAATTAATGACAATGGTGTGCGACTAATTGATTTTTGCGCTACTCATGAACTTATCGTCGGTGCCACATGGTTTCCACATAAACAGATTCACATGTATACTTGGAACTCGCCTGATGGTGTAACACGAAATTAAATAGACCATATCCTAATTGAGAGGCGCAGGCGACGATGTTTAGAGGATGTTAGAACCTTCCGAGGTGCCGACTGTTATTCCGATCACCAACTTGCTGTTGCCAAGTTCAAGCTGAAACTAAAAACTGTGACAAAGCCCCAGCGGCCAGTGAAAACCTTCAATTTGAGGAAATTGCAGGACCCGAACGTATTGCAAAAGTATATTACAGCTTTGTCAAACAAGTTTTCCCTTCTAAGGGACGAAGTGTCGCTGGATAGTCAGTGGGAAAAAATTGCAGAAACCGTGAAAGAGGTTGCACAAGAAGTTGTGGGTTACAACAGGAAGAAGAAAGAGCAGTGGATATCTGAAAGTAGTTGGGATATTATTGATCAAAGGTCACAACTCAAAATCCTCGTAGATAAGTATGACCATAGCACGACTGGTTCTAGAGAATATGTAGATAACCTGAAAGCGCAGTACAAGCGTCTCCATAAGCAAGTCAAAGCAGCAACCAGGGATGATAAGAGGATTTACCTCGAAACTATGGCCGAACAGGCTGAGGCAGCCGCTAGACGGGGAGATAGCCGTTCTGTATATGCCATAACGAAGCAGTTGGCGGGTATTTCAAAGGCGTCGTCAACCCAAGTTGAAAGCAAAGATGGCATTTTATTAACCCAGACTGATGACATAGTCCGACGCTGGAAAGAGCATTTTAGCGAGGTACTAAATCAGATGCATCCCACAACTACTTTAAATATCCCTGAAGAACCACTGTTCGATCTTGGAATATGTCCTGGACCTCTCATACTTATTGAAGTCAAGGAGGCCCTAAAGACTTTGAAAAACGGAAAGGCTGCAGGCAATGATGGCATATCACCAGAATTACTGAAGTACGGTAGAAACGCCCTAGCCGAACCCATATTTGAACTTCTTTCCCGTGTTTGGGATGAAGAAAAAGTCCCTAGTGAATGGTCGAAGGCAGTAATTGTAAAATTCTTCAAAAAGGGACAAAAGACTAAGTGTGATAATTGGAGAGGTATTGCTTTACAGTCTGTTGGCAGCAAAGTTCTGTGCCAAATAATTCTTAACAGGATTCAAAGTAAAGTGGAGAAAGTTCTGAGAGATGAGCAGCACGGATTCCGCCAGAATAGATCGTGTTGCGACCTGATATTTAGCCTGAGAGTCCTGCTGGATGAATCCAATGAATGGCAAGTTCAGCTACTTATAGTATTTATAGATTTTCTCAAAGCTTTCGACTCGATACATCGCGGACCCATATGGAAGATTTTAGTGCATTATGGAATTCCGACCAAAATTTTAAATATAATTGAAGCGCTATATCATGATATCATATGCGCAGTACAGACAAAGGGTGGCCTAACGGAGTGGTTTTCTGTTCAGTCAGGTGTAAGGCAGGGCTGCATTCTATCACCATTACTGTTTGCCAGAGTGATTGATTTTGTTCTCCGTGGATGCAGTTTTATTGGCGGTCTACAATTAAATCCACTGAGAGAACTCAATGATGGTGATTTTGCTGACGATGTTGCGCTTATTACCCACGACCCTGAAGATATGCAACGCAACATTAATGAACTCGGTCGTATGGCAAATGCTGTCGGACTCTCCATAAATGCTAACAAGACCAAATCAATGTCGAATGCAGTCATACCTGACTTAGCCGAAGGACTTTTGGTTAACAACGAGGACATTGAGGAAGTGAGAGAGTTCAAGTATCTCGGCAGCATTCTTACGCAAGATGCCAATTCCGAAAGAGAAATACTGTGCCGAATAACATTGGCTGGGTCTGCTTTCAGCTACCTTAGAAATGTTTGGAGAAATAATAAATATTCCCAGAAGTTAAAGCTTAGAATTTATAATAGCAATGTGGTCTCTGTCCTTATGTACGGCTGCGAAACTTGGAGCATCACTGCTCAACTAGACCGACGACTCCAGGCATTCGACAATAATTGCCTAAGGTCTATCCTAAATATACATTGGACAGAAAGAATACGAAATGATGAAATATATCGTATGACAAATCATACCCCCATCCTTGATCTTATTAGAAAGCGGTGATGGATGTATTGGGGGCATATGGTGCGAATGGGGGAAGGAAGGCTGCCGCACGACGTATGGTGTTGGACACCCCCCGGTCTCCGCAAATCAGGGAGACCGAAACTGATCCTTGGCAGGTCGCTAATGAAGGAGGCGAAGCTGGCGAGGTCCTCGTTAGAGGAGCTATGGTTGAAGGCTCAGGACAGGTCGTCGTGGCGAACCACTGTTGCTGCCTTATGCGCCCCCAGGCGTAGGAGGACCTAAGTCTAAGTCTAAGACTTGTAGGGGATGTTTCCACCCTCTTTGAAAAATCAGGTAAATTTTCTCAGGCTCGTAGCCTTTGATGAGTAATACTAAACTTAATAAAATTTATATATTGAAAATCAGCATTATAAGCCCATTCTTTTGATACATTTATTGACATCAAATTTCCGTTTTTAAAAGTTTCGATTACTATTGAGCCGTATCGCTTGTTTTTTTTTATTACGTATATGTTATTACGTATATGAGGGGGTTCTCCCCTTAGTCAATTATTTGAAAAAAACTACGTTTTCTAAAGAGTTAAAGAGGCTGAGTTACAAGGTCGAACCTTAAAACGTACAGGGATTAGGAGGCACAGTTGGGGGCTGCCGCCCCCCAACCCCCCACTTTCGCGGCCTTTAAATAAAAAAAAAAAGTTTTTTAAACTGAAAGTAAGGAGCGACATTAAAACTTAAAACGAACAGAAATCATTCCGTATACGAAAGGGGCTATACCCTCCTCAACGTCTCGCTCTTTACGCTAAAGTTTGACGTTCTCACAGCTCTTTTTTTTAACAATAGAAACTTTAGCGTAAAGAGCGAGGCGTTGAGGAGGGCACAGCCCCTTTCATATACGGAATAATTTCTGTTCGTTTTAAGATTTAATGTTGCTTCTTACTTTCAGTTTAAAAAACTTTTTTTTTATTTAAAGGCTGCGAAAGCGGGGAGTTTGGGAGGCGGCAGCCCCCCAACTGTGCCTCCTAATCCCTGTACGTTTTAAGGTTCGAACTTGTAACTCAGCCTCTTTAACTCTTTAGAAAACGTAGTTTTTTTCAAATAATTGACTAAGGGGAGAACCCCGTCATATACGTAATAACATATACGTAATAACATGTACGTAATAAAAAAAAACAAGCGATACGGCTCAATAGTAATCGAAACTTTTAAAAACGGAAATTTGATGTTTTGCACGTTTCTTAGTTTGACCTTGGGCTACAAAATGCGATTACTGCCGTCTCTCTGCGACCTCTAGGACCTGAAATCGCTTAACATTCTGGTGGGTAACCTCTTTATAGAGGCACAAGTGTGCCTCCTTGATACCTCGCTTTTTACGTTAAAAGTTAAAAAAAATTTTAATTCACAAACCCCTGAATCACAAAGGCCGTTTAATTAGAATAGATAGCTCTTTCGAAAGCACTAAAAAAACTGTAGCGTAAAGAGCGACGTATTGACTTGGGGGAGAACCCCCTCATATACGTAATAATTTCTGTTTAAGTTCTAATGTTGCTTCTTACTTTTAGTTGAAAAAACTTGTTTTTTTTTAATTTAATTTCTGATCGTTTTTTAAATAATGCTTGGAAATCCGGCGCCTCCTTCATAGAAATGCCCCTTACCCCAAAGAAACATCCTCCACGGAAAGATTCTCCCGAGTAACCTCCTCCTCCAGCCCCCCCCCACCAGAAAAAAATCCTTTCTGAAAATGTTTGTATACTTCCCAATAACCAATACAATATGTAAGCAATGGGGAAAGTTCATAACTTGCAGCCCTTCCCCTGGGAACTGTGGGGGATTAAATCATCCTAAAAGACATTTTTATTAAGTTTTTGACTATGCTGAACAAAATAGCTATCTCGAAACTTTAATTGTGTGACTTTGAGAAAAAAATGAGCGTGGGAGGGGGTCTAATTTCCCTCCATTTTTTGGTCACTTAAAAAGGGCACTAGAACTTTTAATTTCCGTTCCAATGATCCCTCCTACGATATTCTAGGACCAGTGGGTCGATACGATTACCCCTGGGAAAAAAACAAAAAAAAAATAAATAAACACGCATCCGTGATCTTTCTTCTGGCAAAAAATGGAAAATTCCACATTTTTGTAGATAGGAGCTTGAAAACTCTATAGTAGGATTCCCTGATACGCTGAATATGATGGTGTGATTTTCATTAAGGTCCTATAACTTTTAGGGGGTCTTTCCCCCTTTTTTCAAAAATCAGCCAAATTTTCTCAGGCACATAACTTTTGATGGATAAGATTAAACTTGATGAAACTTATTTATTTGAAATCAGAATTAAAATATGATTCTTTTGATGTATCTATTGGTATCAAAATTTCGTTTTAAAGAGTTTCGGTTATAACCATTGAGCCGGGTCGCTCCTTACTTACAGTTCGTTACCACGAACTGTTTGATATAAAACATGACTAGTTACATTGTTTCTCATAAGAAAACAGGTTGAAACAAAAGTAAAACAGCAGCACAACAAGGTGATGGTGGTGGTAGGAGGTGATATGTTACACGTAATAAATTTTACAAGGGAACAACTTTGATATTGAAAATTACAATTTTCAACTGTTCCTGTAATTGGGAAGAAGAAATAAAGGATTCGGGAAGAAGAGAAGCTTCTAATTATCACGAAATAAATAAGAGTTCCAAATAGGGACAGGTCCTTTTATTAGACAGTGAAACAAAAATATGTCGTCGTATATTTTATTAAACACGTATATATGGGGACGACAGAGCAACTTTAGAATCAGTAACATTTCATTTGCTATTAGAAGAACAAGGTGATAAATTTAGTACCTATAAATTCAGCATTATTTCATTTTTAGTTAGAAGAATATTCAACGCACTATTACATAATACTATCAAAGAGCAACATGCATTTGCATATGATATATGGCGACATAGCATTACTACGGGAAACACTGAATTGCGAGATGAAAGCTGTAACTTACCTCGTTTGAGTGAGTGCGGTTCTGATGCTTTGCCCTGTCAGAGGCATTACTGAACGCCTTACTACATCCTGGGTATTCGCACATATACGGTTTCTCACCCGTATGTGACCGCAGATGAGTTTTTAGGTTTTCCAGCCTGGAATAGGCCTTGGCACATCCTTCGAACTGTAAAAATATACAGATGTAAACAACTGAAACACTTTCAATATATTTTATATATTTTGTAATATATTTTTATGCTTTTATAATTTTTTATATTTTTATATTTTATAAATATATTTTATCTTCTCTATATTTTTTCACGAATCTTTGTTCCTGAAGAAATTCTTACATTTTTGGGGAAAAATTGCAACTGTGAGGAGTTAAGTATTTTAGAACGACTCCAAAATCACGTGTAAATCCACTTAAAATCTAACCATGCGATCTGAAAATGCAGAAAAATACTTTATGGAAAATACTCCTACACCTGTGTAACAAATTCGTGGACACAATTGAGCGTGCAAAGCTGATTTATGGCATACATGCTTTAACTTGGTTTAGCTATAAGTCAATATGAATATACAAATGTTGGGCCCCGTAAGGTTGCGTTTTGATGAACAAATTTATAAGGCAAAACGCCTTACAAGTATCGCCCTAAATTCTTGTGCACTATGTAAATAACTCTGTGCAAAAAATGTAATTTAGTGACCGCGTTTGTCAAGACACTAAAAGTTGTAAACTTAAATGAGCCCTTCTTCTTCTTCTTGATTGAATATACGAGACAGTGGTGTTAACAGAGGTGGGAATTGTCACTCCTAAATTTTTTTTTGCCTACCCCTAGATTTTGATAAATGTTTTTTTTTTGGAATGTACATTGGCTTGTTTTTTCTTTTTTTTGGGGGGGGGGGATGGGGGTTACTTTTATTGAAAAACTGAAAAAAAACAGCAAAACTGTCCCCCTTCTAGATTTTGATAATATTTTTTGCCCCGATCTTCTAATCTCCTTGAATTGACCCCACTAATTCAGAGACGCTAAAGCATAATCTCCATGCAACTCCAGACCCTGAGGCACCTTGGATTGACTATTGGGCCTAATATTGCCAAGCAGAGATCAATCTACTGTGCCACCACAGGGTTCCTACTACGGTACAAAATCTTCAAAATCCCAAGGATCCAAGAAGACTTTGCCGGGGGTCTTCCCCTACCTCCGCTCATCTTTCCTGAAATACTCAGAGGTTTAATATGGGAGGTTGGATCATTAGCCCAAGAAAATATGCAAGTGACCAATACCTGGGGAAGGGTTAGGAGCTTAAAGCTGAACAATCACTCGAAATCGTTTAATATCCTAAATTATAAAGCAGAAGACAAAGTAGATCCTTCTTTTGAAACGAATAAATTAACGTAATGATTTGCAAATATGATATATGAAAGGCTAATTACATCTACACAAATTTATCGTTACACGAAAAAAAATGTAGATTGAGCGTAGAACCAAGACAGTAAATTCATGGTTGGTTTTGCCCAAATTTCAAAAAATATTCTATAATTCACATATTTATTCTAGTATTAATGAGCTCCCTTCCCCTGCGAGAAATTTTTGTAAGTGTCAGACGGTATGAAAAGGTTGTGCAAAGTAAAATAAATTGCTATATAAATTATTGCGTGCATGTCAGATAGTATGAAAAGGTTGTGCAAAATATAATAAATTGTTATAGCTATACATTTCTGCGTGAAATTAAATAAAAAAAAAAAGTTTTTTTGAACTGAAAGTAAGGAGCAAAATTATAACATAAAACGAACAGAAATTATAACGTATAGGCTATGAGGGGGTTCGCCCCCTCGTCAATACCTCGGTCTTTACGCTAAAGTTCGAATTTTATTCCAATTCTTTAAAAATGATCCCTTAATCACAAAGACCGTTTAATTAGAATAAATAGCTCTTATGAAAGTACTAAAACAACTTTAGCGTAAAGAGCGAGGTATTGACGAGGGGGCGAACCCCTTCATATACGTAATAATTTCTGTTCGTTTTAAGTTACAATTTGCTCCTTACTTTCAGTTGAAAAAACTTTTTTTTTATTTAATTTCTGATCGTTCTTTAAAAAATGCTAGGAAATAATGCTTCCTTCATGGAAAATTCTCTTCCCCCCATGTAGCCCCCTCCCCCTCACACCACCAGAAAAAATCCCCTCTCAAAACGTCTGTATACTTCCCAATAACCAATACAATATGTAAACAATGGGCAAAGTTCATAACTTGCAGCCCTTTCACCGGGGACTGTGGGAGATTAAGTCGTCCTCAAAGACAATTACTTTTTGGACAAGCTGCTTTACATATCTGGAACCAATAATATACACATAGACGCATTAGTAATATTTTACATCTTTTGTTTTGTTCTCTTGGACACTTAAACATTTTCTTGTGGTCCGTATTTTCTTTTCATTTTGCTTTGTAATAACAAGTTTAATTTATGTTTAAAAAGGCCTATATGAACCAAATTCATAACTTAAAGTTCATCCTCTCACACAGAAGGGAATAGGAGAGAACCACCCCCTTCTAAGGTCTATCCAAAGATACCACGAGGGAAAACATCATAATTAAAGATTAAGAAATGCACAAAAGGTCTGATAATTATCAAATTGACCAAAAACGTATTTCGTTTCAGTATTACCCTCGTAGCGGGGATATCCCGATGTTCCTCTCTGAGCTCTTCGCGGAATTTGGATTCAGAGGGGCTAAGCGATTTTGAAGCATACATAGGGTTGGCTTTGGATCCGGAAACCGTAACATTTTTAGGATTCTCTTATTCCTTATATTGTCCATGCAATTCCCTTATTTTTTGTATTTTCTCAGAAGGTGAGCCTTCAATAAATGTCTGTGTATGCGACTGGGGTAGATCGGGGAAA
This sequence comes from Artemia sp. Qi Xiang Cuo, assembly GCF_049724085.1. Classification (NCBI taxonomy): domain Eukaryota; kingdom Metazoa; phylum Arthropoda; class Branchiopoda; order Anostraca; family Artemiidae; genus Artemia; species Artemia sp. Qi Xiang Cuo. The sequence goes on along the minus strand of NC_142802.1, from coordinate 67,376,994 downwards.
CTGTTACAGAAAAATTCATAAAATTTCTTCATATTAACAAGGTCATACAGTTTCGACTTGTATCACAGTTTATAGAATTATCCAGTAAGTTTATGGCAGATCATTTCTGGTCTTCATTCTCGGTGCGAACAAAAAGCTCCTCCCACTTATTTCTGCATTAGCGGGTTAGTCTGTTTCCGTCATTCAATGAGAAATGGTTACAAAGTGCATTATCCGTAATAGCGGGTTTCCACATATTTCCAATTATTTCTATCATAACTTTAAGTTTCACGCCCAAGAGGGTTACAAAGTGCATTATTCGTAATAGCGGGTTTCCGTTTATTACTATTATAACTGTAAGTTTTGTGTCCAAGAGAAATCTGACTTGTCTACCCGTGAAAAGATCTAATGCCGCTTATCTTTATATCTGCAAAAACATTCTCTGGAGCACTCGCACCTCGGTCCGGGTTTTTATAATGGGTGAGATAGGGAATGATCATACTGCTAATTCTATAAACTGTGTCTTGTATATACAAATTAGGTATGCATGCAAGAAAGTTGCTTGGGACTAGCCTCACAAAACCCAAGAGATTTGTAAAGGTTTCTTTTATTTCTTATTGTTTCCACATGATTTGCTTATTTTGAAAGATGTCCCGCCTCCGAAATAAATTCATGCATGCGAACCTGAGGCTAATACTACAGACAATTAGCCATTCCAAACTTGGTAAACCCTTTTGCTTGTAAAAACCAAGGCCAACAGTGTTCAATGCTTTTTCATCATTTTCAAAAGAATTCTTTACAGCCAATTTGGAATGGCGAATCAAGATGGCTTCCTTTAGTCAATTGTTTAACAGCTTTGAATAGCCAATTCGCAACAGGTGGCCACTTCTATCGCTTAATCTCAAACAATCGACTTCATGAAAAAGAGTTGTCTAGCAAAGCAATTATAATAATCTCATTTCCATTTAACACTGACTAAATTGACCGTTCCCCTGTCAAATATTCATTCAAGTGCAAACTAAAACAAAGGCCCGTTCTCACGATAGACGAAACAATCAGTCTTGGTATCTGTTCTTTTTTTTCTAGTAAAAGTTGACATTTGAATATAACCTTAAAATGCCTCAACCGGATACAAAAACTTTTTTTTTGCCAAAGAATGTAATATTTGTATGAAAAAAGGTGAAATTTTTCAACTTCAGCCGTGAAAATGCAGCAGACAGGAAATGGATTAACAACAAATGAGGCTTTAACCATCGGTTGAATACCAAAAAAAATTACAGACCAAACAGCAAAGAACTGAATTCCTGTCTTAATTTGACCTGTTAGTTGAAGTTACTAAGTACCAAGGACAGTGAAAACTGAATCTGATTATTTGAAATAGTTAAGCAGAAATACTAGGAACTATAGGGAATTCAATTTTTAATAACAAAGACCTCCATATATAGCTATGTAGTTTTTCGTAGAAGCGGGCCCCAAATTAAAAAAAGTGGGTGAAAGATCAGTAAAAAAAAATATATATTAAAACATATGGGATCAAACAGATTGAGCAGGTTTAACCTTAGGATGCTTCAACCGGATACAGCAACTTTGCTTTGATAAGGAATGTTGTATTTGTATAAAAGAGTGAGACTTTTTACTACAGCCATGAAAATACTGAGGGACAAGGGCGGATCCAGGATTTTTTTTTCGGGGGGGGGGGGGGGTTGCTAATTTTTGACTATTTCGGGGGGGGGGGGGTACTAATTTTTGACTCAGTTTTCGACTAATTTTACTGATTTTTGCCTAGGTTTTACTAATTTTTGACTTATTTTCGACTCGGTCAAAAATTTCAGGGGGGGGGGTTCAAACCGGGTACCCCCCCCCCCCCCTGGATACGGCCTTGCCGAGGGATGCTGACTTTCTGCCACATGGTGTACATCATGGATCGCCAAGTGTGCCGCACAATTCCACCAAGATTGGGACACTCCCCAAAACGCCTGGCAGAGTTCCACCGCACTTGGAACGAGCGACCTCACGCCTGCGACCCTCGCTTGAGAGAGAACGACCCCTCGGAAAATGGGACAGAAAATAAATGGATTAAAACAAATGAAGCTTTAACTATTGGTTGAATACCAAAAAAATTCATAGATCAAAAACAAAGAACTCAGGTCCATAGATATCTTAGAATATTAGGAACAGTTGGGAATTCAATTTCTAATGCAAAATAATTCCATATGTAGCTATATAGTTTTGGTAATAACGGGCCCCAAATTTATAAAGAAAAGTGAATGAAAAATCTTCAAAATGCTAAAAAAAAACATATTGTATCAAACAGCATGAGCAGGTTTAACCTTAAAATATCTCAACCGGAAACAAAAAAAAACATAGTTTGCTAAAGAATTTATTTTACATTTAGAATTTTAGATTTGTTTGAAAAAGAAGATGGCCTTTTTTTTTACTACAGCCATGAAAATACAACAGACGGGAAATGAATTAAAACTAATGAAACTTTAACCATTAGTTTAATACCAAAAAATCATAGACAAAAAAAACAAAAAAACCTGAAGTGTCTTTTCAGCTGAAGTTCAAGACCTTATCCATGAGAGAGGGGGGGGGGGCTGAAGTTCGAAAACTGAATGTAAAGAAACAAACAGAAAAAAAACTCAACTCCCTCCCTTTCTCCAAAAAAAAAAATCGTAGAAATACTTATGACTGAAGCAATGAAGGAGGCTTACCAATAACTAATGAAATGAAGCAAAGGAGGCTTACCGTACAACGATGAGGCTTCTCTCCAGTATGCCTCCTCATATGAACAACAAGCATATATTGTGCTTTGAACGGCTTTTCTTCTCGCGTGCAATCACGCCAACGGCAAACAAAACTCTTCTTATTTGCATGGATATGGTCGTTGTTTATGTGCTATAATGGCAAAAGAACAAATTATATTTTAAATTGATGATCTCACTTTTTATTTTTAATCAAACTAGTCTCGAACCCCTCCTCCCACCCTCATGTAATGGTCCTGCACGATTTTATACTAAAATAGACGGAAATAATCGTTATAAGTATTAAGTATTATGCACACATCGACCTATTTTTTTCCAGGGAAGGGAGGAGGAGAAGGCTTTATATTGATAAATTTTAGGTCATTATATTGAGGAAAATCTATTATGTTTCCCCAAGAATGAGAACTAGAATCTTATTCTAGATATATAAGAGTAAGTACATAATAAGTACTAGTAAGAAAAGTAAGTTATAAATATTGTTATATGCAACTGGTAGGGAGAAGGGCTTTTCCAGGGTAAGGATAAGGGGTTATATCTCGAAAGGCACATTATTAGACCATTATTTCCTACTTTTCTTGAAGAGGTCGATAGAATCGCGCAATTTTCTCGTGCTTCGAGGTAGAAGATTACGTCATATCACGTAACGGAATAAAAATTAATGCAATTCACCAAGAATTAAAATGCTGAATTAAACGGAAATACTTGTGTTAGTATTAAATATTAGACACACGTCGGATATTTTTTTCAGGGGAGGGAGAAGGGCTTACATCTCAAAAAGTATATTTTTACATCATTTATCTTCGACAAGTCCTGTTCTGTTCCGGTATGTTTCTAATTTCCTCGTGCGTCACGGTACAAAACTTTTTCCACGATTTAAAATGCTGAATTAAACGGAAATATTAGCGATAAGCAAGGCCATACCCAGGGGGGTCAGCTGGTTTGACCCCCCCCCCCCAAGAGAAAAATGTCCGAATCGTAAAAACGTAACTTACTCGTGTGTCACGGTACAAAACTATGTCACATCACGTAGCGTACTAAAAATTAATTCATTTTTCCACGATTTAAAATGCTGAATTAAACGGATATACTAGTTATAAACAAGGCCATATCCAGGGGGTTAGGCAGTTTGAACCCCCCCCCCCAAAAAAAAAAATGTTCGACTCGTAAAAACGTATCAAAAATGAATATAAACAAATTTTTTATGCGTTTTTTGTACCCACTCACCCCCCTCCTAGAAAAAAATTCTTTTGTACCCTCCCCCCTACCAAAAAAAATCCTGGATACGGCCCTAGTTCTAATTATTAAATAATATGCACACGTCGGGTATTGTTACTCCAGGGGAAGGGGCTTACATCTCAAAAAGCATATTTTTATACCATTATCTCCGGGAAGTACTGCTGTGTTCCGGTATGTTTCTAATTTTATTTTGCCTCAAGAAAAAAAAATTCGTCTTATTGCGTAGCGTAATAAAAATTAACGCAATTCACCAAGATTTAAATAAAAAGACGAGACCGACTGAAAAATGAGCCATTAGTGGCATATGAAATCTGATGGTAATATGCAATTTAATTAGACGAACAGCTGGAACTTATATTTAAGAAGCTATTTCGATACAGATGGCCGCCGCAATCAAGTTGTATCTTTGTCTCCTCGTGCCACTATAATGATTTAATCAGCTCAAATTGTCGCAATTTGAATTGTCCAAAGACCGAAATTTATATCTTTGCCTGGACAGACTGCAATTACGATGAACATTTTTTAAGGTCGTTTTTTTTTAACCTGTCTGTCTTTCGACGAGTTATTAATTCATTTCCCTAAATTATGCCTTGAAGAAAAATTAAAGTGGATGGCGTTATGCAATATACATCAAAGGGTGAGCGTCAAAAATACTTTTTAAGGACAAATCAAATATGAAAACAAAATCAAATACGGTTTAAACATTCACGATGTGACATCCTAAGTAGGATTGCCTCCAAATCCGTATCAACGATTTTTGTTCAGGGGGGAGGGAGGGTAAAAAAAACACTCGTGACTACCAGGGTTCCTGTGTGCAACATTTGTTTACATGTATTTTGTTACTTTTGTACGAGTCAGACAAAATTAGTGGGGGGGAGTCAAACCGTGTACCCCCTGGATACGGCCATGGTTGTCACAATCCAGTTGTGCCTTTGCCTTCCGTTGTCACTGTGCTGATTCGATTAGCCCGAACTATCTTGATTTTCATCGTTTATATAGCTTTCAATCATTCAGTGAATATCATAGGAGGGATATTCAAGCTCCTCTTACCATATCTTGTGATTTGTGTGTTGTTTTGAATGACTACTAATACTACTGTTGACAGGTGCTTGTCGCAGGACAAAGACGCCTGAGGCCAAGGCAGCCCTTAGCCATTCCAGTTTCCTTGCTATACTGTGCATTCCTCAAGGATCACCACTCTTCAATGGAAAGGACTTGCGTAGGGCAGGTTTGAACAACAGTCTCCAGACTTTCAGGCCCTGGTATTATCCACTTCTATGTTATGTTTTCATTCAAGCTTCATTCAATTCTGTTTGTTTTTCTTTTTCAATTATGTTTGTTTTTCTGTTTGCTTTTTTTGGTGAATACAACGACCGTTTTGGACAAATTTTTGGTCACCTTTGACCAAGGCCGTATCCAGAAGGAGGAAGCGAACTTGACTCCCCCTCCCCTCACTTGAAATTTTTGTCTGACTCGTAAAAAGTAATAAAAATGCAAATAAATTTTTTGATGCAATTTGTAAATTTTTTGTTTCTAATTCCTTCCGAATTTATCAATTCCACCCTTGCTTTTGAAATTAAATAAAAAAAACAACAAGTTTTTTCAACTTAAAGTAAGGAGCAACATTAAAACTTAAAAAGAACAGAGATTATTACGTATTTGGGTGTTCGCCCCCTCGTCAATACCTCGCTCTTTACGCTAAAGTTCGAGTTTTGTCCTAATTCTTTGAGAATGACTGCTGAATCATTAAGGCCGTTTAATTAGAATAAATATCTCTTATGAAAGTACTATAAAAAACTTACTAAAAAAATAAAAAAAGTTGGTGCCAATTTTCCCAAATCAAGTGAAAATGACAATGAAAACTGAAAATTTATAGAACCGTCTTTCGTCTCCACTCCCGCCCAGTAATGGCATTCCATACCGCCAAATGTCATATATATACATATATGTATGTATATATATATATATATATATATATATATATATATATATATATATATATATATATATATATATATATATATTTTTATATATTTATATATATATATATATATATTATATATATATATTTATATATATCCGCTAACTGATAAAGAAAAATCCAGAAGTTCAGAAAACGAGCTTTTCAACTCTGATCCAAAACTGTTGTCAACTGATAATTCGCCCACATGAAATCTTTTTTTGCACTGGACGACGTGAAACCGGCATCTACAGCGGAATTTGAATCCCAAGTATCAGACGCCCCTGCATAAGTCGTGCATCCTACCCAAACCTCATAATATCCGTAAATATGATATCCACTGCATTTAAAAATTCCTAATGGAGTGAAGGATCTTTACAAGAGATACTAGAACAGAATCAAGCTGCTAAACAGCCGCCCTGGGTATTCAACAAAGATTTTTGTTTCCTTCACGATGGTGGACCCGTATATTTATTGATAATATTTATGTTCATGCAAAATGCTTTATAAAAAAATTCAAAAGTAAATGTACAATAAATCATAGGATTACATGTAAAAGTTAATCATAAGACAATTATTGTTGAGCGATCACTATTATTTATTGGTCAGTGTTTCTGGTTTATAAGACGCAAAGATCATAAACATGGGGTAATTTTGAATTTATTTTGACTCTGTTGCTAGACATTTAACCCACTTTTTATCTGTCCGCTTCTCAAAGTTCCTTTTCTAAATAAGACGAAAAGAAAAGAGACCTTATGCTTGGCAAAGGAAAGGCTTAACCTACTTTAAACTGACGACAAGCTAACCATTCATTAATTCATAAACAGGAAACGAAAATACCAGACAGAATAAGAAAACAATTTAAGTGATTCTATTAGCCAAAATTGTATTAGTTTCATTTGATCTAGAAAAGTTTCATTTATTATTTTTTTTAAAGCAGCATAAAAAAGAATACTTAATAACAGTGCCACAAATATGTGCCAGATTATGTACATTCTTCAGAAGCTCTGCTCAAAACAACCTCTAGAAATCCTTCTTCATATCCTTACAAACCATTCACTTCAAGCCTTCGGGTGCTTCCACCCCACTGTAAGTAGCCCCATCTCCAAAATGTATGTTACTCAAATGGCACATCCAGTTGTTTAGATATGGACGGCATTCACACGATAGCTTCATAACTATGAAGACTTTCATCGTTGACGGAAAGACGCTGGACTCTGACGTGCTATTGTGCTAATATAATTAGTAACTATAATTAAAAGCAACGAAACAATTTCAGAACAGAAGACATCTTCACTCAGTCAAAAATGAAGCCTTTCGGGTCAAGAAATCTCTGCAGTAACAATGGATGTCAATAGAATTTCTTGGCTCGTCACCGTCAACCTTTGTCCCGCTCGCCATATCCAGTTGTTGGAAAAATTGAACTTACATCGGTGGTGAACTTATACAGGCTCACTCTAACTGCACATTGGTGGGAGAGGGCATATTCCCTGGAAAATGCTGTCATAATAATGCATTTTTTTACTTAAAATACCAGCATATATACCTTCACAAGCTCTTCTTGGCAAGAAAGCTCAATGTAACTCTTCAGTGACAATGGGTCTCAAAAAGTCTTTTGTCTCGTCATCGTTTCCGTCAACATTAGTCTCGCTCAGTGGCGGATGCAGGGGGCACCCCCCCCCCCCCTAGCGTAGTCTAAATTAGTGTAATTTACTTAATTAACTCAAGTTTGCATAAATTAAACTTGCTCCTAACGCAAGTTCATCGGATACTCCTATTTTGCGCCCCCCCCTAAATTTTTTTTATCGGATCAACCTATCTTACCCCTCCCCCCTAAAAAAATCCTGGATCAGCCCCTGGTCTCGCTCAGCACACTCGGCTGTTGTGAAAATTTAACTTGCAACGGGGGTAAACTTACCCAAGTTGACCCTGCCTACAGAGTCGGGGGTTGGGGAGGGCATATTCCCTGGGAAAAGAAACCTAAAAATACACTTTACATAATGTAAAACATACACACCTTCACAAGCTCGTCTTGGCAAGAAAACTCAATGGAGCAATCTCTCCAGTGACAATGGGTCTCAACAAAATCTCCTGGCTCATCACCACCTCCATCAACACCTTCATCGTCTCCCTCGCCACATCCGGTTGTTGTTGACGTCGCTTCTCTTTTCACCTTAAAAGTTCTGTTTTTCTCTTCGTCAACAGTACTTGAAACAGGATTCGGGGATTCTTTGGGTAAAGGTTCCGTCTATGAAAAAGAGACATAATAAGATTCGCAACATATTACAACTATCAGGATTAGGGTCGCAGGCATATTACATTTTTCCACTTCGCAGCAACGTTCATATACGAAGAACATACAATAATGTATATGTTACCGTGAATGATACAACCATGTTTAATCTCGGCGTTAATTAATAACTTCTCAGAAATCCCTTCCCTCAACGTAGATTTTGTTTGATTTGCGAGTCGACATTGTTATTCTTACGGTGGACTTAATGGTAAAAGTTGTACGTAGGCTAGGTTATGTTAGTTTAGGTTAAGTTAAACCTGGTTATAAATATCAAAATTGTGTTAAATCTAAGCTAACCAAACCTAATCTAAGCTAACCAAACCTAATTTGGCATCATCAAACTTTGCATTAAATTGAAAAAGTTGACTTGCAACACTGACTAAATCCAAGGAGAAAAAAAAAGATATTTTAGACATTCATCGGTGAATGTCGACATCCACGAATATCGAACATTCACGATAACATAAAGATAGAATATACAAACGATTAGAGAGAATTTTACATTATTTGGCAAAACTAATGAAAGAAAAATAAACAGCAGCAACAATAAAAAAATATACTAAGATTGTTTAGCCAGACTTCTCTGCTAAGCCATTTTCAGTAAAACTGAAGAAAAAGATTTAAAAACGAAATAAGGTCCAATCTCAATAAAACGATATAAAATAAACCGTACAAAAAAGAACGATAATTAAAACTAGAAACTAAAATTCGTCTTTAGTAGTTTTCAGGTTCTTTTTATATTATTTCTCATTTTCCTATGCATCTTTATTTGATTTTATTAGCATCTCTTATTTGATGTTATTCATAGTTTTTTCTTGATTCCAGCAGATATTCTTAGGGTATTAAAGAATGATTTAAACTTATTTATTGATAATTGGTGCAAGAAGGAGAAAATTATTAAAGATAGATTTCAGAATTTAATAAACTTGATTTTGACTAGTGTAAGAAATAAAGTGTATTGAATTAATCCAAAAGATTCTTTGAAAAAATCAATATTTTTTAATGCCAATATGAAAAAAGCAATTGCTAATTTACAGAATGAATTTATAATTGTACCAGTTGATAAAACTAGCAATAATTTTGCCATAATTTGTCAGAAACTCTATTGTGATATTTTATCAAAAGAGTTACAAACAACAAATACATACGAAAAGGCCCATATGGAGGATAAGAGTTTAATTGAAAATATAGAAGAAAGAATTTTGAAAAATTTCAATATCAAAATAAATGATAATGACAAACAGTTTCCTTTCTTATATTGGACGATAAAATTTCATAAAAATCCATCAAAACCACGTTTTATTGCTGGGGCAGCAAGGTATCCAACCAGAATTGCGGCTACTGATCTAGTTTTAATTTTAGGAGAACTTAGAAATAAATTTAAAGCATATTGCTCCGGAATTAAAAAATTTTATAACTTTAACCCATATTGGAGTGTTAATAACTCGTTACAAGTGATAGATTCTTTGGTGAATGTTTCAGCTAAAAGAGTCGATTCATTTGATTTTAATACTTTTTATAAAAATTTGTCACTAAATTTAATATTCTAAAAATTGAAAAAGGTGATAAAGAAATCTTTTGTTTTGTCTAATATCGGATTTTTGAAAATTGATACTTTTAATAAAAAAGCCCGATGGATGAATTTCTTTAGAAGCACTATTAATTCAAGATGTTATAGCTTGGATATGGTATGCGATTTATTGGAATTTGTTCTATTTAATACATTTATAAGATTTAGTGGGAATTTATATAAACAAACTGTAGGTATTCCTATGGGTGGGAATGCAAGTCCATTCATAGCAGACCTGTTTTTAAGTCAATTAGAATATGAATATATGATAAATAAAAATAGCCCAAGCAATTTAAAATATAACCTTTCAAATAATAAAAGATATCTGGACGATCTCTTGGTAATAAATTGTGCAGAGTTTATTGAGATTTCAAAAAATATTTATCCACAAGAGTTAATTCTTGAGCCTAGCTATGGGATGGGACACTCCGACCATTTCTTAGATTTAAATATTAATATTTCAAATAATAATAAATTAGTTTTTAAATTATATAATAAAACGGATGATTTTAATTTTGAAGTAATTAATTTTCCATATCTTGAAAGTAATATACATTCAAATATTACTTATTCGGCTTATTATTCCCAATTATTTAGGTATGCAAAAATATGCAGTAATTACACAGATTTTAAAAATAGATGTAAAAAGCTGAGCGAAAAACTGATCTTAAGAGGTTTTTCAGCCAAAAAAATTAGTTGGCAATTCAAAAAATTTAGTTTCATGTATCATGAACTCTTAAGTAAATATACAAAAAATTATAAAGAAATACTGAATGATCTTTTAGTATAATTTCTCGTGCGCTTTTCTTTTTTTTTGGATGTTTGAGTTTCTAGGGGTTTCAAACAAGCTAGAGGATCTTTAAATTGGTAATTGGTTCCAGATACCAATAAAAGATACATCTGGACATGTCTTCATTTGTTCCAGAATGGTCTCTTTCAGTGACCTCTGGGATTTTACTATGGAAACATTGAAACACTTTTTGTATGTAATTTTTAATAGCTTGACTAGTATGCATGTATTTCACAGGTTTTACCTGACATAGGGTTACCATATAGATCTTATGGTAGAGGTGCCACCGTGCTGGGTAAAGAATGTAAAGCCTCGAAACCCGTTAAGGCCGGTGGTATTTCTTCTGATGAGCCCTAAATGGAAGGTTTTACTTGGAGATATTTTTCTAGATTTAAGGTGCTTTTGCTGGTAATTTTACAACGACTTACATTTATTGATGACAACTTTGCATGGATTTGGACTTTTCTATTTGGTTGATGGTTTGGGTATACTGTTTGGTCCTAGGTAGTTGGATGGATGTGTAAGGTGAGAGCCTAGTTCAAGTGCACATTTGTCTGAATTGCTGGATTAGGACGACAGTTATTTTTTTATAATTTGTTAAGTTTTTTTTTTATTTTTTTTTTTTTTTTTTGCCAAGTAATTACCTCTTAAACATAATATGAATTCAGGTTGGATCTAGTGCTGGTGGAGGAATCATCAAAAATTCCTCCCCGACGGACCTTAACCCTGGTTCAGGTTTTAACTTAAATTGATGATTCTTTGGCCACTTTATCACTTATTTTAAAAGGGTTGCATAAGCACATTGTCTATTTAGGGTAGGGTTTTTTTTTTTTTTTTTTTTTTTTTGTATTATTATTTATAGTATACTTTTTAATTGTTGAATGTTGGGTTGGCTATTGGAGATGTCTTGGATTTTTATATTTTTTTTCGGTTTTGCTTTATTTGATTTCGTATTTTATATTGAATAATATTGGTAAGGATTATATTCAAAGGGGTCTGCCGAATATTAGTAAGTGTAATTTCTGATTTAATTCTTAGTCTTCAGAGTAATGATTGGTCTAGTGTTCTTGAAGCTAATGATGTTGAATGTGCAACAAGTTTATTTGTGTGTCGTATGGGCGCTCTATTGGATAAGCATTTTCCTCTTAGGAAGAGACCAAGGAATTCTACACCCACATGCCCATGGATGTCCATAGGTCTGATTAATGCTACACATATGAAGGCGTCTCTGTTCAAGGTTGCATGTAAAAGTAAAACACAGGATGATCTTTTGAAGTATAAACATTATAAAAATGTACTTACGACTTCAGTACGTGCAGCCAAAAGCTCTATTTTTCGCGTCGAATTGATGAGTGTAAGGGGAACTTGCGTATGGTTTGGAATGTAGTTAATGAAGCTATTTCTCGCAAGAAACTCAAACAGTCCCCCCCATGTCATTACAGGAATGCTGATGGATCTATTGTGGATAAAAATTCTTCAGCAAACGCCTTCAATTTGTATTTCACCACTCTTCCTTCAGTTCCCATTCAACCCAAGAATAGAGTAAGTAGTTTTCCCATAGCAGAAAAGTCATTTTTCCTTTCACCATGCAGTGATATTGAGATTTATAGTATTATTTCCCAGCTTCCAAGTAGTCGTTCAGTTGATGGTTTTGGTTTGAGCAATAATGTTCTTAAAAAAATTGGTCAGTTTGTTTCTAACCCCATCTCACACATAACTAACCTCTCTCTTTCTTCTGGTGTTTTCCCTCATTTATTTAAAGTTGCTAATGTTTTACCTTTACATAAAAAAGGTGACTCATCTCAAATTTCAAATTATAGACCCATTTCTCTTCTTCCTGTCATTTCTAAGGTTGTTGAAAGAGTAGTGTATTGTAGACTCTCTTCATTTGTTCTTAGTACTAACACGACTGCAGGAAATTCTCTCATAACTAACCGTCAGTATGGTTTTCGTCCCACTTTCTCTACCTTGTATGCACTTTCAGATGCAACAGAGTTTGTGCGTATTAATCTGGACAAGGGCTTGTGTGTTTTGGGTCTTTTTCTTGACTTTTCAAAGGCCTTTGATATGGTTGACCACTCTGTTCTTTTGTCTAAACTATCTTCATTTGGAGTGCATGGAGTCCCACTAGAATGGTTAAGGTCTTATCTGTCAGGAAGATCTCAGTATGTTTCAGTTAATGGTAATTCTTCCACTACTTTGCCTATATTGAAGGGTGTCCCACAGGGCTCTGTGCTTGGACCACTTTTGTTTTTAATTTACATTAATGATCTCGTTGATGGTCTTCATCCCCTTGTGCACCCTATTCTTTTTGCTGATGACAGTAACTTTTTGATTGCTGCAGTGGACTTGCCATCTGCCACTTCTCTAGCTCAAGGTCTTCTTGATAAAGTAAAAGATTGGTGCTGGTCAAATGGTATGACTCTCAACAGCCAAAAAAGTGCCATTGTATACTTCAGGACCCCTTATCGTATGAGAGATGTAAGGGAGCCAATCATCCTGACTTATGGGAATGATGTTATACGGCAAGCTGCTATGGTGAAATTTCTTTGTTTGTATCTTGACTGTTTTTTCTCTTTCAAGCCTCATATAACTCACACCCGTTCCCTCATCTTCCGCCAGTCTTCAATGTTGCACCGGGTTAACTCATTTCTTCCCCCAGATGTTATGCTTTCTCTTTATTATGCTTTTATATATCCTTACCTTTCTTATTGCTGCTCTGTCTGGGGTAATACTAATAAATCTCTTCTCTGCTCACTTCAAACAGCCCAAAATAGGGCAGTGAAGGCAACTTTTCTTCTCTCTCGGCTTTACCCTTCCTCTGATCTTTATAATGATACTGGAATAGCTCCGCTGAATCGTATTGTGAGTAAAAGTAATCTTTATTTAGCGCATTCTGCTTTTCTAGGTACACTTCCACCGCCTCTACAGCAATTTTTTTCACGGACAGGCTCAGGTAGGTACTCTACTTTTCTACGTAGTTCTTCTCGTAGATTTATTTTGCCCAAACGTTCATCTACAGCAGCCCAGAGGTCTCCTGTTTATAATTCAATTCAATTATGGAATTCAATCTCACCGGATGTCCCATTATTTCTGTCTGCAAAGGCAGTTATTCGTCGTGTATTTCCAGTTTAGTAATTTCTCTCTCCTTCGTTTATTTTCCCTGTTTTCTCTTTTCCTAGTGTTTCTCCTTTTTTTTTTTTCCCTTTTTTTTCGTTTTTTTTTTTTTTTTTTTTTTTTTTTTTTTTTCTTTTCTTTTTTTTTTTTTTTTTTTTTGTATGGTATTGTTTATTCTCTTTAATCTTTATTTCATATATATTGTTTGATTTAGAGTAATATTTATGGTTGTCTTAGTACTTTATTATTGTATTGTAAGGCCCACAACAAGCCAAGCTTCATGGGCTAAATAATTTTTCTTTACGTTTGTAATATAGTTTAGTATTAATAAAATGATTGATGATTGATTGATTAATGGTCGTTGTTTTCTTTGTCAAGATCACTTCATCCCTCGAAATTATGTTAAAAGCACTTTATATAATAAAAAGTTTCAATGTTTATTAACTGGATAGGAAAATTTCAAAACAAATAATATTATATACTTACTAGAATGTAAAAATTTTCAATTACAGTACGTGGGGGAAACAATTAACAATATATATAAGAGATTTTTGGGACATAAAACTCCAATTACCAAGGAAAAAACTAATAATTATCTAGTTCAACATGGTAATAATGGTACTCTCTCTGTATCGAATCTATTTATTACAATTTTAGAAAATCTTGAAATAGAAAACCTTTCTAAAGAGGAAAAAAAATAATACAGTATAAAGAAGAGACGAGTAGTTTATCCAGGCTCATTGTCCTGTATATAATTCTGGTATAACTGATTTAGTAGCGAAACACGGAGACGTGTCCAATGTAGTGTCTAACTGTCTTTGTGGTCTAACGGAGAATACATACTTCAAGTAACATATTAAATTTAAACACAGATCAAGATGAATTAGGAAAAATAATAAAAATAAATATTTATATTTAAATGCATTTTTAATAGATTTAGGTCACACATTTTAGAATAATTAACTGATTAGTTTAATACAATATCTAAATAAGTTAACAAGTAATAATTTAATAAAAGTATTCTTGATTGCAAAAAATAGTAAAAAATTTAACTAAGAAAATAAATTAATTTATTACATAGTTTGTATTTTAGATAAATCAAAATTTAGATCAAAATGTACTACATATGAAAAAATTTTAAATAAGGATAATAGATTATATTTGTCTATTAATTTTTGTTATAAACAAATATAAGATATTAATTTGCCAAGAATCTTAAACCAGCGGAGAGTAAAGAATGCCCTTCCATGTAATTTGGTATATAATGGTAGTCCAATTTTAACATATAAATTTTCAAAAACAATTGGTCAAATGATTTTTAACTATAATTCAATACTTAAAAAACTGGACAGGGGGAGTAATTGGAAACCGGTTTGTAATTGTGAGCACTTTTTACTGAATTGTGGATCAAACTTATAAGCATATTGTAACGGGGGATTTGTCCATTATAAAGCATCGTGATCTTCAAAAGATAATAAAAATGGGGGCTAAGTTCCGTTTTTCTTACCACATAAGGCAAGCAGATATTCTTAGGGGATTAAAGAATGATTTAAACGTATTTATTGATAATTGGTGCAAGAAGGAGAAAATTACTAAAGATAGATTTCAGAATTGGATAAACTTGATTTTGACTAGTGTAAGAAATAGCATGTATAGAATTAATCCTACAGATTCTTTGAAAAAATCAATATTTTATAATGCCAATATGAAACAAGCAATTACTAATTTACAGAATGAATTTATAATTGTACCAGTTGATAAAGCTAGCAATAATTTTGCCATAATTTGTCAGAAACTCTATTGTGATATTTTATCAAAAGAGTTACAAACAACAAATACTTACGAAAAGGCCCATATGGAGGAGAAGAGTTTAATTGAAAATATAGAAGAAAGAATTTTGAAAAAATTCAATATTAAAATAAATGATAATGACAAACAGTTTCCTTTCTTATATTGGACGATAAAATTTCATAAAAATCCACCAAAACCACGTTTTATTGCTGGGGCAGCAAGGTGTCCAACCAGAATTGCGGCTACTGATCTATCTTTAATTTTAGGAGAAATTAGAAATAAATTTAAAGCATATTGCTCTGGAATTAAAAAAATTTCTAACTTTAACCCATATTGGAGTGTTAATAACTCGTTACAAGTGATAGATTCTTTGGTGAATGTTTCAGCTGAAAGAGTCGAGTCATTTTATTTTACTAAATTTTATACAAAATTGTAACTAAACTTATTATTAGAAAAAATGAAAGAGGTGATAAAGAAATATTTTATTTTTTCTAAAACATGATTTTTGAAAGTTGATACTTTTAATAAAAAAGCCCGATGGACGAATTTCTTTAGAAGTACTATTAATTCAAGATGTTATAGCTTGGATATGATATGTGATTTATTGGAATTTGTTCTATTTAATACATTTATAAGATTTAGTGGGGATTTATATAAACAAACTGTAGGTATTCCTATGGGTGGGAATGCAAGTCCATTCATAGCAGACCTGTTTTTAAGTCAATTAGAATATGAATATATGATAAATAAAAATAGCCCAAGCAATCTAAATATAACCTTTCAAATAATAAAAGATATCTGGACGATCTCTTGGTAATAAATTGTGCAGAGTTTATTGAGATTTCAAAAAATATTTATCCACAAGAGTTAATTCTTGAGCCTAGCTATGGGATGGGACACTCCGACCA
This sequence comes from Artemia sp. Qi Xiang Cuo, assembly GCF_049724085.1. NCBI lineage: Eukaryota > Metazoa > Arthropoda > Branchiopoda > Anostraca > Artemiidae > Artemia > Artemia sp. Qi Xiang Cuo. The sequence continues at coordinate 67,360,585 of NC_142802.1, read as the reverse complement.
TTTCTTAGATTTAAATATTAATATTTCAAATAATAATAAATTAGTTTTTAAATTATATAATAAAACGGATGATTTTAATTTTGAAGTAATTAATTTTCCATATCTTGAAAGTAATATACATTCAAATATTACTTATTCGGCTTATTATTCCTAATTATTTAGGTATGCAAAAATATGCAGTAATCACACATATTTTAAACATAGATGTAAAAAGCTGAGGGAAAAACTGATCTTAAGAGGTTTTTCAGCCAAAAACATTAGTTGGCAATTCAAAAAATTTTGTTTTATGTATCATGAACTCTTCAGTAAATATACAAAAAATTATAAAGAAATACTGAATGATATTTTCATCTAGTTTCTCGGGCGCTTTTCTTTTTTTTTTTGATGTTTGAGTTTCTAGAGGTTTCAAACAAGCTTGAGGATCTTTAAATTTGTGATTGGTTCAAGATACCAAAAAAAGATACATCTGGACATTTAGTCATTTGTTCCAGAATGGTCTCTTTCAGTGACCTCTGGGATTTTACTATGGAAACATTGAAACACTTTTTGTATGTAATTTTTAATAGCTTGACTAGTATGCATGTATTTCACAGGTTTTACCTGACATAGGGCTACCATATAGATCTTATGGTAGAGGCGCCACCGTGCTGGGTAAAGAATGTAAAGCCTCGAAACCCGTTAAGGCCGGTGGTATTTCTTCTGATGAGCCCTAAATGGAAGGTTTTACTTGGAAATATTTTGCTAGATTTAAGGTGCTTTTGCTGGTAATTTTACAACGACTTACATTTATTGATGACAACTTTGCATGGATTTGGACTTTTCTATTTGGTTGATGGTTTGGGTATACTGTTTGGTCCTAGGTAGTTGGATGGATGTGTAAGGTGAGAGCCTCGTTCAAGTGCACATTTGTCTCAATTGCTGGATTAGGACGACAGGTTTTTTTTTTTTTTTTTTGTTTTTTTTTTTTTTTTTTTTTTTTTTTTGCCAAGTAATTACCTCTTAAACATAATACTAATATCTTTCTTGTTTCACTTTGTCTTGTCTGAAGAAAGCTGTTCAAAAATCTCAGTTTTCGGTCACAGTGGCTCAAGCTGTTCAGAAATCTCAGTTTTCAGTCACAGTGGCTCAAGCTGTTCAGAAATCTCAGTTTTCAGTCACAGTGGCTCAAGCTGTTCAGAAATCTCAGTTTTAAGTCACAGTGGCTCAAGCTGTTCAGAAATCTCATTTTTCAGTCACAGTGGCTAACGCTGTTCAAAAATCTCAGTTTTCAGTCACAGTGGCTCAGCTAATGAGTGTCCCTCTACGGGTGGACTTTTTAAAAGCACCTATTAGTGGATCCTTGAACATAGTAACGCCTATCTGATTTAGCAATTATGATTTTATGATTTGGCATGATTATGGTTTAGCCATGGTAATACCCACTATTGCCAAATTAGTAGTAATATTAATGCCACTACTAACTACTAATTGCAGCACCAAGCCACCTGGTGCCAACACAGATGTGCCTGTACATCCCCCTCCTCCTCTGCTCCAATCTTTTTAAATTTTTATTCTTTACTCCCTTCAATTCTCAACTTCCTTTAAACCATTTCTTATAGCCAAGGCCGTATCCAGAGGGAAGGGGGTTTGAATACCCCCCCCCCAATATTTGTCTGACTCGTAAAAACGTAACAAAAATGGATATAAAAATATTTTACGCCTTTTAAGGGTTTTTGTATACCCCCCCCCCCACAAAAAAAACTTGTGTAAAACACGCCCCGACAAAAATCCTAGATACGGCCCTGCTTAAAGCCACTTCCTATTCCATGCGGGAACAATTTCCGTTTGGCCCCAGATTAATGGCCAAAAAGCCATAAAAAAATGTTGTTAAACAATCGTAACTAACCATAAATTATTAATGGTGAACCTTTTGGGCTTGGTGGCCCACAACAGAAAAATCTTATGGCACATACATCCCTTGAAACACGAACTGGATATTACTGATGTCGCAACGTCCGACGAAATCATTTTGGGAGGTGGAGCTAAAAAACTGTATTTCGCCACTGCCAGATCTATAAAAAACGCAATATTCCACCATGGAGTTGACATTTGGAAGAGGGAGGACAAGTTCGAAAAATTTCGAATTATATTTCCGATTATGGAGGAAACGAAATAAAAACCTGTAAAAACACCGACGTTAAGGGTGACAGAAAAGGACCTCCGCCGAGCTTGCCAGCCCAGGTCATGTTCTATATATTAGGACCAGTCCTGTTAACTCTCCTCACAGAAGAGGTGCGCTTGACGCAATACTACTGAACTGTTAATCAACATGCAGCTTAAACGGTTTATCATTATCAACCTTCATTAACAAGATGAAAATTTACTGTGACTTTAAATGAGTTAATTTGACTGAAGCAAGATAACAATTCATGCAGGAACAATAACTCAGGTACGAATGACAACTGACAATTCATCTGCTAGCCAAATGATTAGTTTTACTCATTCCATCAGAAAAGGCCCCTCCCACTTCAAGTGTATGCAAGAGAGGAAGCTTTCAATGTTCTAATAGAATGCCATTTATCTTGATTGTCCAAAATTAAGTATTGCAATTGCTGGGAATTGATTTGCTTTAACAAGAAAATTGCCATCGTGGTAGTTCACAGCAAGCCAGAGTAACAGGGCGGGGAAAGGGCTTTCAGACCAGTGCCACATCCCCGAATGTCAAGGTTTTTGCAATTACCCCCATAACTTTTCATGTGTTCTACACAATTTATTTTTTTCCGTTTGTTCATCTTTTTTTTTCGACATAACACCTTTATATTAGTTGTTGTTTTCTTAGACCACAGTGCCGTTCTAAGACGAACAAATGCACTTTAAAATGGGGATAAATCCATTTATTTAGACAGTGAAAAAGTTCGTGCAAAAGTCCAGATATTTCGATCACATATACAGCGTCGCTAAAATAAACTTTCACGAACAAATAAACTTTCAAATGGGGATAAATCCATTTATTTAGACAGTGAAAAAATAGGTACAAAAGTCCAGATATTTCGGTCACATATACAGCGTCGCTGTATATGCGACCTAAATATCTGGACTTTTGTACCTATTTTTTCACTGTCTAAATAAATGGATTTATCCCCATTTGAAAGTTTATTTGTTCGTTTGTTCATCTTGTTTCTTTCTAGTCTTTCTCCTTAGTTCGGCAGCAAACGTCGGAACATTTTGGGCTAACGCATTTGTCTGAACTATCTGTTATTAATTTGTTTACTATTTCAATTGCTTTAGACGTGTTTTCCACGCCTAAACTGTCAGACGAGCCAAAACACATAGGTCGACAATTGACTTGATTGGGCCCTCGTGATTGGACCCAAGCTGATAATTTGTTTCTAGAACAATTCTCAGCGGTATTTCTAGACTATGTATATTATAGATGGGAATTTTATTTATAGCTTAACTTTTATTTTCTGTAAAATATTTTCTTTTCCTGGCTTGACTTAATGCTTCCTTAGTTGTTTCTTCTGAGCTAAGCTGAACATCAATTGTAAGCGTAGCTGCAAAATATCTGACAATTCTTTTGTTTACTATTTTATTAGTCTTAAAACGTTTTGACTACAAACAAATCTTGAGTTTTACTATCAACCATTACCGCACGGTAAAGAATTCACATATAAAGGAGTTAATCTACGTTTTTACATAAAAAAATCTCAACCTCTCACAGTTTTAAGAAGAACAATACGAAATTAAGTTTTAATTAATATTTAAGTCGCTCATCTACACTTTACAGACAGAGGTATGAACGCTTAATTTCGGCTGATTTCTATTTAAGGAACCGACAAAGATGTTGCTGGATTAATGACTTAATTTGGCATTTCAGGTATAAAAAAAAACTAATTAAAGATTGTAACTATTCCACTAATACAGTCAACGTATTGAAGAAAGTAGAATGAATGTAAAGTAATAACCGCTCTGATGCTTAGCAGACCGTCAACAAAGTTCGTCACAGAATAACTAAACGAGGCATATAGGCAGGCCCGGATAAAGGGCGTTTTGGCCCAATCGGGCCCCACGTTACCACCAAAATGAACAAAAAGAGATTTTGAAATTTAAAGTGAATCGTTTTTGACGATAAGAGAAAAATTATGAGTTATTCAAATAATCAAAAATATATTTATTTGAAGTTTGCATTACTGGATGATATTTATTATTAAATAATATATGCTTTATAATATACCCATAAAAGTTCATGTCAAATTTATTGAATCTAATCGGGATAGTCCTATATTAGAGATTTTGTAATATGCGATGAAACTAGCTTACGTACTTAAACTACAATGCATGTAATTTTATTTGAATATTTAATATATAGAGAGGGCCCCGCAAAAAAGATCTAATCGGGCCCAGTATCTATTCATTCTTGTCCTTCATATCAGAAAGGAGAAGGGGAAGGGGTGCCACTCCACGTCAAAATCTCACGTTATTTCGCTTATAAATTGTATTTTATCAAATGTCTAACCTTTGTTTCAATGAAAATGATACAATATAGAAAATTTATATGACATAACTTTGATGTGGGTTATGCAATTGTATTTATGATTTTTTTTTATTCAGCCCATAGGGCGGCTGGGCCCTTTCCCCGTACCTTCCATCTACAAAAACGTTATGTTTTATACATACGTACTCATCAGTCACAATTTTCAAAAATTCGAATTATTTTAACAATCAGGGTATTTTGTCATTTACATTACATGATAAGATACACTGAAAAGCACTGCCTGTATCAATCGATTAGTATATATCACAGTTTATAGAATTAGCAGTATGATCATTCCCTATCTCACCCATTATAAAAACCCGGACCGAGTGCTCCAGAGAACGTTTTTGCAGATATAAACATAAGCGGCATTAGATCTTTTCACGGGTAGACAAGTCGGATTTCTCTTGGACGCGAAACAAGTGGAAACCCGTTATTACGAATAATGCCCTTTGTAACCATTTCTCATTGATTGACGGAAACAGATTAACCCGTTAATGCAGAAATAAGTGGGAGGAGCTTTTTGTTCGCACCGAGAATGAAGACCAGAAATGACCTGCGATAAACTTACTGGATAATTCTATAAACTGTGGTATATATCTAGAACTGAAATATGAGATTAGGTTGATCCGACAAAGGAAAACATCTTAGAATATATCAATCCAACATTTTTTTTTTATATATTCTTGTCAATGCATACCTTTTTTGGCCTTTTTTAATTGTTTAACACGTATTTCAACCCAAAATGGTTCAATATATTTTTTTTTATTTGCTTTAAAATATGCGTCTAAATGTGTTTAGAACCTGTTTTTTTAATTTTCAATATATATTTCGACCCAAAATTGTTCAAGTTATTTATTTTTTAGCAAATGCGCGTAAATGTGTTTAGAATTTGTCAATTCAACGAATTTTGAAAGCTAATTATAACAAAATTATAACAAAGCTAGTTTTTTCATTTTAATGTTTAACATGTTTCAACCCAAAATTGTTCAATATATTTTTTTTTGCTTAAAATAATTCATTGTCTTATATTCAATTCAAAGTTAATTATTCGTTTTTTTCATTTCAGCACAAAATTTTTATTCTTAAATATATTTTTTGGCTTGTTTCTTTTTTTTTTTAAATTTGTGTAAATATAGCATTAATAGTAAAAAAAAATACCAATCTTTTTTTGCAACTTTGGTAAAACTGCGTCAAAGCATGAGCGGGGTTCTCGCGACAACTTATCAATTTTGGTTAATATTTTAAACTACCTTAAAAAATTAAATAAAAGTCATATTTTTCTCATAATCAACATGCTGTAAAATTTTCCTCAGCAAGTATTTAGCTTCATCTTTCCTAGGCTAATTAACTTATTTATTTCAAACTATTAAATTTCTATTATAGTTGAATCAAAAGTAATTCGGTGAATTTATTCGGCATTTCAGCGCTATCTGTAAAAGTTCAGTCGCCGGTTTATTTTTTTATTTATTTTTTTTCACTTGTCCTGCTGTACGTCACTTCAAATAATTAAATTAAAAAAACAAAACAATTTTTCTGAACGAAAGTAAAGAGCGACGTTAAAACTTAAAACAGACATAAATAAGCGAGGGGGGGGTTACTGTTGTATTATCTATAACACACGCGAATATTGTATAGCGAACACGATAAAAGAAACTAGTCATGCAGGTTTCTTTCAACGGACAATTCCTATGCCGAGCATTGCAAACAGTGGTTTAGACTTTAGTTTTTTGGGGTTGAAGGGGCAAAAAAAGGTACCTAATTTAGGTTAGGTTACGTATTTAATATATGCTATGCTTTACCCCCACTCCCCTGATGTGCAAATATATAGCTGAAATTTGTTCCTAAACTCTTATATTTTTATCATATTTTGTTTTATTTCATTAGCATTAGCCAAACTTCACTTCACGCGTGTGTTACAGATAATACAACAGTACCGAGGGGGGGGGGGTTCCACCTGACGTTCTCAATGTTTCAAGAATGGATACATTAGGACGTGAGGAATTCAACTTTTTAAGAAGTTCAACTTTTTAAAACTAATGTTTCGAGTACGAAGGTTCATTTAAAAAAATTTTCTTTAAAATTAAATTAAATAGTATATATAAAATTAAATGGAAATATAAAATTAAATGGTAAAATTAAATAGCTCAATCATTTTGAAATAAAATATGTAAATAAAACATTTTTGAATACCAACTGGCTATATATTCATTCAAATTAAAAAATCGAGTTCAAATTCATTCAAAAATCGTTTAATACAAAAACACCTTCACAAACATTTGGGACAGCAGTACTTAGACACGTGACAGCTGCACGTGGCTTCTGAAACTATTGCAAAGGTATGTAAACAGCTTGTGGTAGGTTCGAACTGATTGGCTGATTGTTTAAACTGATGATATCGATTTTTTTCAGGGCTCTATCAAAACTTGTACTTTCTTTGTTTAAACAATGGTAAGCACTACCTTGTTGTGACACCACCAGCGTTTCCAACGCGGTACAAATGTACCGTTTTTGGTACAATTTAGAGGTCCTGGTACAGTGCAGTACATTTGGAAATTTTTTAGTACACATCAGATTTCCTGGTACATTTAGGTTTTACTTGCTTCTTTTTGATTCAAATATCTGTTCCAAGTTTTAGTTTATTGGAAATTTTCATATTGTTAGGGCAAATTTTTAACCTATTGCGCCGATGGTGCAAATTACTTTCTTGCGGTACAATTTTAATCGGAAAACTGGTAAAGTTTATTTCAAAGCGTCGGCAACACTGGACACCACCAATCTTGATACTTGAAAAGAGCGCAAAGAAATATAATTTTCATCACTGAGCCCTCTCCCAATATTCTAATACCACTTGCTCAATATGATTACCGCTGTGAAAAAGAACAAAAAAAAAACAACTAAAACACAAATGTCAACATTTGTCCGTGACCACCCCTTCTCAAGAAAAAAAAACATGAAATTTTGTGCTTCTGAGTGCAGAAGGATGAAGCCTGGGCAACGTAGTTCTCAAACACGTTGAGTTTGATGCTGCAATTTTCATCTAGATCATACCGCTTTAAGGGCTTGGATATATCTTCTTTTCTATATTTATTACGTTAAGAAATTTATGAAATATGAGTGGGTTTTACATATATAGAATCAAAGTAAAAACCTTGATTCTTTGATATATGTTGCTATCAAAATTCTGTTTTCTAGAGTTTTTTCCTACTGACTCTTTACTTATAGTTTCTTACTATGCTCAATCTGATATAAATGCATAAGATAAGTAACTGATATATAATGTAAGCATCTAAATAGATAATTTAGGTAACTGTCGTTGGATTTTTTTTGCTAATTTTTAAATACTATCTCCCCTACTTATTGCTAAGTATCGAGACTCGTAAGAAAAGATTAAGAACGTCTAAGCGCCAAGGAGAGGGGAGGGGCAAAAGCAATCTAGAAAATCTTGAAGAAAGAGGCGAAGGATAGTAGACACAAGCGATCAGGCCGTATCCAGGATATTTCTTTGGGGGGGGGGGTTCGGGGAATGGGGTTTTAAAAAAACGCATATAATTTTTTTATATATGCATTTTTACGAGTTTACGGGCCGGATAAACATTTCGGAGGGGGAAGGGGGTCAAAAACCCTAACCCCCTGGAAACGACCTCACGTATGTTGCATATTCTTCTTCCTGAATTGTCATCCCTTATATTCTGACATTGGTCCTCTTATTCATTTAAATGTTTTATACTTATTTACTTATACTTCTATACTCTTATGTGCTTCCAAATTATCCAAGAATTTTTTTCCGGATATTTGGGAGAAAATCCATTTAGAAATGCTGAGTGTAAAGGTCCGCAATTTTTCCAACAACATTACCTGGAAAAAAAGGGACTGAAGAGTAGAAGATTGAAATCATAGAAATTTTACATATAATAATAAAGAATAGAAACTACAAACATAGAGGGGAAGAAAGAACACTAGAATTTCTTACCTCTTGCTTAATACCACCCAGATTTGTTAAGCAATGTTGATGCATTCCTCCCAGCTGGAAAAAATTCTGCTGATGTTGCATAGCGAGAGTTGACTGAGGATGTAAGTATGGAGGCAAGTAGGGCGAAGAGGGGGTTCCGAGGTTTCCTAAGCTACCACTTCTCATCAAATGCGCTTGTAACTGCTGTAAGTGAGTAGGAGGAAGTGGAGGTACCCCGAGAGCTGGACTCAATGCTCCTTAAAATAAAGTCAATATTATATTTAATATTTGAGTAATATAATACTTAAATTTATAATTTGACCACAAAAAAAGGTCATTTCAAGCGATCGAAGCGAATTGCTTTAAGCGATTGAGAAGATTTTTTTACTTCCCCTCAAGAAAAAATCCTGGATACTACCCTGGATTTAACCTTATTCAAATCCATGATTGTTTATTACTAGACTCTAATGCGAATAGAATGAATGGAGATCGCTTCAAACTGTGATTTTATCTAAATGGTCCATAAATCATACGATTGACAACACTGGTTGGGACAAATCTTGCCCCTTAAAGACCAATCAGATGAAATGTGTTCATTTCAGGAACGGAATTTTTTAGAATCGTAGGGGGGAGCAAGAATTTTTTCGATTTTTCAACGAAGATACAAAAATAAAGTATTTTTCAAAATGTAGATGGAAACAGTTAGTTTTTTGGATTTTTCCAATAAAAGCACCAAAAGAACTTTTTCGAAATATAGGCAATTTCCCCACCTCCCTCCTAATTTATATTCCTGGTTTATTTCCCTTTATTTCTTTTTTTTTTACAGAAAATAACAAGAATAAAAATAAAGGTATATATCCGTTTAAACATACAGATAACAGGGAACTTCTTTTTTCTTTCGCTATTCTTGTCTGGCTATATAGTTTAGAGATGGTTTTGGTCAAATTTTATTTTAACTGAGATATAACTATACACTATGCCTTTAAAAATAAACCAAACTTTAGTTTTTTTTTTGTTTTTTTTTACTGGGAGTTTAAGGGCGTTTTTTTTTTGTATTCAACTGTCCCCTTTAAAGAGTTTTTGTGTGCTTGACTACTTTTACATTTTGTCGTGGTGAATATTCATGCGCAATGACTAATTGTGGACAACTTAGATGACGAAATCAGTCGGTTTTGGACTTTTAGCCTATGAGTTAGCTTCCAAAAAAGTACACAAGTACACCAATATTCCACAGCCTGGAGAAAAGAACAAATATCAAAATGTACAAACACAGTATAAAGAACAAACGGTCTTGTTATTCTATCAGTTTTCCTTGACATTCATGAATACATCATTACTACCATGTCGAATAAAATATTTTGAGAACCCCCAAGGCAAGGGACATAAAACATATACTAAGAAATGCTGTAGCTCATTATTTAATACTGAAAGTACCATGGACATGAAAATAAAAGCATTGTTTGACCCCTGGATCCATCTTAGGATCCAGGAAAATCCTCTCAGGAAGGATCCATCTTAGGATCCATACCTGAAAACCACGATATTCTACAGTTTTTATGGTTGTTTTTAAATTATTAAGTATTTAGAGTACTGCAATATTTTTGTCAGTGCTGCCACGTTAAATCGTCAAAATTAGTAAGCAAAACCAACCAGTTCAATTTGACAATGCTTTTTGTACGTCAAATTTCCCATTAATTTTTGTTGATTATCAAAGTCAACTACAGGTTCAAAGAAAATCTACGAATTCATAAGTTGTTTGGTGTCATAAGTTTTAGCCTATTTTTTCGCTGATTATTCAACATCATTTCTATTTTTTTGTATTGCCCCGCTACTACTAAAACTGCATTACTGCATATGGAGGTATCTTCCATTAAAAATTGTAATCAAACTTTTAAAGATATATCACTTGACCAAATCAAACAATCAGACCTGATTTTTACTGTCCTTGGTGCTTTGATAGCGCATAAGATAATGCCCGAGCCACATTATAGTCACACTTGTGACATTATAGTCACAATTAGTCACATATACGGTATAACTTAAAAAACTAGGAAGAATCGTTGAGTCAAATTTTAATGGAATAGGCCTCCCTTTTTAAAGTAAAAAAATATAGTAAAAAGGTTTTTTACAACAAAAAATTCCTTTTTGTAGTAAAAACCTACAAAAAGTTTGCAGTTTTTTGTAGTAGCAGACAGTAAACTAAAAAAAAAACATGTGTGAAAAATTTGAGAAAAAAGTAGTAAAAACGTATGACACCAAAGAGCTTCTTAAAAGGCTTTCCTTTGAAGGAGTAGTTGTCTTTGGGAATCGTCAACAGGTTGACAATGTTTGAATTTTTACGGACGAAAAACACTATCAAATTTAACTAATTACTTTTACTTACTTATTTTCATTGTTTAACGTTGCAACACTGACAAGAATGTGATACTGCCTTAAAATCTTCATAATTTAGAAACAACCAAAGGAAAAGTACTTAAAAAATTGGGGTTTTTAGGTATGATTAGACTCGTCATAAAGAAAAATTCGACAGCATTTTGGTGATTTTGCAATAGATCCGATTTTTTTTGCATAGGAAGAGCAAAAACTAGTCCCTTGATTTTGTCATTTATATTGTACGAAAGAGAACTCATTTCGAATTGACTTCAAGAATTTTTGAATCTCGAAAGTGACTTATCAAATTTTTAAGCTCTAAACTCGAATTGCAGCTTTTTTCAGAACTAAAAAATATGATTGCACCAAATCATCCATCCTGAAATTTTACAGAACAAAATTGCAAAAACTTACGGTTCACAAGAAATACGGAACCACAGGCAAACTAAAAACAACAATTAATAAATAATATTAAAATTAGAGGTGGGGGGGGGGTGCCCGGGACTAAAAAAAATTTGGATAAGTCACAGAAAGGCAAAGTCGCCAAGGAACATGACTACCAATTTCATTTCAAGACATTTTTTTTCCAACATTGACATGCATAACTTGTTTGAATCTTGTACGTATATATTTATAGGAGGAAATTCTATTATTTTTACCGTTTCTTATCCTAAACTTTCTTTTTCATTTCCTAAGCTTTTTTTATCTTTTTATTTCAAAGAAATGATAAATAGAAATAAGATTTAATTGATTTTCCAATTATTTCCAATAGCAAGTTTGACTTTAATACAGATCACCGAATATTAAATAACTAACCATCTAAACATGAAATTAAAAACTAAATAACTGTTACATAACTAGAATATTTATTATGTAATAAAGTTATTCAATAAATATTTTCACAATATTTTAATTAACTATTAAAAAAAGATTAAAGATAAATGATTAAACATTGAATAGTTAAACATTGGTTTAAGTTGGTTTGACAATCTACTGTCAAAACCATTTTGTGACACCCGAATTTCACTAGTTAAACTCCACGATAAAATTTTCAACTTTTAAGCGTCGAATTTTACTCTTAACTTTATAGTTGTTCGAGTTTTTCTCAACATCACTCATTTTGGCTATGTTAAATTTAGGACGTAGTTCGAGTCTTTCGTAGTAAATTTAGGACGTAGTTCGTAGTTCGAGTCTTACCTGCTGAAAGATGTCCATAAGACCCTGAAGTACTTGAGGACCTGGAGCCATTCATAAATGAAACTAAGGAGTTCGGAGAAAATCGGATCATAGAACCAAGATCAAGGGAATCAGAGTAGGGTGAATTCGAAAGAGCTCGCTTCCTACTTTGGCGGATTTGAGCTGGTCGTGGGCTTGCCAATCTTGATCCTGTTGAGAGTACAATTTCATTATTTCTTATCCCCAAATATTAACAAGAATGGCGAGCACACATACAGAATGGAGTTTTCAACCCCGACCCCGAAAACCTCAAGATTGACAGCGATTGTCCGGATTATCTACAGTTTTCGTAAAAATCACACTTGATGTTTTTTGGGTTCACCCACTCCCCTCCAAGTGACTTCCTTTTAAAAATGTGTCTTTTGTTTAAGCTAAAAATCAAGAATAATGTATCCACAACTTCAGAATACATGTCTTCAAAATTTAACATCAAATCCCCTTCCCCTCCAAAATTAGTCCAAAAAACCTTCCGCCTGGGAAAACGGCAACAGGAATCAACATGGCAAGCGAATGTCAACTTAAAGTTCAATAGCAATTGACTTTTTTTTGCATAATAAAGATACTAGATTAGTAACTAGCAATAAGTAGTAGTAGCAGTAGTAGTAACTGGACTAGTAACTGGATACTAGGTTCTTCAACTAGCCGTAAGTGTAAAAAAACAGAAATAGATTAAAAGACGAGTATAAAATCTACAGGGGAGAAATTATAGAAAAAATAGCAAGGAAGCGAATAGTTAGTAGCAAAACGAGAAAAATGTAACTAAGGAAAAAAATAAGGAAAATTAAAAACAAGGAAAAAAAAGAGAGAACAATGCAAACATTTCGGTCGAGACATCCGCTTAGCCGTCCTCGGTGTACAATTAAGAATAGAAAAAGTACAGATAGAAGTCCACATGACAACATAAAAAGACACAGCATAAAAGCAAACACTAAAACTGTCTATGATTTCGTTTTTTCTTTGTTACATTTTCTCGTTTTGACAAGTTTAAGGCCCATTCACAATAAGATTTTATGTTATCCGAGATTTAGCTAGCGCTAAATTGAGCGAATCAGACTTTTTATAAAATTTTCTGATTTCTAGTGCCAATCAGAAAATTCAATGAAAAATGTCATTGTGAATGGACCTTTAGCCATTGTTGTCTCACAAATTATTTTTATTTATTAGCAAATAATTGAAATCAACGTTACAAAAAAAAACAAAGAGCTAGGCGAGGGAAAATTATATGATTTAAAAAATTGAGACAACTAATAAAAAAAAAATTAGCTACGCTGTAGTCCAATGGGCTCTGTTTCTAGTGCAGTCGAATGTCAAATATAATGCAGCAATTTAGGAAATTGCAGGAAATAAGTAAAATCCGTGACTGTCGTTTTATTCAGCGTGACTAGTAAGCCAAAGAAAAAACTTATTTCTTTACGAGGACATAGCCTTAATATCTCAATGAATAGCATTTCCGATACAGAATCTGCCATGCTGAGCTGATAAAAATTGAATTTACTTAATGAAATTCATAAAAATTAGCTAAATGGGTGAAAATATATGAAAAAATTAGTTGAATTAAAACAAAATTGGAAAAAATTGCCCCAACACGGATGCATCGGGATGGTGATTTCCGTCATTTGGACTAGCAATATTCTAACACGAGCTTTTCGTGCATTAGGTTTGCAAACTATAAGGAGGGGGGATTTTTCTTTACCCCTAGATTCCGAAAGACGCCTTTTATTGGGTAGTTTTTTTTTAATGTATTTTCGGGCATTTTCATTGAAAAATTGAAAAACAACAAAATTATCCCCCTGAATTTTGAAAACTACACACCCCTCTTACATTTCTGTGAATCCATACTGCTTCCAAACTATTTTGAGTATGGTTTTTATTTATCTCATAACGCGCTTTGGCTTCCTGTCATTTAACAAAATAGTTTTTGGCACGGAAATTAGGAAATACTAGTGTCATAATCTAAAAGACTATTTTCCAAGTTTATAAACAGGATATTACCTCGCAGGTGTAAAAAGGAACTTGTGAAACACTGTTAGTTTTTCTAACGTGATTGCCAGCTCTTGCTTTCAAACAAGATGAACTTGTGAAACTCGTTTAAATTCGTAGTGTTTCTTTTCGTGTATTTTCCTGTGTTTATTTTTTTATGTTGTTCGAGTTCTTTGTATTTCATAACATTAGCAAAGAAATTCCACGATACACCTTAGTCAGGGCTGCCACACGTAGCACGAAAATCTATTTTATCACTGTTTCATGTGTAGCACTGTAGCATGTCCAACAGGGTTGCCACCTGTAGCACGAAACCGCTATTTTAGCACTACTACAATCAAACTTTTGACTACAGCCTCAAAAATCGCACTGTAGCAGGCAAATTTGGGCAACTGTAGCACTTCAGGAACTGACCGTGCAGGCAACCCTCATCATAATAATATAAGTACCTCTGCCTGCGCTTATGATTTTTGATTTTCTTGACAAACGATAATCAGCAATCTTTGGCAGAAGTCAAACTAGTTTCTGACTTTCTAGTTGTCGAATTATTAATCGAAGTCAAATTTCAAAACCGAATGAGGAAACAAAATTCAGTGTTGCCAATTCATATGTCGATTTGGCAACCGCATTGTCAAGCAACAAATATGTAGAAAATAAGACTTACCGTCTAAAAAGGGGACTTCAAGAGAGCCGAAGAGGGAGGATGAAGCATGTAGGTCAGTTAGTGCTCTTTGCCCTAGAGCTTGCATTGCATAATCAGCATGAAGAGCTAAGCCAGCAGCTAAAAAAGATGATCGAGATATTAGAATACAAAGCCACTTTGAATAATTAAACAAAAGGGTAGTTGTCAGTTATCCAAACCATACTAAAGTTTTGAAGTTAGGTTAACCAAAATGAAATATACCAAAATATGATGAAAATATAGTACTTTAGAAGCAAAATTATGGAAACTACAACGGAGGATTATGGAAAACCGGCCGCTCAGAACGCATTATATTAAGTACCTAACCTAATCTAACCAATATTTGAAATATATTAAATACTTAACTAAAATTTACCTGTATAGTAGTTTATCTCACTGAGACTAATCTAATTATCTCCAAATGCAGATAGAGAATCGGGTTTTACTCAGGTCAAGAACTTGAGTGTGGTCGGGATAACTAGCAAGTACCAAGAAAAGAACCAGAAAATACAATTCATAGCCTACTGGTTTTCTTTTGTCTTATTCCTTACACATACTTTCTAAGAACTAATTACACCAATAAACTCAATCACCAAAAACCAAAGGGGTACTTTGCTTGTCCAACGGTGTTCATGATCGCTTCAAGTACACTGATTCACAGAAGATCGATGTCGATTAGAAGGAATCTTTTTAAAACAATATTTTCGGTTTTCACAATAATTTTCAGTGTTCGTCCTATAGTTTACTTCTTTGCTGTTTTTAGTTCTTGCAAAATTTTATCCTCTCTCTTAAAATAAAGCGAAATGTACGTCCCTGAAGAGGCGTCAATAGGGGATAGGAGGGGAAACTACCTCCCTAGATTTGAAAATACCCTATTCTGGTATTTTCATTGTAAGAAAATCGAAAAAGTACCCTCCCTAGACTTTGAAAAACATTTTTTTATGGGTAGGCTAGTTCAAAAGTAACAAAAAGGATTATTAGCTTATCCTGATAAATAAACACATTGTGTTTTCTGTCTGTAAAAGAATAGATTGGGATACAAATCAAAGTTGCAATTCCTTAACAAACGGAAAATAAGTAACTATTGAACGCAGCATAAGTAACAAAGAGCCAGGCCATTCGGGAAACAAACCCGAACAAATAAAAGTACTATCCAAAATTATAGTTACAAAATCTATTAAATCTTCAAACTCATTTGTCGTATTAGCATTACGAACTCAGATATACATTTGAGAAATTGCGGCAAGGATTTTTTCTTCTTTTTATTAATGAAGATACACAAAAGTCATTTCTCAGAATATAAGGAGAGACGGGGGGTAATTTTTCTGTTTTCTAGTTTTTTCAACAAAAATGCAAAAGTTTTTTTTCGAAATCCAGGGGGATACAATTTAGAAGGGCAGTTGCCCCCCCAGGGGCACCCGTAATCATAGGGTATGATATGGCTCTTAAGTAAAGTGTCCACTGCATTTCGGTATCGTCAAAACCTTTTCTGGAAATTGCAAATTACATGCGCCCCAGCAGAGGGCCGGGGTTGGCGATAATCCCCCCTGTGAAACCAAAAGACCCTATACAAATGTATACAAACAGAAAATTAGAAATTTTCTTGTTTAAATCTAGGTAAAAACAAAGCTCCTGGTAGCACTTTCCACCCCCTGGGAAATTTTCTGGTGGCACTCAAGACATTGGATCAGTTTTAGAACTCAATCTCCATTGATGATCACTAATTATTTGTTATTAAGTTCAGTCTAAAATAGAAAATAACAATAAATTTAGCCCCTATAATGTTTATAATACATAAAGGGGGCTAACATTGTAGTCCGTTCTGCAGTTACGAGTAATACAAGTTGCTTATAATTCCTGTTATTCGCTGTTCTGGAACTGACATAATAGCAAGCAATTAAATTTTAAATATGAAATACAAAAACAATCAAATATCTGAAACACTGAATATACACTACTTCCTGCAATTTCTTCTCAAGACAGAAAAACTCGCCAAAAATAATCTGATTCTATACACTCTTTAAAACTTTTTAACTGGGTTTCCCCCTTTGAGAGAATGTAAATGAACAGAATTGCAAACCAAGACTTTGGAATAGGAATTGTCCACACAAACAAAAGTAAGAATATCAAATACCCGAAACAGATCATTGCGAATAGCTTACCAGAAACTAAAAATTAAACTACATCCAAATTATTACCTATTGCCAAATTTTCGTTTCAATTTTACGAATTAGAAAAAAAACTGGCGCCAGGAAAAAGAGGCTTCCTCTGAAGAAAAATGAGAAGTCCAATTATGATTCTTAGAAAGACAATTAAATTGCGGATCTTCTCATATTTCCAAGGGTGGTAAGTGGGGATCTCTCTACACAAGGGTCCCACATTTCCTCTTTACAACAACATGTAAATAAGGGTGCACTGAATGGCTGTCAGACCCCCTTTGGGTTTGGTTAAATGTTGATGTACAATAAACAAAATGACAAATTTAACGCATAGGCTAGTAAGGGCCAACAACAGCCATGGCTGAGCCTCGGGGACCAATTTTTCGCGAGCCGAAAAGGTTTTGCAAGATTGTAGCAACTACTTAATTGCTTTCCTGCTTTCTTCCGATATCAATTGTGCTTTAGAAAAGCCCGAGGATCCAAAAGCTAGTAAGAAATGTCAATTTGACCATGTGCTGGGTCAGAAAGTCCGGACCATGGGATCCCTCTACCTCACCTGGCTGGCCTAGTTTTTCGTTGTGATATATTACCTTGAGACTGTGAATATCAACGACCTAATTGATCTTTTATCTGGTTTACCTAATTGATCTTTTAAAAATAAATCACACCTCACATACAGTTTCCATGAATTTACGACCCACACGGGTCGTAAATTCAGATTTAAATCAAGTTCGTTGAGGAAGGATAAATATATTTTTTTTAGGGCAGAGGTTTTAAACCATCTTGAACAAACATTTCTTCAAAAATTAAACATCATTCAGTTCCCTCTTAGGCCTACGGCCTGTATCACTGTTAGATCACATTTATTTAGTTAACAAAACTGCATTAGGAAAATACGTATCGCGAATATGTTGTAATCTTGTTTTATCATTGAGTCGAAGGATTCTACAAATGTCTGCTTTGGATCAGTTTCCTATTAGGAGATATGTATCCCATAGTGACTTTCAGCTGACGCCTTACTTTATATAAAACTGAGTCCCCCGTGAGATTCAGTCATCCAATAGTCATCCACTTTTACCTGGTTAGCGGAGACCAGATAACTAATTTGATTTTTGGATACTCACAAGAGAGGATCTGATTTTGGCCTGAACTACAAGCAAGCAGCTATATCTTGTTATATAGCGATTGCACGCAACAGTGGGCGTGCAGCGATTGCAAACTGTTGATGTTTTATTAAAACATGGCCATTTTTGTACGTAGTTTAGAACGTAACGAGGGGTCCCCAACCTAGAGTACAGCTCGGAGTGCCATGCGTGCAACAAAGTTCTGGCACGTGCCACGTGATGTACGTGATATTTGAATTCGGCAAACCCCCCGATGAGTATATCCTGTTTTGTCCCATGACTCAGGGATCAAATTGAAACTTCCAAAAAGTTTCTGCTTTTTGGAGGGGATAAGGGAAATTTTTGGAGGAAAGAGGCCAACTATTTTTTCTCCAGTCCTCACAAGACAATATATGATGCAAATTTTTTCTTCGTTATGCCTGTCATTTGACTAGATCATTTGTCATTTGACTAGATCATTGGCTAGTAGTCTACAATTTTGGAAGTCTGAAGCAGGGGCGTCGTTTGGGAGGGTCAAGGGGGGGGGGGGCAGTTGCCCCCCAGTAATGCGAAGAAAAAATTATTACATAGCCCATGATCCTTATAGCCCCTCTTGCCCCCCGAATGAAAATGTTGTAGATTCGCCCCTGGTCTGAAGCCCTTAAAATATGTATTTCATAAAGAACATAAGACAGGCATGCACTAACGTAGGCTATTTTTTTTTATGGATAGGAAGGAAAATTACCAACAGTAATTTACAAAATTACCAAATGATCAAATTAGAAAGGACATATAATTTATATGTAAAATATGAAAAAAATGCAAGATACTTTGAGAAAAATCATATAAAACACCGAGAAATCATTGAGACACAGCCTGAAGGCCCCCTCTTATGTGCATATCTAGAGTATAAAACCCCTAGAGAACTTGAGTATAAGCTGTGTGCACCCCCATTCTCCAGCGTTCCATATCATTACTGTCAAAGGGAAATAATGACACCAGTCTTCGAGTTCAACAGGAAGAATCAGAGTTCCGAATTCTGACTTATGGGGTCACTCAAACCGACGCTTAGTCTGACCTTGAGACTGACCTTGGAATGTTTGAAAGCTTTGCGGCACTTTGACGTCTGTGTTATACCATGAAAGGGTTCATTTATAACACAGTTAAAACTAACACCTGATAGAAGTTTATTTTCAATAAACAGATGAAAGTGTAAAGATGTAGAGCCGGGGGATGTTCTCAAAACAATAAAACGGATGAGATTTAAACTTAGAACTAGTATAAAACCAGTAAACGACCGGAGAGTTTCAGTCATTACATTTTACTAGTAAACTCTCTCCGCATAAACCCCAAGAACTTCTTCTTCATAGATGTATTCCCCTAAGAAAAGCAGGCATTTCAGAATTGAAGGACATTGGTACTGTTGTATTAGCTTGTACCCACACAGTCAAGTTTGGTTAATGCTAATAAAATAAAACAAAATATGCTGGAAATATAATAGTTTAGAAACATATTTGGGCTATATATTTGCACATTAGAGGGAGGGGGTAAAGCATAACATATATTAAATACGTAACCCAACCTAGCCTAGGTACCTCCCGCCCCCCCCCCTAAACCCCAAAAAACAATAGTTTAAATATTGCAAATGCAACGAAAAACCACGGTTTGTGATCCAATTCTCTATTGAAAGATACCCGTTTGACTAGTTTCATTAGCATCTTCCCTACACAATATATCGCGTGGGTACCACCTAATACAACAGCGCCAGGAAATTTTACTTTAGGAATAGTAGCATCCTTAATTCGTGAAATCTGAGCAATTTGCGCATTTTCTACTTGACCCCACCCCCCGATTCATAGTTATTAGTACGGTTCTGCATCCATGCCTTGAATGTGACGTAATACACGACAAATTGCGCATCCATAATACATGAACCGAAGAGTATGGGTAACTGATAAGAGTGGAAACTCGCGCCAGTACAAAAAATCCACGCCATCTAACATCAGGCGAAATTATAAAGCTAGGGCTAGTATATATCTTTTCAACAGTAAATTAACCCACCATAAACAGCCAAATACTTGCCTTTTTATACAGTTTGACATGCAGGTGAGGGTAATGAGTCAGAAATCGTTTAACTAGTATTCCTACCAATTTAAACCCAGGTCTACTTTGTGCAGCCTGGATAGGCCTATTGAGCTAAATTAGTTCTTGAAACAAAACCAGTGCGGGTCACTTATTACTTACACAGAGACTTCACCTTTGAATATTATAAACACACAAATTAGGCTAGGCCTATATAATTATCATTAGCAATTATCCAGTTCTCTTTGAAAATGTCTACTTATTCAGAGACCCTTTTAATGCTTTCGCCATCCTCTACGCTGCGTTTGGCGGTAGTAGTTTTCAATTCCTACTTCCATGTTAAATCGCGGAAGATCCTAATCTTATCAGTTACTCGTACTCTTTGACATGAACTGTAAAAAAGGTGTAGTAGTGTATCATAGTATAGGCTTTGGTACTTGTTTAGAATCCAGGCAACACGCGATAAGTGAAGTTTGGTTAACGTTAATGAAATAAATCAAATATCGATAAAATTATAGTAGTTCAGAAACAAATTTGGGCTATATATTTGCACATTAGGAGGAGGGGATAAAGCATAGCATATATTAAATACATAACCTAATCTAGGTACCTTTTTTGCCCCTTTAACCCCAAAAAAAGTGAAGTTTAAATTTTTGTCATGTAGTGAGCAATACCTCACTAGGAAGCAAAAACTTGTTTTTCATATAGCATCTTTGAGATTTCGATGCGGTCT
Organism: Artemia sp. Qi Xiang Cuo; assembly: GCF_049724085.1. Lineage (NCBI taxonomy): Eukaryota > Metazoa > Arthropoda > Branchiopoda > Anostraca > Artemiidae > Artemia > Artemia sp. Qi Xiang Cuo. The sequence goes on along the minus strand of NC_142802.1, from coordinate 67,339,775 downwards.
TTTTTGCGTGTTGCTCGGATTCTGAACCAGTACCCAGGCTTTTTTCATAGTAAATTTACTTTTTTTTTTTTACTCTCAAACCCTTAGTAATCCTTGACAGTCTCTCTGTTGGCAACTATAAAGCGACAAAAATAGGGTCCACATGGGAATTAATTTTTACCTCGGCAGTTAAATTTCACGCCGCCCATGTAAAAAGTATGAGCAATAATTTCGCTTTTATCTAGGTCCAAGTTCAGAAACTAATTTTTGGTACTTTCGCATTATCAGGGCCTCTCGGCTTAATCACTATAGAAAAGGCAATGATAAAACCCGTTTTTGACATGATAACCGCTGTAGACTAAGCAATAATAGTGTAATTTGCATTGCGTATAAGATATTAAACTGTGTTTTTTTGTATTTTAGGGGGGAATGTACCTAGAGAGGCCCGGATAATGCGAAAGTACCCAATTTTCTTGTCTGTCTAAATGATATTTGACTTAAAGAAAAGCTTTGTGTTTCAAAGACGCATATTGAATGTACAATACTGATAGGTTGGACTATTGATTTTAAATAGGTATTCAAAGTTGCCTTTCTTATTCATCTAACTTCATAGGAAGATTTCAGGTTCCCTTTCAATCAGACATACATCTCAAAATTTACATAGCGTATCGCTTAACTGCCGGCTGCCAAAAAAATATTCACAAACTGGCGAGAATTGGCTAGACTTGGAAAGTCTAGATCAGTTTTTAGCACCAAATTCAAAACATTGCTCTAGTGGTTTCACATCTTTAAGAAATTGAACAACATTTTTGAAAATCAGCAGAATAGCTGAGATAGTCACTAAGAGAGCAGACAGGAGATAGTACATAGCATATAAATAAATAGAAATAGAAGGATAGTCACGTTACTGAGATAAGCTGATTGGGACAATGGAAGCGTGGTCAAACTAAATCAATTTCTGTACCGGTTAAGAAAGCGGATAACACGCGATAAGTGCAATTTCGTTACTGCTAATGAAATAAAACAAAATAGGATGAAAATACAAAAGTTTAGAAACAAATTTCGGGTATATATTTGCACATTAGTAAAGCATATCATTTATTAAATACATAACCTAACCCAACCTAGGTACCTTTCTTCCCCCTAAACCCCAAAAAACAAAAGTTTAAATATTGTAAACGCAATGACAAACCACAGTTCCCAATCCAATTGTCTATTCAAAGAAACCCGTATGACTAGTTTCTTCAGCATCTTTCCTATTTAATATATCGCATGTTTACCGCTTTTTTTTAACCAGTACCACAATTTATTCTTCCAGCCAATATTCGTAATGTTCTCGCAATACGGCCCTGTGTATCACCTTTGCGTTGGATTGTCGTGGCGAATACTTGTTTGGTTTTAATACGCGGCATGTCGCCCCCCCCCCTTAAAAACCAAGTTTTCAGTTGTTTGAAGTGCAAAACCAGGTACCTTTATCGTGCTGAACAAATAAAAGTTCAAACAGGGATAAGTTCTTATATTAGACGGTTAAACATATGCAAAAAGTTCTGGATATTTCAATCATATAATACAGTGACCGTCGTCAGCAGATAACTAAAGTGTTAAAATTAAAACAAGATATCTGTACAAAAAAAAACTATTCATAAATCGTGTTCAGCTGTTGAAAAATGATTGAAATTATAGGTCAAGATAAGAAGGGTTTGGGAATTCCACTGTTCTTTAACGATATCACATAAAAATTTTCGACAATGTTTCGCTGATTAAAATTCATATGTTTTGCCACTTAAAACTTTTATGACAACCCATCATTGTCTTTACTCATCAATACCCGGAAAGTTGTATTATTTACTACAAAAGTTGAAACCCAAGACCGAAGTAATTACCACAGCATGAGACCCGTCTGCGCCTTGTTTTTGCAGATCGAATTCGACAAATTATAGATATAAAACGGAAAGACCGCCCCCCTTGCTGTAGAAATTCATGTCACATCTTCAAGTTTAAGGAAATAATAGGTTATGTATTCAAACCAAGTTTTTTCATTATTTCATATTAATTATGGTGGTTTTCCAGTTGTATAAGTGTTGTTGAGCTGAGAATTCAGTTGAATTGGAACGTTGATTTCTGATGGATGTGCTTGAAAAAGAGTAAATTTTACCCCCCCCCCCAAAAAAAACAAAAACAAAACAAGATTAACAGCATAAAATTTATATTTACTATGAATTATTCAAGAAAATCATTTCGATTTAATAATTATGAAGTGCTTCTATTTCTGCTGATCTCAGCACAAAGTTTTAGACAATTAAAAAGATTATAAGCACATGAAAGTGGTTTCAATTAGGGGTTGCACTTCAGAGAATTATACTTACCCACGCAGAGCACAAACCCTCACCCATTGAGGATGAATTGGGTGATTATGAAGTAGAAAGTCCTTAAACATTGAACAAAGTACAATTTCACGACCCTTGAATCTGACCACCTCCCCCATCCAAAAACAAAGTCATAAAATGATCTATCAATCTTTCTTTCATGCTGAGAATGGCACAAAATCCCATACAGGGCTAACAATTTTTTTCTTAAAATTTTAGGTTGACATAATGTTGTTTTCTGGGGAGCCAGGGCTCCTATAAATACTCCTTCATCGTTAAAAAAAATACCCCCGCATAATGGACGTTTCTAGGGTACTTTTCAATTAGCTGGTACCCACGCAAGAAGTCAAGTTCGGTTAATGCTAATGAAATAAAACAAAATATGATGAAAATGTAATAGTTTAGAAACAAATTTGGGCTCTATATTTGCACATTAGAGGGATGGAGGGGGGAGGGGTAAAGCATAGCATATATTAAATACGTAAACTAACCTAACCTAGGTATCTTTATTCCCCCTAAACCCCAAAAAACAATAGTTTAAATATTATAAACACAATGACAAACCACGGTTTCCGATCCAATTCTCTATTGACAGATACCCCTTTGACTATTTCCTTTAGCATCTTCCCTATGCAATATATGGCGTGGGTACCAGCTAATTGAAAAGTACCGTTTCTAGTCTCATGTTCATGAAGGAACATTATAACAATAGGTTTTTTTTTTATTCCTGAAAAATTTGTCAATTTTAGTTGCTTCACTTCGGCTGGATAATTAAAAAGCCTTTATGCGACGTTTCTGAAAAAGAAACTAAATTTGAACCCGACCTCCCTTCTATATGTTGCCTCTAAAAGGAGCAACTTTGCGACAAGTCTACAGCTCAAACTTGCATCAACAGGATAAGAGACTTATACTATTGGATTCAATTGTCTCATATCTACAGCAAATTTCTTTTTTTTAAATCTAATTTTGATTGTTTTTCAGATCATGCCAAGAACTGCCATTTTCCTCCCGTTTAAAATTTCCCCCGGAAAGTTTCCTCCTCCCGGAAAATTCTCCCTGCACAAAATTCACTAAAAAAAGATCCGGATTTTCCAGCATTAGGAGGTAGTAACCACACTCATATTTAGTATGGCCCTGAATATACAACAGAAAAAGAACAAAAACTAAAAAATGGATTTGACCCCCCCCCCCGAAATATATGTTTGACTCGTAAAAACGTAACAAAAATGGACATAAAAAAATTTTGTATGTGTTTTTTAGTTTTTTTTGTGTAAACCTCCTATTGTTTTATGATAATATTGAAATTATCATATTGCTTATTTCCATGTATGTTGTCTTTTTCAACAAGCTGAAATGACTTGACTTATTTTTTTTCCAAAGTAAAAGAAAGAATGTAAAAAAAATGTAAAAAAGATGTTAAATAAGTTCAATCGATTGGTTCTATCCGTTTTGTTCTACATTATTTGGTTCCCAAGATAATTAGAATTGCCTTCTTTGTCTTTCCAAAATTCGTTATATTCTTTTTATCTAACTCATAACAGATAGGCTATAATCGGGAAAAGGGACGCACATAGGGGACGTAAAACAAATCCCAAATTTTTCTAAGCACTTCTAATTCAAATTATCAAATATATACTTAGTTTTTTTTTTATTATTGCGCTTGTCCCCCTCCATTTTTTAGATTACCCCCCCCCCCCCTCTAAAAAGTTCTTGGGTATATGTCTGGTTGGAAATGGAGCTTTTAACTTCAAAATTTATTAGTTGTAACTTTGATACCTAATAAACCCTTTTCTTGTACAAAAAAATAGTCGTCGACAGTAGCACCAATCCATAAGTTGTAGGGGGAGGGACAATATTTTGTTCAGTTTTTTTAAAGATACAAAAAACATACTTCAAAACCTAGACGGCATTCTCCTGATTGGTGACACAGGTCGTCAATAAGAATAAAAAAAAACAGTTTCCACTCCAGTAAACTTCCGGTGTGATATGTCCTTACGTCAAACACCCGTCTTCTAAATACCGTATTTTTAGTTACAATTCTACTGAATCCTGAAAGTGTCTGAATTACTTAAGTTAAATTTACGTTGATCCTTGATTTAATAACTTTCGACAAATCAGTGAGAAATATTGGTATGGCATTTGAAGAAGCGACATCTTTTTTCCTTCCCGTCTCATTCCTTTTCCACGGTGTCTAAGTCTTTGGAATGTCTCATCCTGTTGGGAGCTCATTTGCACATGTCAACTCAGATCTTTTAAATAGTCTTCCCTTCTGATATCGCGGCGAAAAATTACTTTTTCCAAGACGAAATTAGATCAAGAATAAATGTCCAGAACTATGTCGCCAATTTAATTAAAATGGTGTCATTTAATGTTCAATTAGAAAGAAATAAAAGTGGCAATAGATGTCCGGATAGACAAATGGCTTATTTGAAGAAAAAGAAGCAACTGAAATAAATTTTGATGAACTGATTACTTTAAAATTTCAGCAAAAAGCAAAACAACTTTAGAGGACTCATAATCTTAAAATCCCGTTTTCGAGTTATTTAGATTTAATATAAGCTGCTAAGCATGCACTTGTGCAGGCTGGGTGGGGTCTTAGTGCCACAAATGTTTAAGATCGTCCTGTAATTTCTCATATATATTTTTTTACATACTTCATCTATCTTTTTTTGGCTTCAACCCCTCCCCCCCCGAAATAAAATCCTAAATTAGTATTTATTGATAGGAAAAATAAAGTTCTGGTAAAAAAACTTGCGTAAAGAGTGAAGTAAAGACTGTAAAATTTCTTCCTTTAGTTTTCAAGAATTCAATCATATAAGAAAGTATGTTATCTGTGCGAATAAGAACACAAATTACTGTAGTCATCAAATCAGCAACATTTTTCTTTTCGTTTGTTTTGCTGGAGATGATTCATAGAGACTTAGTTTATCTTGAAGCACAAAAAAACCGCGGGACTGCAATAGGAGCCTTTGCACTTATTAAATTAATTAGTGCAATAAATGAAAGGCAAATAATAATATACATTGTCAATTTTGATTATAGGTCTACTGTACAGAGCTTGACTTGATATTTTTCAAAATTGTTTCTGGGTAAGAAATACAGTAGGGTATGTATGCAAAAGAAGGATGGGGATGAGCCTTGCCTCCAAAAGATCTCAAGATTTGTAGAATTTCACTCGTAATTTCTTGTATTTTCCATATATTTCCTGTATTTCTGCATTTGTTCATCGATTTTTACTGTTTTAAGCATAGACCTCTTAAATTCAGGTTGTAACCACTCGACAACATCCCTATCCGTTTAAGGTCCATGTTCCCTGAGCAAGTTTGGGGTGTGTCAAGTCCTACTGTCACTTCAGTACTGTCATTCACAAGTACTGTCAAGTCCTTTTCTACAGTCCTATGGCTTTTAAGACGACAATTTTATTATTATTCAATAGCTAAGATTCAGTTTTATCCGTTTGCCAAATTACAATTTGAAATTTATTCCCTTTTTTCAAATATACGTTGAAAATATGACGAAAAATAGAAAATTGTTCGTATTTTGAAGTAAGTTCAAATAATTCTCTAAGAAAAGGTCTAAGTAATGTCGTTAATTCTCGCTGGTTGAATGTATAGATCTGAAACTATATTCCCCACCCCCCTCCGCTTGATTTTGAAAAAAAACATTTTTGGTGATGTAATTACCTTTTTTGGCTTTTTTCATTGGAAAAATTCAAAAACAACAAAATTTTCTTCCTACATTTTCGTGAATTGACGCCCTTGTCAAAAATAAAAGTAGATCTTCCCTGTAGTGCAAATTACAGTTGAATGTTGGTCACAAAATCATGTTTTACACAGGGAAACATAAGCGTTATCGAAGATTTATACAAAAAGTAAAAACTTCCTATTTGAAGTAAGTTGAAACAATTTTCTAAGAAAGAGTCTAAGTAATCTCATAATTCAGACTCATTGAATGTATAGATCTGAGCCTATATTATCCCCCCCTGATTTTGGGGTAAACTTTTTTTATATTCCAACTGAAAATTATCCTTTTAGGTATTTCCATTGAAGATTACCTTTTTTGGTATTTCCGCCAAAAAATACCTTTCTAGTTTCAATATAAAAAAGACATATCCCCCTCCCTACATTTTTGTAAACCGACACCCCTGTCAAAATATGTCAATATCTTGTCCTTTTGAATGCTTGTCACAAAATCACATGTTTCAAAGGGAAAACCAAAATTTAAGTGTCCAAAAATAGATTCTCTTAAGAAAAAAAAAATGTATAATCAATAAAGCAGCAGTCCCAAACGCTTTAGGCATTTAAGTAACTAAAAAACATAATCGCCCTTAAATCCTTTCCCACAGTAATATTATGCAAACAATTATTTTCATCCAAATATATGGTCAAAGTTTAAATTACTCTCGTTACTGTTGCTGACTATTTATAGTAAATGATAACAACGCCTAAACTCCCCTCCCATTTCAAAAAGTTGAGTTCGCCCATGTACCTAAGTTATTTGCCAATTTGCGCTGTACCCTTACTAACATAGCGAGGCACCAAATTACAATGCAGAATAACGACCTGTAATTATATGGCATGAAAATTTACAACCACGTCGTGACCCTTGCTTGGTTTCGGTTATTCTTTTGCTGATTGGAAATGTCTTAATCAAGCTTTGAACCCAAGCACGCATGTGTTTTAAACAATAGAAACTCAATTTTATGAAAAAATCTATAATGTCTTTATTACACTGTCCATATGAAGAAATGAATTATTAATAAAAATACTGGATTTTGGAGAAATAAATTAATTTTCTCAAAATTTAAACGAGAGTATACGAACTCAACATGTAATTTTGTAACACATATACGGTACTTATGTATTATACCGACCACACTCAAGAAGTGAAGTTAGGTTAATCATAATGAAATATAACAAAAATGATTAAAATATAATACTTTAGTAACAAAATTATGGAAACTACAACAGAAAATTAAAGAAAGCCGGCCGCCCAGAACGCATTATATTAAATATCAAACCTAACATAATATACCTAATTAAAATATACCTGCATAGTAGTGTATCTCACTCAGGATAAGCGGATTATCTCCGAGCACACAAAGAAAAACCGGTTTTAACCAGATGAAGAACAACAATGTGGTCGGTATAATACGTAAGTGTCCATATGCTTTTAACTAGCATACAAATATGCTCAGGATAGTCTTAGATAATCGTTTGATTGACTGTATATAAAAAATAAGCTGTACGAAAAAAAAGTTAGTTCGATACCACTTTCTAAGGCTATAATAAAAGATAGGTTAAGACAGCTAGGCCAAAGGATGAAGGATAACATATTGCCAAAAATTGCGCTGCTGGGGGTCATCCGTCTGGGGCCAAACAAAAAGCAGGTCGTCCCTGGATTGGGTGGGAAGGAATCACAGGGACGGATTTTACGAGAACTGGAACTTCATGGAAGGGGGTAAAGAGTGAAGCATTGGATAGGTTCGGGTGGAGAAAGAGCATTAAAAATTGTGTTGGCCTCAGGCGGCTTGGCGCTGCAGGAAGTTATTAGTAGCAGCAGTAATATATTTTTTTATTGGTGATGATGACTTTGTTTCCAATAGTCATGCCAAAAATCAAAAAGCTAATCTTGCAATTTTCTGGAAATTATGTTAGAAAAACTTCATTGGTGGACCAGTCATAGGATGGAGGTGGATTTGTCAGGGACGTAGCGAAAAATCGAAAGTATGAAAAAAAATTGTTGATTATGCAATGGCCATAAAAAAAACCTTTTCCCTTGTAATAATAATAATAATTTATTTACAACCTACTATATGACAGAAGTGGGGAAACACACACAAAAAAAATAAAACATAGAAAATAAACATTCGCTACGGCAAATAGATAAAAGCAAATACAACCAAACATACAAATGATAGGATGATAAAGACCTAACCGCAAATAAGCCCGGCAAGTACCGGGGGGGGGGGGGTAATAATAATTAATAGCTAATTTTATTTGACACTTTAAATAAGAAGTGCTCATAAATTCAAGAAAATCTAGAGTTTAGGGAGCCACGCCCCATACCAACGTGCGCGCTCCCCTGAAATAATCCTCTTCATTGAATCCGACTTTTATCAGCCTCTTCTTTGAACTTTGAATCCAACTTTTATAAGACATCAAAATATAATTAGAACCAAACTTATTAAGAACCCTTTGATTCCCATGCCACCTGGGCAAGAACAATAATTAATTGTAGTAACGAAAACACAAAAACTCTTCTGTTTCGTATCTTCTGAATATTAGACATTGGCGCAAATTGATAGAATCAATTTGGTTACAATACGCTGAATTACATCTATCTGTAGCCTTACAGGGATATTGACCATGGCTCGAGACAGTTCTACTTACTTCTGGGATCTAAAGCAGGACTCAGCCCTCTAAGGGATGCAACTGGGCTAGTGTGAAGAGAACCATACAGATGTTCAACATATGGATTAATTCGATATGCGGGATGAAGCTCTGGGTGCATATGAGGTGACTGGCTAACAGCCTGCGATGCCGAAGCAGAATGACGAGCGGCTGCTAAAAGGGTCAGCTCTGAGAGTGTTGGGCTACCACCACCTAATCTGAAAGAAAAATATCCTGTTAACAACAGCTAATCTTTTCCTTAGTGCCAGATGTTTCATCAATTTAAATATGTGAACAGCTTTGATATCTAATACAGCGATCAACTGACAGCTATCTGGCACTTGTGTCTGCCACTGCTCAGAGGACCATTTGGGCAGCACAATTTATTCATAAGGGAGGGGCGACATAAGGGGGGGGGGAAATACCTTTATTATAAAATGTCATTTAGATGTTCAAAAAGAATGTTTGTATAGTGTTCCGTTATGGGAGGAGGAAGGGGTAAAGACCCTCAGAATCATCCTTGACTATGCCATCAACACAAAATATTCTAAGCCCTGGAAACGTTGGCATGTTGTAATCCGTTTTCTAACTTTTGATTAGCATGTTTATGACACAAATATCTTATTGAGTTTCGTAATCAGATGATCGTGCGACAAGATAGTTTTGCGTCAAGAAAGTAGCCAGAGTATATGAGATGTGGAACTGTATCATTTAAATTCTGTTTTTAACCTAAAACTGATTTTCACGCATTGGCCAGTCACGAGGATCTTCAAATCCATGCTTGTCAGATGATTTGATCCTTTCTAAGTCAATTTGAGCGAAATCAAATTTTTGACTTAAGAACTGACACTAGTTAATTAAGTGATTATCGGGCAAGGCACGAGACTTCATGAACAATTGATGGTTTCAAAAGTGGTTTCAGCATGATTGAGCCATATCACGCATTCAGCTCACTTGATATAAGACCACCCAGGATATGCTAATTTAACTGCTAAGCATTTGGCGTCTATGGCGAACTCACTCCTTGGGGTGCTAACTATGATTAACCATGACACTACTTTAGACGTCTTGATCTTCATTTGGCATCAATGAAATGCTAAGTGATACTTGTCAAAGGAATCTTTTAACTAGATGATCCCACCAAAGAAGTAAGTTGCTTAAAAAGCTAGGACTCGAATGCTAAAAATATATCTAAAATTTAAATATAGCGAAAGTGTATATGCACTTTTCACTTATTTTTACAACTCGGGTTTGCCGATGGGAGACTCAAAGGCATCACAAGGTGTAGAACTGGTCCCACCTCCATACCTCCCTCATATCATACTGTCATCGGCATGCCCTTTAACGTACAGGAAAGTGCCCAGTTGGTCCACTGGGCACTGGAGATCAAGTCAAGCAACTACATGGGAAACTAAGCGAGCAAGATAGAATTTATTTTGAAAGGAGGGGTGGGCTAAAATTGGAAGAAATGGGAATTACGCAAACGACCCGAGAAAAAGAAAGACATAACTAAGGCACTTATAAGCATCTTGAGAATGGGGGTCTATCAGGCTTGAGAATATAAAACGGATTGTCAAGTCGTTGTTAAGAAAAATAAGTACTATAAATAAAATAAAGATTATACGGGTGGCAACATTGTGCACCTGCACACAAACTTAAGAATATAAGAGGGATTATCACGAAGGAGGAAGGGTGGAAAGATGTATCGTTACTTCCCCATTATGCGGGCCTTTCGGGTTAACTGCTATAGAGTAGGCAATGATAGTGTGGTTTCATTGCGTATACGATATTAAACAGTGTTTTTTTGGGGGTTTAGGAGGGGAGAAGGTTATGTTGTGTATTTAATATATGGTATGCTTTACCCCCCCCTCTCCCTAATTTGCAAATATATAGCCCAAATTTGTTTCTAAACTATTATATATTCATCCTATTTTTTTTTCATTGGCATTAACTAAACTTGACTTCTTTAGCAGTATATAAAAGAGTACGTTTATTGCACCAGTACCGACGTCTCTTAGATCTGACCATGACCTGGTAAAAACAACTCCAACAATATTGTTGATTGAATATTGCTAATGACTCAATATTGTGAGTCAATAAAGAGATTTTTTATGATGAACACCATATCTAGCTTCTTGACTAGGTGCTTAGCCTATGCTAACAATCAGGTCTTTTTATAGGCCTAGGTTACCATACATAGCAGCTGAACGTTCAAGTGCTGTAATTTAAATTTATTTGAGCTATTGAAATTCAATTTTTTGTATTAATTGTACAAACAACCTTCGATAGATTTTTTTTTATTATTTTTTTTTAATATTTGAATCCTAAAAAAAAGTTCCCACAAGAAACTTCAACTCTTATAGTAGCCCTCGTGGAAAATAATGAAAATGCGAGACACGTCTCTTGGACCTGGCCACAACCTGGCAAGAACAATAGTACTTATCGGTTATTGGAAACACACCCAAGAAATGAAGTTAGGTTAATCCTAATTAAACATAACAAAACATGATGATAAAATAATACGGTACTTGGGCATTATATGGGCCTTTCTAGAAAGTCAAGTTTGGTAAATGCTAATGAATAAAATAGGATGAATATATAACAGTTTACAAACAAATTTGGGCTATATATTTGCAAATTAGGGGGGGGTAAAGCATTGCATATATTAAATACGTAACATAACCTAGGTACCTTTCTCTCCCCCTTAACCCCAAAAAGCAACAGTTTAAATATCGTAAATGCATTGAAAACCGCTATGCATTGCATTACTCTATAGCGGTCTCTTGAATTAACCCGTCAAAAACAGTTTTTCCTGACTGGTTTCCTTGTAAAGTCCCATATAGTGCCTGAGTACCAATAATACTTTAGAAACAAAATTATGGAAACCTAACCACCACCACCCTCCCCCCCCCCCAATGTACAAATATATAGCCCAAATTATACAAGTCCAATGCATTGTGTCATCTGTCACTTGTTTTTGTAGCTATGAAACCGGTATTCTGAAATATAACCTAAGCTTAATTCTTCAATGTGTTTCCAATAACCGACACGTACCAGAACAACTTCAACAATACTGAGCTATAAAAGAGATGAATTAGTTTTTCTTGTTCTTTTTTTAATGGACATCAAACTCAGTTTCTTGACTAAGTACTTATGAGCCTAACGGTCAGATTAATTGATAAGCCTGTGCTATAACACTTTATATCAGCGACAACAAGACATTATAAAAGTGAACCTACAACCTTTACAATTGTGAATAAAGTAGAATACATTTTCTGACAAGGATGAAAAATGATTTTTGGAGGTACAAAAGAGGTTTCCATCACTAATCATTCATTCTGGTCAGCTCCGCGAGAATTTAATAGCAACATCATGACAAGAGTGGTGTTTTCAAAGTCATCATTGCAAGCATTACAGGGGCTTTAATAACAAATGCTTCCTCTGTGGAATTTTTGAAAATGAACATGGGTTTACAATAGAAGCATGAAATGATTCTCATGTAATGAAAAGTTATACAAATCCATGCAGATTATAATTTGAAAATCATGTTAACTTTTTAATTTTGAGAATCAAAAGCCATATGCAATACAGTGACAATAACTTTTTGCGAGGATTCTGCTTCCAGCTCTTTTCTGATCGCCCTGTAATCTACATAAGTTTTCTTTATGTGATCATTTTTTATCTTACAAAATGACAGATTCACTTCTAGGATTAAATGATCGCTCTTTCCTAGAGGGGGTAAGTAAGCTATGTTCCGAATTACATTTTTCTTTTTTAATTCTTTTTCCATAGTTCTTGAACCCACCAGGACTCGAAAGGTCAAATTTCTTCCAAGGGGAACACGCTCTAACCGAGAGAACTAAGCTGCTATTCCCAGTATTTTGTCTTATTCTCAATATTCTAAAATTAACCTAATGCGTCATCCCTTAAAAAGGTAAGCCGTGAATGCAGGTAATGATTACTTGTGATCTCCCTATTCCCTGATTCCTTAGCCCTGACCAAAATCTATCATTACAACGGATTTTTTCTTTTTTCCTAACCTTCAGCCTTGATTTAAGTCTACTACTAAGCAATATTTTTTACCCTCCGCTGTAATGAAGAAAAATGTAAAATACAACAATCATTCAAGGTCAACTAAAACAAATATACATTATTAAAAGCAAAAATAATATTAAAGAAAAAAAAACTAAAGTATAACAATCAACGGTACTTTCTCATTATATGGGCACTTCTAAAAAGTCAAGTTTGGTTAATGCTAATGAAATAAAATAAAATAGGATGGATATATAATATTTTATAAGCAAATTTGGGCTATATATTTGCACACTAGGGGGAGGGGGGGGGTTAAGCATTGCATGTATTAAATACGTAGCCTAACGTAACCTAACCTAGGTACCTTTTCTCCACCCTAAACCCCAAAAAACAACAGTGTAAATATCGTATACGGAATGAAAACCACGCTATGGATTGCATTACTCTGAAGCCGTCTCTTGAATTAACCCGTCCAAAACGGGTTTTTCGTGACTGGTTTCCTTGTAAATGTCAATATAATGGGAAAGTACCCAATCAACTAACTAACCATCTTCACTCGCCAATCTCCAGAAAAGAGAAAAACAAACTATCGTTACCTCCTGCTGGTTAAGTTTAAAAAACACCCACTAATCTTTAAGTTGGGAAATTGATCATCATGACAAAAATTATGTTTTGGCAACTACGTTTTACACTAAACAGTGCTGTAAGCCTAAGTTGTCAGATTAGTATTTACAGCAACACTATATAAGCAAACAAATTTATCAGCATGAAAAGGCAGAAATAAATTACATACTAGCAAGAGAAAAAGATGAAGCAATAAAACTTTAGCTGGAATAATGAGAACCGTGCTAATGAAAAAAGAGTGAGGGGTACGAAATGGCTACCTAGAAAGAAAAGAATGCCAAAAAGGCTCAAGTTAGAAAGCTCAAAGGATAAACCTTTTTTTTAATTAAAATTACAAATCTCCAAATGATATAAATTACATACAAATCATACAAATCCCCAAATTACAAATCATACCAAATCTCCGTAAGGGAATAGGACGACCCTACCAAGATTTACACTAAGGACCTATTAGATGAATTTAGGGTTAAAACGGATTTTAAGGATTTTAGAACCCATCGAAAATTGTATGATATCCTAATAAAATTTTCCTGCAGTGACTGTCACACAAGGTCGTATCTGAAATTCAAAGTATAAACACATACAACAAGTACTGACAAAACCTATCCTCTCCACACAAAAAAAGTGACCCTTTGTACGCGTCTCCGGAGACGATTCCATACCTATGCGAACCTGGCGAGTAAATCACAAGTTCCGTTGGTGATTATACTTGTTCCGTAAAAGCTGTATTAAATTTAATTTATTAGCTCGGAGTGATTAAGTAGTACAACATTTACCCTCTAGAGGCGCTGAGGTACGCGGGGTCACTTTTGGAGAATTTTGTCAGTACTTGGTCAGTATGTTTATACTTTGCTGAAATTGTAACATCTCCAAGACTGTTTGCTAAGCAAACCTTAAAAGGGGGCATTGACAGGCAGAAGTGGTTTTAGGGGAACAGAAGGGGCACGCCACGGGTGCAGAAATTTTAGGGGCGCAAAAAGTAAAAATAAATAATCCAACGGTTATACTCATTTGTAATTTTTCAAATTTGTTTTTATTAAAATAAAATAAAGGGTACAGTTGATAAATGGAAATAATTAATAAATTATTAATAAAATAAAATCGATTAAAACCAAAAAATAATTCAGTAATAATAATTATAACTATTTAATAATAATTGAGTTAAGTAAATTAAAATAATAATTAAATAATTAAAATAATAAATCGAAAATAAATTATTAATTGATTAATAGATTGAAAATAATACTGTTTATAAATGAGAATTTTGTTACAATTTGGCCTGAAACATTTATGGGAGACAGGAGGGCTGATCAAGAGTTTGCCCCAGGCACAAGAGAGGCCATAACCGCACTGTTGGGAGGGCATTGTAGATCTGGAGGACCAAAGTGGAATTGGAAATACATCGCGCAGCTGATCCCCCCTTTGAGAACAGCTTAGCAAATAGTTTTTGGCAAATAAATCAGAGGCGCTAAAATGCCAGATATGATTTTTAGGTGAGACAGTAACTGTATGTACCAGGGCCATACCCATGATTCGTGGGGGGAGAATCAAGTCATTTTGAGGGTTTCAACTGATGGGCTGAACGTGCACTGAGGATTTTTATTGGCCATGTTTTTGCATAATTCGGTCTTTTTCACATCTTTTTGTAGTCAGAGTAATGCACAACCAGACACAGAATTTACTCTTTGAAACAAGGATTGGGCAAGGCCTTATCCAGGAATTTATCGGGAGTAGGGGTGTTTATGGGAGGGAGAGGTTACAAAAAAATACTTTAAAACGCATTTAAAATTTGCTTATTTGCATCTCTGTTATGTTTTTACGAATCGGACATGAATTTTAGGGGGGTGTTGCAACCCCTTACAACCGTCCGGGTTATAGCCTTGGTTTTGGCTCAAAAAGTTTTCGTCCTTTTTATAGGCTGTAGATTTCTTACGAAAGAACTAATGAGATTTTATTGCCTTCTTTTTACTGGGTCGAAATTCGACATAGCAATAACAGGTTAAAATTCAAAAATAAACCAATAAAATTAAAGTACACTTCTTATCGTGGAAGCATAGGACAGTCATGTCTCTTTTAGCTTCGGTGCAACAGTTTGGCAGGACGCCAGGGTTTTCGCGAGCTGGCTAGATACTATGGCTCAACAAGTTATTATGTCTCCTAAACTGAGATTGCATACCTACGACAAGTAAGTAACCATTTAACTAATCATTACAGTTCATGTTCCCAGACTTGGCACAAAGCTAATTTCATATAACGACCCATTAATAACAATTTTCTTCTGAAGATAATTGACCAAATTTTGCTTAAATTAACGCTTCTCAATTGATGGCTGTAACTTGAAGAAATGAGCAGGCAAACACAGTATGGCTATACTCATCAGTCAACTATATGAAAGGGGACTTGACTAGTTTATCTACCTTAGGCTAAAGCGGTAGTTGCAAGCCTATTAACTATCCTGGGCAAAAATTATCGCTCAAGAAGGTGAGACGTCATAATTTGAACAATCCAAAAGCACTAAGTATTGAGTCGTTTGACCTCCAGATTCATCATTTGAGTCAAAATATTATACAGGTGAAGTCTTGTCCTTCGTAAATAAAATTTAGGGGTAAAACTCCATCACGAAATTGTTTTGAGCAAAACTCATTGCGGTGAAACAGAAAATGCGAACTTAGACTCTTTCAAAAGTGATTACAAGTTAGTTCTAAACCTGATTTTAATACCCAGCTAAAAATAGGCGTGAACATGCAGAAACCGATGTAGCAACTTCCGAAGAGTGGGGGGATGAATAGCAGAGAACATAAAAAAATTAAAAAATTCGAGAAAATTCGGAAATTTTTGGAACGAATCAGAAGAATTTTGAGATGTTGGATAAGGCCCACGACTGAGCCCCCTATCTATACACGATTTAATATGCAGGTTCAACCCTTAGGTGAGGTAGGGGGTCAGTGAATAGAATTATTTCCTGTTTCTGTTTCCCTCTTTGTTAAAGTAAGAAAATAGATAATTAATTAAATTTACATAATTGGTAGCTACACTAAAAGTATACCTTACCGAGAAAGAGTGATTTTCTTCAATATTAATACTAGCAATCTCGTCCTGAAAAAAAGTTGGGACGAGAAATACTGTTTTTCATGCTTTATACCCCCCCCCCCCCCACTACAATGAGCCTAATTACCAGACCTGTGTGTGTAAGTACTACAGGAATATCTAAATGTTCAGGAAGCTATTAGGATGCTATTGGAAGTAACTCAACAGTGGCCAGGCAAGTACACATTCGAGCTTACCTCCTCTGAAACCTCAAGACCGTTATTATTATCCACTTCATTTTTCAGACGAGCCACGAGTTATCTGATGGTTTAAAGCCCCTCCCCCAAAGAACCATTCTAACTGACCATATTCAGCCACCAATCCCCAAAAGAAAGAAAAAAATCTCCCATTGCCTTCTGCCACCTGTACTTAAAAATCTCCAAATAATCTTTAACTTAGGAACTTGATCATTATGACAAAGATTATGTTTTGGCATCTATGTTTACACTTATTAACCAAGTTTTACACTTAAGACCGTTATTATTATTCACTTCATTTTCAAAATCTGATTGTTTTAAAACTCTTCCCTCCCGCCAAAAAGGGCTATTTTAAATTAGTTCACATTTGTGTGCCTGTCTTAAACCCATCGGCACCAGAATTGGGGGGTGACTCATTTGACAGCTGTCCATGTGTCCAAACGTAAAGGGCTTAAAACTTCTTACAAAATAGACAAATGAGGTACGATATTTTTAATGGTTCATCATATAATAAAAGCCTGGCCTCTCATATCTTTTAAGGTTATTACCCGAGTGTCTTTTATCTAGAATCGACTTGACACCCCTATTTTAGATAAGAGCGAATGGGGCAGTCCTTTTTTTAATGGAAGTTCACACTAAGGTCTAAATTTTAAAGATAAGTCTACTCTACACAAAATCAGGAATTAGTAAGAGTCAACTTAGAGAGAGGAACGGGTATATATGCGTGGGGGGGGGGGGACTTCATGCCTGTAATGATTAAAAATTTCCAGTTTTTACAATATCAGACTTATTTTCCTAAGTATTTCGTATTATTTGCTTATTTTGGGGGAAACTCCTTTAAATTTGCGTCCTGGTTGTCTAATTCCCAAATTGTGTTAATGACATAAACATTTGTGTGCGTTTCTGTGGCCAAAAAACTACAAGCAGTGCTTGCTAAATATTGTCTAGTATGAATAAAATGACTGATGATTGAATGACTGAAACTTCAGTTTAAACAACATATATTGGTAGGAAGGTCGGGGGGAAGATTGGATTTTGGAAATTTTGTAAAGTAGGTGTTATTTAGATAGAAATAATATTGGAACGTTCGTCCGTGTAGGTATGAGGCATCGTGATGATGATTTTCTGGAATAATCAGTTTGTGTTTTTTCAGTTTACATTTTGTTGTTGCATATTTTTGCTTGTTTTTTTTTTTGTATTTCACCATGGCCTAATAGCGCTTTCGTGTGAATAAATCTACCTACCTATTTCATGATTTATTCATAGTATCAATAGGTACGTAAGGATGAGCACGTGGCCAGGATTGCCAACGAAATGAGCGGATGGAAAGGGCACAAACGCCGCAAATTGAAATTATTTAAATGCATCCGATTATGAGCATTCATGAACTTAAACAGAAATTTCTTTCGGGGGGAGGGGCATCTTAAAAAACAGGTGAATGGTACGAAAAATATAACAGCTTGTGCAGAAAGTCATTACTTTTCTCAGGATTTTAGGGGGCAGGAACCCTTCAGTTCCTCCTCTTATATACGATCAAAGTGGCGTATGTATTCCCTAGCTCAAGCAAATTCCTAAATTCAGAAACATGTTTCAGTCCAGCTCGGAGGGATTCGGAAACAGAATAGATTTACTAATTTACGATTCAAGATAAGAATTAAATTCTCATATATTTTTTTTATATTCTACGTGCCAAATAAAAAAATTAAAATTTTCAGAGGGCAGGCACGTACGCAGGAATTTTTTTCGGGGGGGCCAATTTGCTTTCGGGGGGGGGGGCCAAAATTGTTCAAACCTATTATTCTGTGAGAAAAATCTGAAAATTATGGGAAAACGAAAAAAAATCGTGAGATTTCGCGGGGGGGGCGGGCCCAGAGGCCCCCCCTGCGTACGTCCCTGGCAGAGGGACTGTAAACACTTCTGAAAAATCTTTTAAAATTTTTTAGAGTGATTACTAGAATTTCCGCCCCTCCGCCGGAATTTCACTAAGTGCATCAGGAAAGGATAAGGTTGAAGGGGCAGTCATTTCTAAATGCAATATTGGCACTGGGTTGTGAGTGAGCTACTAGTAGAGGGACTTCCAAAATAAAATTTCATCAAAGAGATACAGAGTTTATTTGCAAAAATGTTGTAAATCAAAAAACGTTTGTTCTTATTAGTGACTTAAAATTTCAGATAGGAACAACCAATCAGTTAAAAGCCATCTGGTAGCCAAGTGGTTAGCGCATCGGAATTGAAATCCTGAGGTCAGGGGTTCGAGTCTTGATGTCGCTGGTTATTTGGTTTGGGTTTTGACTATAAGCTCAGCCGGAGTTGACCCAGCTCTAAATGAGTACCTGGAGAAATCTGGGGGTAAAACATGGGAAGCGTCGGATGATCCCAACCACGTACCAAGGTACCTGCGCAACGCACACCATTAAGCTAGGTGCCCAGAAAATGCGAATTCGCTGACGTTAAGGCGAATTCGTCGTCCTCAGGCGAATATTTTCAGCTTTGCACGTCCAAAATTCGCAGTTCGCACCTTTCAACACCTTTCAACTCTGAGTCAAATTTTATTCGCACGATAGACATTCGCATGACGAAATACAATAAACTTCTAAAAACACGATTGAAATACAATAAACTTCTGAAGCATGATTTCAGCTTATCTCTCCGAAGTCTTAAAGACAAAAGCCATAACGATCCACAAATCTTTTGTTTCTGTGTTTTAGAAATCATATTTGAAATTTCGCGTTCTGTGAGGCATGCCACACGAATTCGCTGTCGTGATGCATACTCACGAATTCTTCTGCGAAAATAATTCGGTTTCTGTGGGCACCTACCTTTAGTCAGCATTCGAAAGTTTTTTTTAAGTTCTTTCTACTAGCTTAAAATTTCACACAGGTTTTTAAAACCATAGGGGGGTTATTATGCAGGGCTATTTGTTTAAATATATGTTAAACAAATAAGTAGAACAACAGGGAATTTTTTATACAAGACAGTGGAAGCAACTTTAATTGAATATTTCGACCCTACATCCAAGAGCTGTCCTCAGCAAAACAGACGAAGAGAATAAAAACACTATAAAAGAAACTTATATTAAAATTCAATCATTAAAACTGTTTAAAAAAAGTTCTAAAACAGCCCTAATATCATTACTTCAAGGAAGTTCAACCAGGACTCAAGGTCCTGGATGAACTAGAGTCCTGGTTGAACTTCCTTGAAGTAATGATATTAGGGCTGTTTTAAACTTTTTTTTAAACAGTTTTAATGATTGAATTTTAATGTAAGTTTCTTTTATAGTGTTTTTATTCTCTTCGTCTGTTTTGCTGAGGACGGCCCTTGATATAGGGTCGAAATATTCATTTAAAGTTGCGTTCCACTGTCTTGTATAAAAATTTCCCTGTTGTTCTACTTATTTGTTTATGATGGAAATGCAGTGTGGTCTTCGTCGCTATTTAAATATATGTTCAATATTAGAAACTAAAATTGTACCCATCGGCAATGTATTTTCAAACTTTACAACCATCGGATTGATTAGAAACTTATGCGGCCCATCAATTTTTCCCAGAAAGCGATCTTCTTTATTAGTGGCAATATATGAACAGATGTTAAGAAGATGGATTTAATAAACAACGTTTTATCACTCTATAGTTCTTTTGCCATAGTAATAACCATGAAAAGGCTTCTTGACTATCAAATTACGGGATGCAATATTGAATGTCTTGGGCAATAATGAGGATAAAGATCTCAAGTGTAAACTTCAATTTAACCCAACTGTCGGTATTTGGGGTAAAGCCTAACTTGAGATGCATTTTCCTCCTTTACAATGAAAATGCGGGACTGTTTTGAAATTAATCTATAAAAAAGGCTGCTTCCTTTCCTAAACGACGGTGGAGAACTATATTAGCAACAGCGTTGCCAATCCTGACATCTTGCATCGTTTTTCGGACCAAAATGTACCACAAAAGATTCTTAGTGGTGCAATAGCAGCATTCTACGTCAATTTCTATTTCACAGACAAAATCTTCAATGTAAGCATTTTTTGGCTCATATCTTCACCCTGTCTTAAAAACTAATTTTGAGCGCGTTTTCCTCGTGTAATGATTAGTTTGAAATTCACAAAAATTTCTTCTTGCATCTCGTTTGCGTTCGACGAAAAATCCCAGTTCTTGCATCCCTGCATCCCTGCATCCTTGCATCCCTGAGCGGTAACAGGAGGAATTTTTAAACTTTCTAAAAAGTACAATCCAACCAAAATGTACCAGAACAATTAAAATAAAGTGAAAATATTGGAAAAGGCATAAAATTTTAATGAAACAGTGAAAAATAGCTTTTTCGTACAAAATAATGATAGAAGTCACAATATTTCTGCTTCGCATCCTTTTGCCTTTATCAGCGAGGAAAAAAAAATAAAGTAAGCTTAAACAAACGCAAAAAAGACAAGGTAAAGAGAAAAAACACGCAGCATGAGTTTTTCTTTTTGTTTCTCTCTCTCTCTCTCTCTCTCTCTCTCTCTCTCTCTCTCTCTCTCTCTCTTTCTCTCTCTCTCTCTCTCTCTCTCTCTCTCTCTCTCTCTCTCTCTCTCTCTCTCTCTCTCTCTCTCTCTCTCTCTCTCTCTCCTACACTTCTAGAGCCTTATGAAGGAGGCGGAATATGATGGTGTTTTGCTCTTTTATTTAACAAATGAGCCCTGAAATAAAACAATGTAGGTAAAAATATTAAATATAGGCCTACAGTATCTAAGACTTTTTTGCTGTAAAAGGGATTTCTTTTTAAATCAATTCAAAAATAATTTCCGAAAAAGAACTTTTTCGAAGAAAAGTAAATAGCCATACCAAAACTTAAAGACGGCAGAAATCAAGTCCTATAATAATTAAACTTAAAACCAGAAATTAAAATAAATAATCAAACATAAAGATAACAGACACTAAAGTAAATGACTAAGTAGATCCTAAAAAGAGTAAAAAATAAATAGGATACCCAAGTCAAACTTAAAACGAACAAAATTTATTACAAACAGGAGTTTGGTTACTGCCCCCTCCCCTAGCCTTAAAACTTCTAAATCCACTAAACTTCTGTCTGCAATTTTTGTTCAACTTAAGTTTGACTTGTTGACTTGAGAATCCATTTTAATTTTTACCTGTTTTAGGATTAACTTATTCATTTATATAGTATTTGTTATCTTCATGTCTGGTGTGATTAATGTCTTTTGACTGGTTTTAACATCTCTCTCAAAGTTCCCTGGAAGTTCAAACTTAATACTTTAGCCGTTCTTGAGAAATTTCACATACGCCCTTTTGATAACTTGGATGCAAATAGTGTCGTTTGATTCGTTCAAATATCAATTTTGTTTGATATTACTAGGAAACTGGAATAAAAAGTTTATTTCTTTACATTTTGCAATAAATCCATTACGTATTCGTAAAACGATTAAGTAATCTACATTTCAAAGATTCAACACAGGCAAAGGAGCAAGGTTTTGCCAAAGAATTTTTAATCTATTTATAATATTTAAAATCTGTATTCCAAAATATTTATCGATTGTTGGTCACACTGGTCTGCAGTAAAGTTTGAAGCGGAGGGAGGGAAGGGGGTCAACGTTGTCCCTTGTATTCTACTGAGAATTATAAACAACAACATCTAGAATATAGTTATCGAAATAGGGAGCAATTAGTTCAGGGATCCAGCAAAAAATTTTGGCAAATTAGATGACAAATATAAAAAAAATCGTAAAAATCATAAAATCTTTCAAGTTCGGGGGCAAGATAGGCGCATGGGCTCGCTGATACGAGGCGAAATACCTTTTCTGTCTTTCAATTGACAAAAAGTTCTTCATTCAAAACACTCTTGTCTCACTGTTTGTTTTGAGAAGGCAATCTAGATCGCAGCTCTCTTACTAAGTTAGAAATTCTAATATATAACTTACCCTTGGTTTGCATGTTGGAAAGGATGACCTAACCTGGATGTATCCCACACAGTTCTCTGATCCAGTCCAATTTGAGGTGAATTTGAGCCGTAGTTTGAAAATGCAGTTGGGACACTGTGTAACGGATGGCCACCGGGAGCGGGTGGACCGAGGCCTGTAAATAATTTGACAATTAAGGTTTATATTCCCTGCAGGGGCGTAATTTGAAATAGGGGAGGGAACAACTGCCCCCAAGGCCGTAGTCACCCCTTTCCAGCTGAATTTTAGTGTCTTCAAACATCTTGTCAAAACTAATATAGGCCTACATTTTTCAAGCACCCACAGAAACAGATCAGTTTTTTAGTATAATTTTGCTTTTATAGTACTATATGGCTCATTTTTCATTCTTAACTTGACATGGGAAAACCAGGTCCTCCAACTTCGCTCCCTCCCCAAAATTCTGACGAAATTACGCCCCCTATTCCATATGAAACATGCGATTTCGCGATACGTCTAAACTTGCAACGAAAGGACAAAATACGCATCATCGAATTCATTAGTTTTATATATATATATATCCATTCACCAAGCCAGAACTAGTATATTATTTAGCTATTTTCTAAGTTAATGATCTAAACTTACTTAAAAAATAAAAATCCTATTTTTCCATGTTTTTAACCTATTTTCAGCGTATATTTCACTGAAAATAACCCGAAGCAGATTACGAAATAAACTTTAAAAATAAAAAGATGATTACAACCATTAGATCATTTATTTGAAATTTTTCGCCTCTGAAATTTCGGCACCCGTTGCTAATCCCCCTTATCTCGTCCTCCCACATTAGGCCACCTCTACTTTTATGCAAAAAGAATGCAGTTGATTAATATATATGCATTCATTTTTCTATAAAAATAAGAAAGAAAAAATGTATAAAAATAAGAAAAAAATTTATTAAAATAAGAAAAAAAATGTAAAGTGCCTCAAATATAATGTCATAACATAAGGCACAGAAACAGAGGACCAAAAACGTAAGGCAAAGATTTTCATGTTTTAGAGGAAAAGAGGTAAGCAAAAACGCTGAAATAAAAATAATTAGAAAATCTTATTGTCTCAGCGGAACTGTTTCAGAGACTTGTGCTTCTGTTTACCAAAGGTAAGGCTTTAATTTTTGATGCAAGGGAACACTTGTGGATTCCATAAAAACATGTCGAGTTTTTTGGTGGGGCTCAAATCCCCCTTAAATGATACTTCTGGCTTTCAACCCTCTCCCCCTTCCAGAGATGACCCATATAGTTCCTGAAACGATACAGTTTTATCAAGTTGCATTGCTAAGACCAGTGGGTCAAAGGTAAGGCTTTAATTTTTGATGCAAGGGAACACTTATGGATTCCATAAAAACATGTCGAGTTTTTTGGTGGGGCTCAAATCCCCCTTAAATGATACTTCTGGCTTTCAACCCTCTCCCCCTTCCAGAGATGACCCATATAGTTCCTGAAACGATACAGTTTTATCAAGTTGCATTTCTAAGACCAGTGGGTCACTAGCCATCACTTCCTTGAAGTGATGATGCTAAGACTGTTTTATTTATTTATTTTTAGTTTTATTGGTCGCAAATTTTACGGTAAGTTTTATTTTTATATTTATCTGTGCTTTGGTAATGACGATACTGAGCGGAAATATTTGTTTAGAAAAAAATTCACCGTCTTAAAATAATTCCTGCTTGTTTTACCTTCTGACGTTTTTAGTGGACAGTTGCATACAGAACAGTACCTGACACACAAAGCGTACTGTGGTACCACCGTACCAATAGCAGGGATGCTACCTGTAGCACGAAAGTGCTATTTTAGCACCATTACTGTCAATCTTGACTGTAGCACCGAAAATCGCTGCATAGCACACAAATATGGGCAATTGTAGCACTTTAGGAACTGACGGTGGTGACAACCCTGACCAGTATTCGTGAGACAGGCAGGTGCGCTGAAGTACAGAGAAGAGGGGGTTTTCTTATGTGGCTCTGAATCTGGAGTTATTACGTGTTTTTTCAAGCGTGTATTAGGCAAGCTTGTATAATAAACTGAACGGATTCAAGGACCTGCTTTTAACCTTAAAAAAAAGAAAACAAAAACTGTCCTCGAAATTTCGCGTCAAGGTGGTATTTCCATCAAATATGAAAGAAAAGTTCGAGACAATTCGTCAATTTTCACAATGTGTTCTAAGTTTTGATATCTCTTTTTATGTTTACTTGCCAAGGAGCCACTAGAATTTGATTAACAACTTAAGGTGGGTAATCAGCGTTAAAGATACGTCCGCGAAATAGTTAATTAGTGCACTAAACAATTTTAGCAAAGTTAATACAAGGCGCTAAACAATTTACATAAATTTACAGGGTTGTCGCAACTAAAAGAGAAAAAACGAGTGGTGATATTGTAATACCTTGCGCTAAAAAGGTATTTGAACTTGCCCAAAAAGAATGGTGAAATTAGCTGTTAGAACAGCTTAGGGGTTCCTGAACTCTTTTTACTGTGGGGCCGCTCAACATCATTCAAAAAGCGTAAGAACAAAGAGAAAGAGGCAGATTACTTTCCTTTAATTTTATGATAAGAATTTATGGTACTTATCTGTTAGCCAGTACACGCTCGAGAATTTAGATCTACAGGTACGGGGTTGAAAAAACTGAGAGGCTTGGGAGATAGATAGGATATATATAATTTGAGCTGTATATTTGCACATTAGGGGGGTTGGCGTTAAATACAGCGGGGCTGCATGCAAACGTAACCTAACCTAGCCTAACCAAAATACCAACTAAAAATTTATTAAAATATAGCTACAATGTAGTTTTCCACTGAGCCGAAGCTAATCATCTGCGTACACAAACAGCAACAAACCGGTTATTGTCGGATTTTATAGATCCAAATTCTCGAGTGTGTACTGGCTAACAGATAAGTACCGTATTTAATTTAATTCCATTGATTTACATCTGTGCGTATTTTCGTAAGCCAATCACAAAATCATTTATTTATGGATAGAAAAATAGCCGTCTTTTTAAAACCTTAATATTTTTGAAACTCTTTGTAGGAAATTTTAAGCGATTAAAAATAAAAAAAACTCAAATTCAAGGGCGATTGGTCCACCTATGAGAAACGTAAGCCAACAACAAAACAAAGAGTTTTTTAACCACAAAATTCGTTGGTACTTTCCCATTATTTGGGCACTTCTAAAAGTCTACTTTGGTTAATGCTGATGAAATGAAATAACATAGGATGAATATATAATAATTTATAAACAAATTTGGGCTATATATTTGCACATTAGGGGGGGGGGGGGCGTTTGGTAAAGCATTGCATATAAAAAAAATACGTAACTTAACCAAATCTAGGTACCTCCCCCCCTAAACCCCATAAAACAACAGTTTAAATATCGTAAAACGCAATGAAAACCACGCTATGGATTGCATTACTCTGAAGCCGTCTATTGAATTAACCCGTCAAAAACGGGTTTTTAGTGACTGTTTTTTTTGTAGGTTCCCATATAATAGGAAAGTACCGATTTGTTTTACTCTGTGATGGAAATTTTGTGCATCATTACTCGTCTTTTAACTATCTACTGCAGCAAAATTTAAAACAAATCCTGGTCTTTCAAACGACCTCTGCTCTGATAAAACTAAGTTAATCGAAAAGCGGACCCCAAAAATAATTTACAAAGAAAGTAAAATGCTTAGCAGCTCAAGAAGGTTCATCTGAATTATAGTTTGTGCCTTAGCTCAGATTTAGTAGAGAGAGAGGTTTTTAACATCTCATTGCCCAGTACGCTAACAATACAGCATTCTGAAATGACTGTTTCAGAATCTTGTCCCATAAAGGCACAAGATAAAAGAGAAATGGCATACAATATACGTACTATTCAATATTATTGACATTTATTAAGACATGTCATCAAATTTTTAGATCTCTATGTCGACAATTTGTAAACACTGCTTAAAAACCAAGACAGACGTAGTGTTTTTTTTAAAAGCTTTTAGAAGAATATCATAATTTTTCTTGCTCACCTGTGATCAATGTAACTTAAAACGTTCCAATTTTATGTGTCGGAAGAATATTAGTTCTTAAATCAACGACTTTTGAGTTTTTAAAGATTTTTCTTCAATCATCTTGTTTTGAGGGGAGGGGACTGTTCAACTACGAAATTAATACTAGGTATATAATATGAAACTGTGAATATTTCAAGTCAATTTTTCCTAGCCCTTAAGCACAGTTTATACAATTATCCAGTATGATCTTTCCCTATCTCATCCATTATAAAAACCCGGACCGAGGTGCGAGTGCTCCAGAGAACATTTTAGCAGATATAAACATAAGCGGTATTAGATCTTTTCACGGGTAGACAGAGAATAATCACCTACGGAGCAAGTACTGACAAAACCACTTGGCCGGCTCAACCAATAAGTGGACAATAAGTGCAGAAATAAGTGGGAGGAGCTTTTTGTTCGCACCGAGAATGAAGGGCCAGAAATCATCTGCGGTAAACTTACTGGTATATTATATAAACTGTGCCCTTAAGTGACTACTATATTATAAGGAAATTTGTATGGTTATGATGCCCTTGAGTTTAGGTTAAATCAAAAGGGTATATCCCTTCACGGCCTTGACAAATCCACTCAGTGGGGGCATTAAGAAAATAGAATGTTTCAGTCAAAACCCTACAAAATGAGCATGCGCTGTGAAATGTGAGGGATGAATATATTCATTAATTTCTCCTGAAATGCAACTTAAAACCGCCACATCTGTGTTGGCATTAACAAAACATTACGCAAACAGAATTGTCTTACGATCCAAAAGAATATCTGTTTCGTCAAAAATGAATAAACTGCTGAATGTATCATAGGTTTTATGGTTCTCTCATGAATAATTAACTAGACCTTTTTACAGCCAGCAAACTAAATTTGGAATTCACATGATATATAAGGGGACTGTACTCTCTATATTGAAGGAGTTGGATGGGCTATTTTTTTACCTCCAATGCGGAGGCATAAGTTGGTTTTGAGACTCCCTCCCCCCCTGGACAATGTGTCTAAAACAATATGGAAACCCGAAGTTCGGCCCGAAGTCTTCCAAAATTGTGCTTGATATGAAGAAACTTACTTGTTTTTAAAAGGTACTTGTGTATTATACGGCAAACATTCAAATGTTTCATTTAATTAGAACCTGTTTCGTTGACGCTCAATCCTAATGAAATTGAGCTAAGTATGTTAAAAAAAAGGTTGAAACAAATTTGGGCTATATGTCTGCACATTACGGTGGGTAGGGGTACAGTATCGCGGGCCTGCATGCAAAATATGTTAGGTACAATTATTCTGCAAATTATGAAGTAAGAATCGTTTTCTAACTTCAAACTATCCAAATACTTTACCCCCCCCCCATCCTAATGTGCAAATATATGGCACAAATTACATACTTCCCATCTATTCTGTCACTTGTCTTTCTCTTGTCTCACGCTAAACTGAAAGAAACTAACGAAGAAACTGGTTTTTTCTCGAGTTTTAGACAGCGTAAATTTGAGTGAGTGGCGTATAATACACAAGTACCTTTGAAAATAATATTCGCAAATATGAGGCTAAAACTACAAAAGGATTACGAACATCCTAAAACAGTAGCCTACATTTTTTAAAATAATTCCCATTGTTGTTTTATAACCAAGGTTTTTTGAGCTTTTTGATTACAAGAGATATAAAATTTTCTATTTTGGAATGGCCATAGATTTCTCTTGGGTTCAAGCCTAGTTTTCAAAAAATCCCCTAACGCGTATTGCCTTACTGAAAATTAAGGATGCGTGGGGATGGAAATGCATGGTGGGGAGATGTGTGGGCGGTTTATGTAGAATTAAATAGAACTTACCCGACATAAAGTATTTGCCGATGCTAACGCGGATTATCAGAAAATATGGCATTTAAATAAAACAGCACTAAATTTTTTTTTTTTTTTTCAAGGAATGAGGACACGGTACGTTTAAATGCTCCCGATTATAACTAACTAATTTGCTATTGACATTGTTTTTGTGCACATCATAGCATATTATCAATCCTTAAACAAAAACTATTTTCTCAAGGAAACAAGGAATAGATGTTAAAACTTAAAATGAACAGAAATTACCCTTATTTTAAGAGGCTGTCACCCCCTGACCCTACTGTTCTTTATGCTAAAATTTAAGGTACTTTTGTCTTATAGCCACCACACACAAGATCTTGTATCGCGAACACGAGACTATAACCGATTTTCATGTTCTTTATGCCAGACAATATTATCTTCGGTTCGGTGGGAAATTACATTGTAGCTATATTTTAGTTAAATATTTAGGTGGTATTTTGGTTTGGTGAGGTTATTTTAGGTTACGTACTTAATATAATACGGTCTGAGCGGCCCCCTCCCATAATTCTTTGTTGTAGTTTTCATAATTTTGTTTATAAAGCATTATATTTTCATCATATTTTGTTCTATTTCATTAACATTAACCAAACTTTACTTCTCGACAGAACTTGAATGTGGTGGCTATAAGACACAAGAACGGTATTTAATTTGCGTCTTTCTAAAAACAGTGTATTACAAAACTGCTTGGTTATGAAAATTGGAGAAGTTTCTAAAATTACAAAACTAAATACCTCATTTCTAAAATCACTATTTTCTATACGTCAGGAATTAATTTTTTGCGTTTTTTACGCGTACTCTATGCGTAGTTTCCAATACTCTTTGGTATAGAGAAGATTGACCTAAAGTTCCCTATCCCTCGAGGAATTTTTTAATAAAAAAAAACAACAAGGTAATTTGTGCAAAATCGTAGAGGCCTATAAAAATTTATTTTGCTAGGAGGATTTCACTTTCTGGGAGGCGAGACAATTTAGTCAAAACTCCCAAAAGCTATCGAATTACATGGAACACAGCTACACGAAGCATCCTTGCGCGCGTTTCTGGCGCTCCTACTAGAAATTAAATAAAAAAAAGTGTTTTCAACTGAAAGTAAGGAGCAACATTAAAACTCTAAACAAACAGAAATTATTATGTATATGAGGGGATTCACCCCCTCGTCAATACCTCGCTCTTTACGCTAAAATTCGAACTTTGTCCCAATTCTGTAAGAATGACTCTTGAATCACAAAGGCCGTTTAATTAGACTGAAAAGCTCTTTTAAAAGTACTAAAAAAAAACTTTAGCGTAAAGAGCGAGGTATTGAAAAAAAAACCATTCATAAACGTAACAATTTCTGTTCATTTTAAATGTTAATGTTGCTCCTTACTTTCAGTTGAAAAAACTTGTTTTTTTAAATTTAATTTCTGATCGTCTTTTAAATAATGCTGGGAAATCCGGATCCCCTCCATAAATAATTTACCACCCCCATAAAAAATACCTCAATGAAACTCCCATGTAACCCCCTCCCCTCGACCAGAAGAATCCTCCTCAAAACGTCTGTACAGTTCCTAATAACCAATACTGTATGTAAACAATGGGTGAAGTCCATAACTTGTAGGCCTTGCCCCGGGGACTGTGGGGGGAGGTTAAGTCATCCTCAAAGACAGAGTTACTATATTTTTCTACTACGCTGAAAAACAGATATCTCAAAATTTTAATCTGGTGAATTTGAGGAATAAATGAGCGTGGGAGGGGGATTAGCTGCCCTACAATATTTTTGGCCACGTAAAAGGGCACTAGAACTTTTGATTTCTCATCACCTGATCCCACTAACGATCTTCTACGATCGCTGGTTCGATAAAATCATCCCCGAGGAAAAAAAATAAACAAATAAAATAAAATAAACACGCATCCGTGATCTTTCTTCTGACAAAATATGCAAACTTCCACATTTTTGTATATAGGAGCTTGAAACATCTATAACTAGAGATCTCTGGTATGCTGAATCTCGTGGTGTGGTTTTCATCAAGATCATTTGATTGTTTGAGGGTGTTTCCCCCTTTTTCAACAAATGGCAAATTTTCTCAGGCTCGTAACTTTTGATGGGTACCACTGAATTTTATGAATGTTACATACTTTGTTTTGAATTTTACATTAAAATTCGATTCTTTAGATGTGTCTATTGTTATCAAAACTCTGTTTCTTAGAGTTTCAGTTACTATTGAGCCGCATCGCTCCTCATTTACACTCCATTTCTATGGACTATTTGATTTAAAGTTGTTTGCCCCAATAACCTAAGTCATTACACTTCAATTGCTTGCTGGGACGAAATAATAACGCAAAAGCAATACCCAAACTACACAACTGTGCAATCAAAGCAGCAACCCATAAAAGTAAAATAGCTCATTCTGCATACTTTTTTACATGCAAAGCAATATGAACTTGAGAAGATTACTTGTTCTCAACTTAATTTAAGAGTGCTGGATAGCACATAATTTCAACGCAAAAATTGGACGATTTCATGAATTCAGCCAGTTTTTTTATAGAAAATATACATCCATAAGCAGTTTTAAATTCTTGACAAAAACAACACAGCGGCAGGTTCTTTGTGGACTGAATACGATTGTGGGAACTTCAAAAATGATGAATCACATGATATTACTGCAAATAACTTCTCAGAAAAGGAGTTATTATGCAGTCAAATAACTTACCCAAAACCTAATCAATCCACAAAAAAAGAATGATACGTAACATTCTTGTCAATAGGCTTTTATAAAAGAAACGCTATAATTACAAAAGAAAAAGACCAGTTGATTCTCCAATATTTTAAAATGTAAGGGTCAGTATTTTAACAATTGTGCTCCATCCCCCTAAAGGTGCAAGATAGCCCTAAATAACATATTTCTGTTGTTTTTCATTGCTTGAATCAGCGCATCGTTTCTTTAAACACTCCCTGGTAACAGAAACTCTAAAAAAAAACATTATGATAACAACTATTAAATTAAAAATTGGTACATTTTTGGGTGATTCCAAATACATAAAATTATTTAAGTTTAATGTTACCCATCAAAAACTACGAGGTTGAGAAAATTTGCCCGATTTTGAAATGGGGGGGGGCACCCTCATAACGTGAGGCGATCTTAATGAAAATCCCACCATCCGATTCAGCACATCAAATTCTCTGAAGACATCAGATGGATAATATGAGATAGCCATTTGGTTCAGCACAGTTGAAAAGTCCAATAACTATGCCTCTGGGGATAACAACCCCCACAGCCCCTAGGAAAAGGGCTGTAAATGATGCAATTTGCCCATTATTTAAAACCAGTATTTGTTATTGGGATATATAGGCTAAAGTAATTTTTCAGGGTGGATTTTTGGCCAAAAGGGGATTTTCCACGGGAAAAATTTCCGTGGGGAGTAAAATTTCCGGTGGAAATTTTTATGGAAAATTTTACATGGGGGGAGGAGGTTCCTTGCATGATTTGAAAAACACTCAGAAATTAAATGTAAAAAAAACAAATTTGTTTTTAAAGTGAAGGTCAGCAGTAACAATAAAACCTCAAACGAGCAGATATTATTTGGTAAATGAGCCCCTTCCATATCCCTCGCTCTTTGCGATAAAGTTTGATTTTTTGTCCCATTTTCAAGAACAAGTCCTGAAACACAAGGGCCGTCAATTGAATAAAAAGTTTTTTTTTAAGTACTAAGAAACTTTAGCGTAACGAGTGACGGTTGAGGAAGGAACAGCCCCCTTCATATACAGTGTAATTTTTGTTCGTTCTAATAATTTTAATTTCAAACCGGTCTATAGCATTGACGCCATTGTGAAATAATTAGAGCACTTCGTAAATATATTATTTAAAAGGATTTTGAAACGGATGAAAATGGAAGAGAACATACAAACCTTTATTAATAGAAACATTCTGAATAATATAAATCAAGAATTCCATAACTAGGGCGTTTTCTTGTAGTTTATATATAACATAGGGCTACGTCTGGTCTGGTCATTTACGTTAAATTGGCCTTGAAGGTATATAACATCTTAAATTAACCCCATTTTGTTACGTGATAGGCAGAGAAAGGCACCTAATGCAGCGTAAAATGCAGCACTTAGCAATCTGAGTAACATCAAACCCAAGTAGACCCCCAAGTAAAGTTGGGCAGTAATTTTAGTGAAAGCTGAGACAAGATATTTTATTGTACACGTGGTTGGATTAGGCTACTCTTTTAGGTACATTTTCATATATGAATTTGAATTAGTGGAGTCGTTCAGGATATATGAGGGGGTTCACCCCCTAGTCAATACCTCGCTCTTGACGCTAAAGTTTTTTTTAGCACTTTCAAAAGAGATATCTATTCTAATTAAACGGCCTTTGTGATTCAGGGATTTTTGATTCGAACGAAATTTTAACTTTAGCGTAAAGAGTGAGGTATTGACTAGGGGGCGAACTCCCTCATATACGCAATAATTTCTGTTCGTTTTAAGCTTTAATGTTGCTCCTTACTTTCAGTTGGAAAAACTTGTTTTTTTATTTAATTTTCAAGAAAAGGTGCCATCCTAAAATCGTTGCCGGCTGGGACTAATGTCCAAAAAAAATGTTTCTTGTCAGAAAAGCATCCTTTTTTAAACGTGACGGACTTTGCATATATGGAGTATGTTGGTCTTGTAAGAGGGATGAAGGACTGATATCCTCCTATGGGATGCCGGAACTGTCAATTACAACTTACGCTGGTTAGGTTAAAGGCCGAGACGTTCAAGTAAAAAAAAAAACAGAGCAATAAGACTAATTGTAAAAAACGTTACGGATTGAATCTTTTTTCTTTCAAACTGTATGAGTTTTGCGTTCTTTTTACTGGGTCATAATTTGACATAGCAACAGCAGGTAAATATAACAACGGGTAAAAAAGCGGAGTTATTTAAGTTTCCTTTTTGGTATACGCTTAAGAATAATGTAATTGCCTTAAAAAGATAACACAGTAAAAATAGACCAAAGCAATTGAAGTACTCTTTTAAACACGTAAGTATAATATAGCAATCCTGCTTTTTCTCTTCGGCTCTGTTCTGATAAATTTTGCGCAACTGACATTTAACAATGAGGAGTTAGAAACAAAGAGACTAAAAAATCGTATTTAATTCAATTACTTTCATGGGTAATAACTACTGTAGAACAACCTCTGTTCTCACTTCCTTTCAGTTCCAAAGAGCAATTAGCTGAATTTTTTTGCATTAATTCGAGCTCAACCGTCTGGGCTATTGTTTAAAAGTGTGGAAAATGCAAATTCAACTTTAAAAGAAAAAAACGACTTTATGCTTGACAAACTCTTTACTATTCAAAATGGGAATTTTAGCTCTTAATTACTTTTTGGACCATCAAGACTGAGATTCGTTGCGGTGCGATAAGACCATGTTGTTTTTGCAGAAATGGGCAATGAATGATGACCGGCAGAATTTGGACACAACCATAATTATTTTTGTTTCCTTGTTAAGAAAAAATTAAGTTGAAAATATTGTTAATTAATTAAACGACGCCCCACGTAATCATGAGACGCCATTGTCCCCACGAAATGAATAAGGGTTTGTCAAAATACACGCGACTGGGTAGGCTAAATCGGGTATATAAGCCTTTCTGAGGAAGCAAATGGACAAGAAAATTTGGTACTGGTGCATTATACGGATACTTCTATATACTGCTAAAGAAGTCAAGTTTGGTTAATGCTATTGAAATAAAACAAAATAGGATGAATATATAATAGTTTATAAACAAATTTGGGCTATATATTTACACACTACGGGGGGGGGGGGGGTAAAGCATACCATATATTAAATACGTAAACTTACCAGAGACAGATACCCGGTTATAATGGTATGAACAAAATTATAATAATTACATAAATGGCAAATCCCAAATTGTAATTTTAACATTCATATTAGCTCACCCGTTTCACTCAATTCCACTCTAACAACTGTTTTAGTACCTGGTATCTGTCCCGGTATCGGTAGCATCTCCCGTTTGACATTCCATATACAGTATATAAAAGTGTCCGTTTAATGCACTAGTACCGAAAATTTCTCTGAGCAACTTTTGGGGGAAATTTGGTCTTTTTTTTTTTTTTTTTTTTGCATGAAAATGCATCCTTTTTTCGACTAGCATGTCCATGCGCAGATCTGTACACAGAAGAAAGGGGAAATTCCCCAAGTTTTGTCACTGGACTCACCGCAAGAAAATTATTGAAAAAATATTTAAGAACATGATTGTTTAGGTTTAATGGAAATTTTACGTAAGCTTAGTAGGCTTGTTTACACTGGTTTACATGAACTTCATAAGAATACAAACTTGTTTCTGACCAATGATTATTTCAGCTGACCAATCATGGGAGATTTAACAAAGCTACGTTAAATATCTTACTTTAAAATAGGTGGTACTTACGTCTTATAGCGACCACACTCAAGAAGTGAAGTTAGCTTAATCGATGAAATATACCAAAATGTGATGAAAATATAATACTTCAGTAAAAAAATTATGGAAACTATAATGGATAAATATGGAAAACAGGCCGCCTAGAACGCATTGTATTAAATACCTAACATAACATAACCATTTCTATATATTAAAATATTTAATTAATATATACCTACATAGTACGTTATCTCGCTCAGGTTAAGCTGATTATCTCCGAAAGGACACAGAAAACTGGTTTCATTAAAGATCAAGAACAGAGTGTGATCGCTATAACACATAAGTACTAAATAGATAACCACTTTACCTTTGTGTATCAACTTCAGAAGGGAGGAGGTAACCAAGGCAATTCTTCTAAGAAAACTGGGTCCCAGTGAAAACAATAAAAAAGTCATAAGAATCATCAGATATTCACTTGAATCATGTTAGGATCTGATCAAAAAATGAAATCGCAAGCCTCAACCAGGCATGTGTACCAGGGAAAGTGGGCCTTGAGCCCTCTCCCCCTATGAGAAATTCCCAAGATTTTATAATTTACCCGAAAATGTCCTATATATTTCATGGGACTTTCTAAGATTTTTTTCGAATTCTCACCTTAGTTTTTTGGGCCGTTTATACTTTTCGTTGGAACTAGCTTGTAAATTCTAGATTGTACAAGATCATAGTACAATATAGCAGTGTATATTCTACTTGGAACTAGATTGTAGTTTCAAATGATAACCTAGTTAGGTCTAATCTGGGCAACATTCTGATGCAATGCGGAAATCAGACAACAACAAAAAATAATTCAAATAGCTTCCCAAAATAATAATCACTACCGTCACAATTTGTTCCTAGACACCCCCCACCCCGCCCAATGCCAATAAATGGCTATATATTATAGGCTAACCAGAAGTTGGTAACAATCTCGTATACGACCTCAACTGAACTAAACACTAGAACAAAAGATTACTTGTACTTATGTACTATACCAAACACACTCGACAAGTTAGCTCTCTTAAATTTGCGAAAACTGATTTTATCTGTCTGTATTTAGAGACAATTAGCTTACACTCAGTTGAAAAACTACGACGTAGGTATACTTTACTTAAATATTTAATATATAGAGTTGGTGTTTTCGTTAGCTTAGGTATTTAATATAATGTATTCTGGGCGGCCTTCTTTCCATAATTCTTTGTCGCAGTTTCCATA
The DNA here is from genome assembly GCF_049724085.1 of Artemia sp. Qi Xiang Cuo. Classification (NCBI taxonomy): domain Eukaryota; kingdom Metazoa; phylum Arthropoda; class Branchiopoda; order Anostraca; family Artemiidae; genus Artemia; species Artemia sp. Qi Xiang Cuo. Next base: position 67,303,665 of record NC_142802.1, on the reverse strand, counting down.
ATTTTATTTCTAAAGTGTAATATTTTCATCATATTTTGGTATATTTAATTATGATTAGCCTGACTTCACCTCTCGAGTGTGATTGGTATAATACATAATAGTACCAGATTACTATCATTCGATGCCCCTTTGAACACAGTTTTCGAATACAATGGTCACTACGCAACAAATGCTTCCCCCCAATGGGGTCCGATAGACCTATACCCATAGGCTAAATAGAAAATTTAGCTGGTTAGCAAGATGCGTACTTCTTTTTCATCAGCAATTGGTTCATAACACGGAATAATGCTGGTTTGAAAAAAAATAGTGTACTTATTTAGAATCCAGAAAACACATGAGAAAGACCGCATCGAAATCTCAAAGATGCTTAATGAAAAATAGGTTTTCGCTGCATAGTGAGGTAATGCTCACTCCGTGACAAAGATTTAAACTTTAGCTTTTTGGGGTTGAAGGGGCAAAAAAAGGTACCTAGTTTAGGTTACGTATTTAATATAAGCTATGTTTTACCCCCCCCCCCCCCTATGTGCAAATATATAGCCCAAATTTTCTTCATAAATTATTATATTTTCATCCTATTTTGCTTTATTTCATTAGCATTAACGAAACTTCACTTCTCGTGTGTTTTCTGGATTCTAATTAAGTACCAAAAATAGTGCTTAATTCAGTGTTTATTTCAGAAGAGTCCATGCACAAGAATTTTGCTCATGTTTTTTGGTTTTGTTGGTTTGCGTTATTTTTCATCAACAGTTGGGTCATAATGCTAAACAGGCCTAATGCAAATTTAAAAAAAATAATCTACAAACCTATGTACATAGCTTAATGCTATATCCAGGCATCAGGGTGGGGGAGGGAGGAGCCGTTCCAAGTGTGCAACCGGGTTAGCTGCGCGGGTCAGCTGTGGTATTGCCTACTTCGGTCAAAATTTTACTTTGATTCGTTTTTTTGCTTATATTTGAGTCGAGAGGGGGGAGAGGGCTGTAATTAATTTTTCCCCGGGCACCACCAACCCTTTGAACGGCTCTGGCTGGGATGCAATTGCAAAGGTAGCAATTGTTAGCCTCTAATTGGAAAGGACGTTTAATTGGGAGTCGATTTTTTTTTTTTACTTTTGATTTAGGCCTATATGTTGTATCAGAATGTTTTTCAGATTTGCCTATGCCTTACGATGCGGTTTCTTAGTTGCTCAGGTATATAGGGTCACTTGAAATATATATCCGATGGAAATGAAACGGTTTTTATCATGTGCCCCCTTGTTCCACTAGTTTTCAAAGAAGCTACCTCTTATTTCTGTTTAAACAAATCTAGGGTCCTTAGAAACAAATTCATGTGTCTGTAGCCTATCTGTGATTTTGTTCATACAAAATCAACAAACTTTCGTGTGGTACACTAGAGTTAAACCTGGGCCCACAGGAGGCAGGGGTCTGAAACGTAATTGCAACGCCAGCGATTATTATATGTGGAAAGAGCATTGAATAAAAAAACCTAACATAGGCTAGACTAAGCCTATTTCTTTTTGATATCTAATTTTTACCCTATAATATAGGTTACTTTTATCTCTATGTCATATCTAGGTCGGTGTTCCAGCAATCTAGGCTATGTTTATCTAACAATGAAGTTAAAAAAAATTGTCTGAAACACAATCCAGAGGCCAACTTGATTACATTTCAAAATATTCTCGACTTATTTATCGGGTTTTCAGAGTTGCTTCCATTGTTGTAACTGTGCCCCACAACCACCCCCCTCCCACCCAATTCCCGAATATATACCTAGGCTAGCCTACACTCAAAAGTTTGCTCATTTTGACGGGTTTTTTTTCAATTGGCATCTTGCTGTTTCATCTTAATGTGAAGAAAAATCAATAGGTACTTGTTAATAATCCAGTAGGCTAAACACGCGATAAGTGAAGTTTCGTTAATGCTAATGAAATAAAACAAAGTATGATAAAATATAATAGTTTAGAAACAAATTTGGAATATATATTTTCAGATTAGGGGGGGGTAGCGGTAAAGCATAGCATATATTAAATACATAGCCTAACTTAACCTAGGTACCTTTTTTTTGCCCCTTCAACCCCAAAAACTAAAGTTTAATTATTTTTCACGGAGTGAGAATACCTCACAAGGCAACGAAAACCTGTTTTTGATTAGGATTTCATTAGATTCTAGATGCGGTTCTTCGCGTGTTTACTGGATTCTTAACAAGTACCAAAAATATTATATATCCCATGCCCCTTAAATATCCGGATATGGACCCCTTTTGCCCCCCAACAAAAATGCTGGAGATTCACCCCTGGCCTTCTACCCAATACATTTTGCTAAGCCTTAAAAATTAAAAGAGAGTAGAGATAGGCCTAGAGTAGGGATACAGTTTAACTGGAAGCAGTTCTGAAAATCGAATAGGCTACCATACATATTATGGTCAATATTTACCAAATCATATTATTGAGTAACAACTAAAGTGAATATACTATTCGATGCCTTTTTTTATGCTGATTACGAATATAATAATCATTTCCGATAGAAATGATTGTTATATTCGTAATCAGCATAAAAAAAGGCAGCCCCCCCCCCCCTAATGTAGAAAAAAATACCCAGAATTGGCATATATAGGGGGAGGGGAAATGATTGTTATATTCGTAATCAGCATAAAAAACGGCATCGAATGGTGTATTCACTATATTTAAAACTCAATAATATGATTTGGTAAATATTGACCCATATTATTGAATGCATCACAGGAAGAACCATTATAGCTTTTAGTTCAGAACAAGACACAGATTATTGAATAGCCTACTCCAGTATTCAAAACAGTTTGGAATATAAAAAGCTGGAAATTTTTAAGGCAAGAACACACTGAAATTTACAACATTAATGTAGACACAAATATGAAAAAAAAACGGGCTGCAATGCTCATTAAATAGTGGACAGGAGTTAGGTAGTCTATGTTAAAATACATTCATGGGACATTATTAAAACTGTTGCCTAGGCTACCTCCATTTTTGAAAGTGTCAGTCTCCTACCTCAACTAGCCTACATTCCAAGACAGCGAAAAGCCCCTAAACCATAATTTTACCCAGGACACAGACTCCACTATTAATATCGTTTATATTTGAAGGAAGTCCAAAAACACCTACTTTTCGTGCAATCCAGTTCACCTCCTATTCAGTTGCATCAAATTAATATCCATCAATATCAACAAATAAACGCGTGTCGCTGCTTACACTCCCTTATTTGACCACAAACCACTTGTCCACAGATTAGTAACAACAAACAAAAACTGTGGACACAAAGTAAATAAAGTAATTTAAACACCAGAGCAGGCTATGCTCTTCGCAAAACTCGGCACTCTCTGACAGGCGAAGGTCCCACACTTTACAACTCAACTTGTAGCGCTTAGCCTAGCCGCTCCTGCCATCGGCTATAAATTCCTCCGCTGTCAAGGGGACATGTTGGCACTGCCTGGTTCGTATTTCTACTATTGGGCGTAGGTATGGAGAAGGCAGAGGATGTTTCAGAGATTTAGTGACACCTCATTTGAATATTCCTTTTTATGCAACAAAGGGATTATGAGAAAAACTGGTTTTTTCGGGGTAGGGCTTTACTATGGGGCATTATATCTCTATTTACTAAATGGTAAGTGATAAGAGATCTTATTTAATTTTGAGACCGTAAATTCTGATTTAAATGCTGGGTACCTTTTTGTGCAACGAAGGAGCTATGGGAAATTACTGTTTTTTTGGGAGTTGTGTTCTACTATTTTTCATATTTATTTACACAAATGTAAGTGATAAAGGGTCTTGATTAAATAGCATAAATAATATTTAATATTCGATACTGATTAAAATGTTTATTCGATACTGATTATACATATATATATATATATATATATATATATATATATATATATATATATATATATATATATATATATATATATATATATATATATATATATATATATATATATATATATATATATATATATATATTGACAAGGGATGTTATTAAATTAACGATATGGATTTAGATGTCCGGTTCCTTTTTATGCAACAATGGGTTTACGGGAAATAATTCTGTTCGGGGGGGGGGGTGATGTTAAATATTTATTTGTTCAATGGTGAATGAACAGGTATATTATTTTACTTTATGATACTGATTTTGATGTTTGGTTCCTTTTTATGCAACGAAATAATTGTTGTTGTTTTTTTTGGGGAGGGGGGGGGTGGTTTGGCTTAACTGTTTGGCATTAAATATTTATTTACTCAATGGTAAGTGGAAAAAGATGTTATTTAATTCTAGGATAATGATTTATATATGCAAAAAAGGGGCTGTGGGATCTTTTATTTGATCTTTTATATTGATTTAAATGTTTGGTTCTTTATTATGCAACAAAGGGGCACTTTTTTTACATTTTTATTTACTGAATGGTAAGTGAAACGAGGTTATTTATCTTAAACGACTAATTTAGAGACTTTTGATTGAAATGTTTGTCTCCTTTTTAACCAACGAAGGGATTGTGGGAAACAGTTATTTGTATGTCCCATATTTATTTCCATGAACTCTGTTTGGAATTTGATGGGTAATCAAGCAGTTCGTGTTTGTCTCTAGGGGTGATCGTACAGACCCAGTGGGCCTAGAACGTCGGGAGAGGGCTCATTCTAATGGAAATGAAAATTTCTAGTGCCCTTTTTATTTGGTCGAAAAAATTGGAGATCAACTAGGCCCCCTCCCATGCCACTTTTTGCCCAAAATTTGCCGATCAAAATTTTGATATAGCTTTGTGTTCAGCATAGTTGAAAGGCTCAATAATTATGTCTTTGGAGATAAAATGACTCCCTACAGCCTCTGGGGAAAGGTTATACAATTCGCCCATTGTTTTATTTGTTATTGGGAAGTAGGCATACATTTTTCGGGTGGGGAGGGGAGGACGAATTTTCTGCTGGGAGAATTTTCAATGGAGAGGATAGTTTCCAGAGGGTGAAATTTTTAGATGAAATTTTAAACTGGGGGAATTTTCCGGGATTTACATAAGAAATTTATTCATATGTCTTGCTTTCTGTTTATCGAATCCATTTTAAGCGTGGAGACATCAAGGGTGATTGTTCAAGGTAAATTTTCGCCAGGAATGGAGTGTCCAGAGGATATTTCTATGAGGAGGGGGATTTTTTCGTGGAGATAGAGTCAGGAATCCTGGCATTATTTAAAAAAACCATCAGAAAAAAAAACAAGTTTTTTTCTACTGAAAGTAAGGAGCAACATTAATATTTAAAACAAACAACAATTATTACGTATATGAGGGGGGTTCCCCCTCCTCAACATGTCGCTCTTTACGCTAAAGTTTAAATTTTGTCCCAATTCTTTAAAACGACTCCTGAAACACAAGGGTCGTTTAATTAGAACAATAAGTAACTTTTTTTAAAGTGCCAAAAAACTGTAGCGTGATGAGTGAGGTGTTGAGGAGGGGGGCAACCCCCGTCATATACGTAATAATTTCTATTCGTTTTAAGTTTTAATGCTGCTCCTTACTTTCAGTTGAAAAAACTTGTTTTTTTTTCTTTATTTAATGAAGCTTAGAGACAAACAATTTTCTAAAGGCAATAGAAAAAGTATGTCAATTAAAGTAAAAGTATATAAAAATGAAAAAACTAAGTAATTACAAAAAATACACAAAACCATAGCCAACTTACAAAAACTAAGATATACACTCTCAGCATTTAATTCTGATGAGCAATGCCGAAGCGTCGGACCGGACGGATATTTTTTTAACAATATCAACAGTTTTGAACTTGGTTATTAAACACCAAAATATTTAATGCCTTTAGACTCAGTGTTTATAAAAAGTAATGCATTATCAAAATAGTTTTTTCAAAGTAAAACATTAAAACCAAGATTAAGAAAATCAAACAAAATGTTTAATTCAATATTTTTAATTTGATTTTGAATACCAAAAGCCAGTAAAAGTGTCACCTTTATACTTCATAAGTGTAAAAAATTAATTTTTTTTCAAAGTAACAACTAGATAAATACAATCACTCCTGCAAAAGAAATTGATAATAAAACATAAAAAGCATATCCGTTCAGGGGGAAAATACAGAAATTCCCAGCATTCCGTTCAGGGGAAACATTTTTGATTATAGTGGCTTCATAATCAGCTCAAGGTTACTCTTGAAATGCAAGCAAAAGTTGACGGCATATTCTTACCGAAATGGCCCATTATTAAGTTATTTTTCCCTTTTGTTTTCTATAATTATAGGAACTTCCTTGTGTTCTAATAACTGCACTAATTACTAAAAAACAAATACATATTTAGGATCACCATAAAAAGCTGATTCTTTGACTGAATGTTATCAATAGTTAGGCTCTTATACTTTCGTTATTAACGAGGATCGTTATTTACTTACCATTCATTAATATGAAGAATTTGATTTCGTTGGCTCCAACCAAATCATACAGAAAATAACGTTTGTGGAAAACTGGTTAAGGGTTACTCAGTCACAAATTAGAACTGATATTTTCCTTATTGTGGGTCAAAATCTATTGGCAGGAAGCCAACAAGGGGGAAAAAAACATTTTTTCCATGGTTTTTCACTATTCTGCTCTCTTTCCTTTGGTTTCCTTATAATTGCTTTATAGTCCCAAATTTCCAGGGGGCGCATGCCCCCCCTTCCCCCTTGCCGGTGCTCATGACAAGGGATGCTACTTAATTTGCAATGTTGACTAGGTGTTATGGGAATAAGGTGGTTTATTGAGATTGGTTCTTACTGTTACATGTTTATTTATTGAAAGGTAAATAAAAATAGATCTTATTTAATCCTAACAGACAGATTTACTGACAAGTGATTTAGATGTTATGTTCCTTTTCATACAAATAATGGGCTATGGAAATTAATAGTTTTTATTTGGGGGGGGGGGGGTTGAGCTTTGCTAAGGGATACTAAAATGCTTATTTACTGAATGATAAGTGGTAAAAGATCTCATTTAATCTTTTAAGACTGATTTTAAAGACCTCTGATTTAAAGATTAGGATCCTTTTAATGCAAAATAGGATTATAGCACTTTTTCCTTTGGGGGGGGACTTACTATTGGACAACACATATTTATTTACCAAGTGATAAATAAATAAATGTCTCATGTAAACATTTGGCTGCTTTTTGACCCAGCAAAGGAATTATGAGAAAATATCGCTTTTTGGGGATTGGACTTAAGTCACGAGAGAGTGCAAATTTATTTACTGAATGGTCAGTGAATCATGGATTCGATAAGCCAGAAATTAATGACAGAGCATATCTGATTTAAATACTTAACATATTTCCCAAAAAAGGAAATACAATATAGTAAACTTTTTGAGTTTGAGTTTTTGCTACTGGGTATTTGATATGACCAAGAAATCTTCTAATAAAACAGCTATCGTAATAACGAATAATGCTGCAACTAATTTACGTTACCTTTTACAACATATTATACACTGAGTACTATTCATCACACCAGTAAAACAAAGGAACGAATGCATTACTGAAAAAATTAGGCCTGCACTGCAGTGCACTGAATAAAGCTTGTTCTTGTGTCATGAGTTTTATTTGACTGCAATGGCGCGGGGTAGTAGGGACCGGAGTTTATAACTCAAAGCACGGAGTGTCCAAAGTTACACATGAGAGGGTACCTGCGTTCTCTAAGGGTTGGGGTTCTTAAAGCTGCGAGGGCAGATTCGTAAGTGACATACTTGGTTCCTAGAATGATTTTAAGGCTCTTTTTTGCTGTGTTTCAATTTCATCGTTTAGGTAGTCTACATTATGCACTTGTGGTCCCCAAACTGGGCGGGCGTATCCAAGCAAAGGGCGTATGTAACACGTGTACGCGAACACTAATTGCTTTGTAGAAAACCCGAATTAACACAATGTGGTTAAGGATCGCAGCGCGTAGTTGCCCTTTCTTACAAGGTTTGTAACTTGTGGGCTAAATGAACAATCATTGCTGAACGTCATACCAAAGAGAACTGCAGACGAAGCGGTAGGGTTCCAGGGGTTCAGGGCAAGTAAATTCTCTTTTCAAGGGATTAAAGCGGGTCACTTTGATAATATGGTCTTGTAAGTTAATAGACCTCCTATTTTGCTATTGGGTATTAGATTTGATGAAGAAATCAGAGGAGAACTGGAATAACAAAATATGCCTTTCTGTCTATGCATCAAAATTTTTAGGGCTAGATTTGAATCAATGACAGAAGCCGATCGATTTAGATTTTTTTTTTTTAATCATTATTTTTGTACTTTTGACTTATAGCCAAGTAGAATGGGGGGTGTTACTCGTGACGGGACTCCTTATATGGGCATAGACTCCGAACCCCACACCAAATAAGGGCATAGTGTCATTAGGGAGAACACGTGGTTAATGGGGTCAATGACCTCTTTTTCCAAGGTGTGTCAACAACAACAACATCGATCTTGACATTCGCTGAGAGCGTGCACTTACAACAACAACAACATCGACCTTGGAACACCTGTGCTGTCGACCTCAATTCACCTATCGTGAATCAATAATTCCCCTTAGAAACAACAAATTAATTCCCATTTCTTGACAGATCAATCAACCACTGACATCATCTGTCAGACTTTTAAAATTTTCGCATAGAAACGATTCTCCAGGAATAGATCCAAGTCATTAATGTCTTTGCCTCGGAAACAACTCTTTTGGTCGAACTCCAAAGGATATTAATAGCCAATGGTCATGGAAACAATTCTCCAAGAAACATCTTAGCGATGAATTGTTTTAGCGCGGGAATCAGGTTTCTTATTAATTTGAAATGCATTAGCGCAGAGATGCCAAAAACAAAAGGAACACGCTAAATTACGTTTAGGGATTATTTGGGCGAAACTGTTTTAGACAGGTTATGGAACTATTTCGGCGAAACAGTTAGAGACATTTTAAAAGAAGATTTTAGGAAAGGTTTTAGAAGAGAATTTAATGGTGAAACTCTGTGGTCGTTATAATACACAATTTTCATTTGAACAGTGTTGTGAGGTCCTCTAACCCAACCCCAAAGGGTTCCAATCCTCCTACCCCAACCCCGAAGGAAGCCCCCGGTCCTCAAAGGTCCCCCAAGCTCCCAAAGGGCCACCGGCGCCCCCAAAGGCCCACCCAGACCCCCAAAGGCCATCCCCCGGCCCCCCAAAGGCCCAACAAGCGCCCCAAGGACCAACGGGGTCCCCAAGGCCCTCCACCCGTCTCCAAATGTCCCCCAGGCCCCCAACAGCCCCCCGGACCCCCCAAGGCCCGCCCGGTGCCCCCAAGGCCCTCCCTATGCCCCAAAGGCCCTCCCCCGGTCCCCAAAGGTCCCCCGGGCTCCCAAAAGACCACTCAATCCTCAAGGGCCCCCGGATCCCCAAACGCCCTCCCTGGGCCCCAAAGGTCCCCCCCCGGTCCCCATACATGCACGCAAACACTCACACACACACACAAACTTACACACACACACAAAAAATAATACACACACACGAAAAAATACACACACACAAGAAAACTTAAACAAACAAGACATAAATTACACACACACACACAAAAACATACACACACACACACACACAAAAAAATAAACATGCACTATAAAAATTTAATTAAGACAAATAATTAAATTAAAACAAAAAATTACACACACACACACACAATAAATACACACACACACACACGATCACATAAGAAATCACACCAATACTTACACACACACAAAAAATTACACACACACACACACACAAAAAATAACACATGAACACAAAAAAAACTCACACACACACACAAAAACTTACACACACACACACACAAAACTAACACAAACACACACGAAAACTCACACACACACGCCAAAACTTACACACACAAAAACATACACACACACACACAAACACACACACACACAAAAAAATACAAAAACAAACAAAAAAAAAACTTACACACACAAAAACTTACACACACACACACACAAAAACTTACACACACACACAAAAAACTTACATCCACACACAAAAGCTTAGACACACAAAAACTTACACATACACACACGAAAACTAAAACACACTCACAAAAACTCACACACACACACACAAAAACTTACACACACACACACATTAAAAATTACACACACACGCCAAAACATACACACACACACCAAAACTTACACACACACACACACAAAAACTTACACATGCACGCTAAAAATTACATGAACAAAAAAACTTACATGAACAACAAAACTTAAACACACACACACACACACAACTTACACACACACACACACGAAAACTTACACACACACCCCAAAACAAACACACACACACAAAAACTTACACACACACACACAAAAGTTATAAAAAATAAAAAATATTACTTTTTTTCCTATTCAATTGTTGTATAAATGTAGAATTCATACACATTTTCAACTAGCTTAGGGTAAATGTTTTAAGTATGAGCCATTCTGTTGCGAAAACACACAAAAGTTAGAAAAAATAATACTGGACCTTTAGGACCTCGGCAACCCGTCCAAATATTAAGTATTAATAAAGATCGTCAACTATCTAAAGGGAGAATGTTTTGTATATGGACCATTATATTGTGTAAACACACAAAAGTTTGAAAAAATGCAAAATGTTCCTTTATTACCTCTGCAAAACAGCTAAAAATGAATAATTAATACACATTTTCAACTAACTAAGGTTAAATGTTTTAAAAATGAGCCATTCTATTTCGTCAACACACAAAAGTTAGAAAAAATGCAAAATAATAATTATATACATAGGAAATAAGTAAAAAAATGTAGAATACCAAAACAATATAATAAAGATAAAGGGTCAATATGTAAAATATGAGCCATACTATTGTGAAAACACACAAAAGTTAGAAAATATGCAAAATGTTCCTTTATTACCTCTGCAATACGGGTAATAATGAAGAATTCATACACATTTTCAACTAGCTAAGGGTAACTGTTTTAAATATGAGCCATTCTATTGTGAAAATACACAAAAGTTAGAAAAAATATAAAATGATCCTTTTTGAACTCTGCAATACGGCTAAAAATGAAGAATTCATACACATTTTCAACTAGCTAAAGGGTAAATGTTTTTAATATGAGCTATTCTATTGTAAAAACACATAAAAGTTTGAAAAAATACAAAATATTCATGTATTACATCTGCAATATAGGTAAAAATGAAGAATTCATACACATTTTCAACTAGCTAAGGGTGTGTGTTTTAAATATGAGCCATTCTCTTGCAAAAACACACAAAAGTTACAAAAAATTAATAATTTTAATTTAGTAAATATGAAAAACGGCTTATATTGTAGTTAACATACTCATTTTCAACTAGCTTCGGGAAAGTGTTGTATATATGAGCCATTCTGTTGCGAAAACACACAAAGGTTAGAAAAAATACAAATATTCCTTTAATACCGCTGCAATACTGCAAAAAAAGAAGAAATCATACACATATACAACTAGCTAAGGGTAAGTGTTTTAAATATGAGCCATACTGTTGCGAAAACACAACAAAGTTAGAAAAAATACCCACTCTTCCATTATTAACTCTGCTAAACGGCTAAAAATGACGACTTCATACACATTTTCAACTAGCTAAGGGTAAGTATTTTAAATATGAGCCATTCTGTTGCGAAATCACACAACTGTTAGAAAAATTACAAACTAATTCTTTATTACCTCTCCAAAACGGCTTAAAATGAAGAATTCATACACATTTTCAACTAGCTAAGGGTAAATGTTTTAAATATGAGCCATTCTGTTGCGAAAACACACAAAAGTTAGAAAAAATGCAAAATATTCCTTTATTACCTCTGCAATACGGCTAAAAATGAAGAATTCATACACATTTTCAACTAGCTAAGTGTAAATGTTTTAAATATGAGCCATTCTATTGCGAAAACTCACAAAAGTTAGAAAAAATGCAAAATAATCCTTTATTACCTCTTCAAGACGGGTAAAAATGAAGAATTCATACCTATTTTCAACTAGCTAAGGGTAAGTGTTTTAAATATGAGCCATTCTGTTGCCAAAACATGCAAAAGTTAGAAAAAATACAAAATATTCCTTTATTACCTCTGCAAAATGGCTAAAAATTAAGAATTCATACACATTTTCAACTAGCTAAGGGTAAGTGTTTTAAATATGAGCCATTCTGTTGCGAAAACACACAAAAGTTATAAAAAATGAAAAATGATCATTTATTACCTCTTAAATACTGCTAAAAATTAATAATTAATACAAAAATTAAACTAGATAAGGTTAAGTTTTATAAATATTATAAATAAAATTGAGAAAAACAAAAAAATTTAGAAAAAATAAAAAATATTCATTTATTACCTCTACCAAACGGCTAAAAATGAAGAATTCATACACATTTTCAACTAACTAAGGGTAAGTGTTTTAAATATGAGCCATTCTGTTGCGAAAACACACGAAAGTTAGAAAAAATACAAAATATTCCTTTATTACCTCTACAATACGGCTAAAAATTAATAATTCATACACAGGGTCCACGGCCGAAGGGAAATTGAAATAACTCAGATATCGTATTGAAATAAAACACACAAAAGAGAGTAAATATCCACCAGAGTCCTTTATTACCTCTGCAAAACGGGTAAAATTTAAGAATTAATACACATTTTCAACTATTTAAGGGTAAGTGTGTTAATTAAGATTCATTCTGTTACGAAAACACACAAAAGTTAGAAAAATTACAAAATATTCCTTTATTACCTCTGCAATACGACTAAAAATGAAGAATTCATACACATAGTCAACTTGCTAAGTGTAAGTGTTTTAAATATGAGCGATTCTGTTGCGAAAACACACAAAAGTTAGAAAAAATACAAAATATTCCTTTATTACCTCTGCAATACGGGTAAAAATGAAGAATTCATACGCATTTTCAACGAGAAAAGCGTAAGTGAATTAACAATTATCAAATCATTTTAGAAAACACACAAAAGTTAGAAAAAATACAAAATATTCCTTTATTACCTCTTCAAAACGGCTAAAAATGAAGAATTCATACACATTATCAACGAGCTAAGGGTAAGTGTTTTAAATAAGAGCCATTCTGCTGCGAAAACACGCAAAAGTTGGAAAAAATACAGAATAGTCCTGTATTAACTCTGCAAAACGGCTTAAAATGAAGAATTCATATACACTTTTTCAACTAGCTAAGAGTAAGTGTTTTAAATATGAGCCATTCTGTTGCGAAAACCCACAAACGTTAGAAAAAATACAGAATATTAATTTATTACCTCTGCAAAAAGTCTAAAAATGAAGAATTCATACACATTTCAACTAGCTAAGGGTAAGTGTTTTAAATATGAGACATTCTGTTGCGAAAACACATAAAAGTTAGAAAAAACACAAAATATTCCTATATTACCTCTGCACTAAGGATAAAAATGAAGAATTCATACACATTTTAAACTATAATCGTCTTTGTTTATTAAATATTAGACATTATATTGCGAAAACACGCAAAAGTTTGAAAAAATACAAAATATTCCTTTATTACCTCTGCATAATGGGTAAAAATTAAGAATTCATACAGATCTTCAACTAGCTAAAGGTTAAATGTTTTAAATATGAACCATTCTATTGCGAAAACACACAAAAGTTAGAAAAAATACAAAATATTCCTTTATTACCTCTGCAAAACGGCTAAAAATGAAGAATTCATACACATTTTCAACTAGCTAAGGGTAAGTGTTTTAAATATGAGCCATTATGTTGCGAAAACACACATAAGTTAGAAAAAATACAAAATATTCCGTTATTACCTCTGCAATACGGCTAAAAATGAAGAATTCATACACATTTTCAACTAGCTAAGGGTAAGTGTTTTAAATATGAGCCATTCTATTGCGAAAACACACAAAAGTTAGAAAAAATACAAAATATTCCTTTATTACCTCTGCAAAACGGCTAAAAATGAATAATTCATACAATTTTGAACTAGCTAAGGGTAAGTGTTTTAAATATGAGCCATTCTGTTGCGAAAACACACAAAAGTTAGAAAAAATACAACCTGACCCCCATAATTGAAGGATATGAATTAGAACCATGGGAAAGTAATTTCATCGTATTTTGCATGTCCCACAAGAGGACACTTTTCGAGTAAAAGTAAAGAGCTACCAGACTAAACCATAGATATGATGAAATAATAACGAATAATTGTTCAAACTTAAATTTTCTGTATTACGGGAATGGTTTATTTTCGAACCATTATATCTACCAAAGGTACAATACCTGAGTTAAACTAAGAGGTTTCAATTTCAGGAAAAAATTCATCATATTTTGCTTATTTTCGTTGGAAAACACACTGAAAAGACATATTATTGAACTCACATCAAACATTGCCGGACTTGCATTTGAAGAACATTCCATTATTTTCTATCTTGTCCTATATTTCATCATTTACTGACTTTTAAAGTTTTTCAAAACTCTTATATATACATACCTAGATGATATGTGTTTATAAAATTGTGAAATCTGTTGATTAAGAACAATAGTTACCTTTCAATACATCAATCAGCTATCGCTCATAGTGGCAATATTTACTTATATAGACTGGTTTCGAATCAATACTTCTTACATTTCATAGACTAATTGTGTCAAACAAAACATCTTCAATGCAGATTAATTAATTGTTACGTTCGATTTTGTTTTGAACATAGGAGAGCATCAATGGGAAGTGAGAATTTCTGTAAAACTATCAAAGATTGATTAGGTGTATGGTTAGGCTTGGTTAGATTATGTTAGGTTAGGTTAATTTAGGGTAGACTAGCTTAGCCTACGTACGAGAAAGAAAAGTTCTTAGGTGTGGAGCTCCCCCACCGCCACGGTCATAGAGGATGAACGGTCTATACTTACCTTTTTAGAAGTGATTAATTAGAAGTATGTTTACAGAAAATTTATGTTTGAGCAATTATTCAACTTTATTTCTGCTCTCTTTGATTTAATGTCGTAGCTCTTTACTTTTCATCTAAAAACATATTTATTGGAAAGTTATTTGTCATTTTTTCATCAAATAAATTAAATATCATACATGCTTCTATCAATTTAATTAAATATCGCTCCTTATTTACAAAATAATAAAAAAAAAACCCACAACTGGCTAATTGATGAATTTTAGACATACAAATTACAGATAAAATGAAAAATAATAAGTAATCCCTGTTTATTACATTTATAGAACACCCCTCAGTATATTAATGAAGACTATACCTTTCCACATAGCTTTTGAACAGAGTGTTCTCGACCTTTTTTAGGATGTACGGACCGAGTGGGAGTTCACAGAAAATGAGGAGCTTCTTTTGTGTAAATCTGAGATTGTTAGTCCAGATAATGACGACGACGTGGTAGAAGTTCATTATAAATCATCTGGACTATCGTATACATCAGATGATTTGGTGAGGAGGGGGCCCTCAGGGAGTGTCGAAGATGATGATCGTATATATGTTAATATGCCCACTCTGAGTAATATCGAAACATACAATGATGATGATGATAGCATTCAACTACATACAATACCGTCACCTCAAATTGAATAAATTACCATTTTGGACGAGATAGTGGAGGACGATGAGGTCATATATTTAAAAAGTATTATATATTGATTTAACAGTTGAATAGAAATATATAGAGGAATGATTTTTTTTATAACATTGATAAAAAACTTGGCTGTGGACTGATAGTAGGCCTACTCTTTGGAGTGATTTAATGAAACTGAACTATTCATGTACAAAAGTCTCTGCTGGTATCCTTATTCTATACATATCTAGTATGAGAAAATAAAAATAGCAGAAACAAATTTATTGTATGATTATGGTATACAACTTTTTAAGCATATCAAAAATGGGATTATCGTAAAATGCCATATGAGAACACTTCCACCATGGTTTCGGTTGTTTAAAGTCCTTTTAGTAGAACAATCTTTTATGGTGTCTCTTAAAGGGCCACTTTTTCTCTTCTCTTGGAGCATGATCATCATAATAATCTGAGTTATATCTTGCACAATACACATTTTTCCGTGAGTTTTCATTGATTTCTTTTAAGCTATAGAGAAAGCCCTCTTATACCAGTCTCTTCTATAGATCTTCATTCTCTAACCTATCAATCTTTCTTTTATCTGAGATGACTTGCAATCGATATAAATTTCTCTTAAAGTCGTAAACAACTTTTCTTCTTGTTTCCTCCAGATTATGACCATGTGTCACTGTTTCTAAGCTAGCCAAGCATTCAGTAGGTTCGTGTGAATACTCAAAATCATGAACATGTCTCTTACAAATAGAAATGTTGCAATAAAAGTATAGTTCTAGCTCAACTTGTTCACTCATGTTATTATACTGCTAACTAAAAACTTAGTGAATTCCATTCACAGACTAATAAAACTATAGCAAAAATCCTTACCTTATATTCCCTCCGCCGCTAATATGTAAACAAGCCCTTTGATTGGTTGAGAAGGAAACACGTGATCTAACTGTTTCCGGGAAACTCATAACATTTGGCTCGAGCAACAACAACAACAAATACTATTTCTGGATCATAACATTCACGATCGATTACGCAATCAAGTTCTCGGGAATTCATTTCCCCCTCGAGTCCTAGATCAATAACATTGTTCCCGTTAGAATTCAATGCGCATGTGCAACCTTCGTTCCGGAGTTATTACACATAGAAACATCAAATAAATCGACCTTGGAAAAAGAGGTCATTGACCGATTACGCAATCATTCTCCCTAGGGTTTCCATGCCCATATATGGAGCCCCGTCAGTATTAAAAATGCTGACATGACCACGTGGTCATGTCACGATCAATAGGGGCCATTCTACTCAGGATGCCTTGATTTTGCTATCAAGTGCAGCACTTGGAAGGGTGAGGCAGTTGTTGCCTGTATATTTAGAAACATATTTGTATGTAATCCATTAAAAAAAAAAAAAAAACTCCCCCTCCAAATCCTTAGAGGTAATTTTATTGATTATTAAAAAAAGTTTGAAACCCCCCTCTTCTTTTCTAAATTTTAATGGATTGGAATCTTTTTTTGCTTTTGCAGTATAAATAGGCATGCATTAACAAAAATCGAGTTGATTCGAGTACAATTTGGCCTTTTTTTTTCTCGAGCAATTTTGAATGACCCTTTCTTCTCATGCAAGTAAAATAAAAATAAACCATTAAATTGATCTTCATTCACCTTTTTTAAACAAAAATCCCCGAAAATGTGGAGGAATGAAATAAATCGGGTCCATATTATGCACAGGGTGCATAATGTGCACCCTATTTGCTCAGTTTCTGCCAAGCTGTGCCTGAGGTTATTTTCAATTTATCATTGATGTAATTTACGATACTTTGAAGAAAAATACAAGTAAAATTGCGTTCTTATTTATCAAAATCTAGATAAACAACACAACGAGATATTCGTTTTGGACTTAATTTAAAACTTATTTACTATCCAGATATAAGACACGTCATATTAGATACTTATACAGCGAAGGAAACATAATAAATTTGGGGACATGATTAACTTGGGAGTTACTCTTTTCATTTTCCTGCTTTCCTAACAAATTCGGGATTTCTCGAGAGCTTGGGTCAGGAATCCCTCTTCTGACATGCATAAGATCAAAAATAGTTTTCAGATTAAGTCTATTGCAAAGTGGAGTAATTATTATTTTAACTCAGAAAACTGACCCTCTTCTCCAGCACTGGAAAGGGGTAGACACGTCAATGTCAGCATTAAATTCGGCAAAATTTGCAAGGAAGGATTGTCAGCTCCACCTTTTAAATTGGCAACACACTTCCAAACATTAACTATAGACTTATTAACATCTAAATCTGTCTCATTTGTTATAAAAGGAGGATGTCTCCAATCTGTCTTTAGCGTCTCAGGATCGACATGAGGGAAGTATTCTTTAACATCTTAAACGGAGGAACATTGACTTTACTTGCTCGGACTTTGCGAAGCTTGGAAAGACTTAACTAGATCCAATAGCGGGTATGCTAGGTTGATTCGCCTTTGTATTTCGGTCTAGAGCTTGATTAACTAAAAAAAAACTTCTTCCACAAAACAAGTTTTTTCAAATAAAAGTGAAGAGCTCCATTTAGCCAAAAATGAGCAGAAATAATGTCAAATAATCTGCCAAGCGTAAGACTACCACAAACAACAATCAATAAATAAATGAAACTCAAAACGAACAGAAATTACAATAAAAAGCCGAGTCAAACTCAAAATTAGCAGAAATTAACATGATTAGGGCTGATAACCCCCATGCCTTCTCAAGACCAGAACATAATTTGTACTTTACTGAAAACAAAATACATTTTGAATGTTTTCACTTTTTTTTAAATTCAGAAATAAAAAAAATTATCAAAACGTTAAGGAATCGATATCAGTATATGTCAATTAAACTGACAATCCAAGTTTATTTGTTTTCTTTTTTCAGTAAAGCACAAATAATGTTCTGGTCTTGAGAAGGCAAGGGGGTTATCTGCCCTACTCGTGTTAATTTCTGCTAATTTTGAGTTTAACTCGCCTATTTATTGTAATTTTGTTCGTTTTGTGTTTCATTAGTAATCATATTTACTCTAATACTGCTAGTGAAGTATAGTACTCAAAGTGTGAAGTATACTTTATATAGCTTGCTGGTGTTACTTTATGGATAAAGGTGTACACTCCAATGGTATTGGTAATATATAAATAATGCATACCCAACTGCATGCTTGATATCTCATTGATCACTATACTACAACTACAAAAATCACCATTTGATTTTCTGGGAGAACACATTGCTACATTGTAGTGTGGCTGTTTTTGGCTACTAATCTTCCATGTTCCAGCTTTCCCATTACCTGCTTCAACTGTATGTACACCTTGGTAGCTACCAGCCGCTTTAAGATTCTTTCTGTTGAAGAATAAACAGTTTTGAGAGAATTTGGCTATTTGTGCAAGATTTGGACAAATATTCACTTTTATTTGAAGAGTTGTGGAGTAAGTCGAAACTTGTCCACAGGGACGAAGAATAACAACGACTTATAAGTAAATTTTCACATAGTGACATTGAAACTCAATGTGCTTTTAGTTTGAACAAATTTTAAGAAGCAGCAGCGTGAGAAGAGATACATCTCTTCGTGCAGTAAAAAAGAGATAGATACATCTCTTGAGAAGAGATTGAATAAATAAAAAAAATTTTTTTTTTAACTGAAAGTAAGGAGCGACATTAAAACTTAAAACGAACATAAATTATTCTGTATCTGAAAAGGGCTGTCCCCTCCTTAACGCCCCGCTCTTTATGCTAAAGTTTGACTCTTTCTCACAACTCTGCTTTATAAAACAATAGAAAAAAATTTAGCGTAAAGAGCGGGACGTTGAGGACGGGACAGCCCCTTTCATATACGGAATAATTTCTGTTCGTTTTAAGTTTTAATGTCGTTCCTTACTTTCAGTTAAAAAAAACTTATTTTTTATTTAATTTCTGAAAATTTTGGAATTAATGCAGGTTTTAGATTTGGCTCACCATACATGAATAATTAAAACGAAATTCTCATATTAATTTTACTTTTTTAATTAATAATAACTGTATAAAATACCCTAAGCTTAATTCTTGTTCCAGTTGCTTAAGAATGACTTCTGAATCACAAAGGCGGTTTAATTAGAATAATAATCTCTTTTACAAGTTACAAAAAAAACTTTAGCGCAAGAGCGAGCTATTAAGGGGAGGCAACCCACCTCATATACGTAACATTTTCAGTTCATTTTAAGTTTTAATGTTGCTCCTTACTTTCAGTTGATAAAACTTGTTTTTTTTTTAATTACTGATTGTTTTTTAAATAATGTACGGAAATCCAGTTCCCCTCCATGGAAAATTCCCTTCCCCCCCCCCCCCGAAAAATTATCTCTATGGAAAGATTCTACCACGTAACTTAAATTAACGATATTTGTGGAACTAACTTTGTAAGGCATAGTAACAAAACGCCTAAAGAGGTTGAAACTA
The DNA here is from genome assembly GCF_049724085.1 of Artemia sp. Qi Xiang Cuo. Lineage (NCBI taxonomy): Eukaryota > Metazoa > Arthropoda > Branchiopoda > Anostraca > Artemiidae > Artemia > Artemia sp. Qi Xiang Cuo. The sequence continues at coordinate 67,283,640 of NC_142802.1, read as the reverse complement.
TTTTTATGAAAATAAAAGTCACAAGTTGAGCAATTCTCAAATCAAGGAGGCACACTTGTGCCTCTTTAAAGAGGCGACCCACCACAATGTTAAGCGATTTCCGGTCCTAGCGGTTGCAGAGAGACGGCGGTGATCGCATTTTGTAGCCTAAGCTCAAACTAAGAAACATGCAAAATTTCACCCCCTCCGACTTTATCTTCATGGGGGAAAGTGGGCCGGAAGTTTCGACCCTCCCACCACAGACCCCCTTTAACGTTGTCCGATCGGGCTGAAATTTAGAGAATAGGCTTTCCTAGGGCCTGGGAGCTTATCCTTAAAATTTCACCTCAATCCGATCACTCCTTCCCTGTTTTTCAAAAACCAAATATAGCCACTTAATGTTCATCAAGTTATTTCTTTTATCAGCCACGCCTACAGGCCACAGTTGGCAACGGATCTGAGTGAATGAGAACTCATTTGAACAGGAATTCGACCTGTTAGGGCCTTTTGATATTTTCAGACCGAAAACATTATCCCTCGAATTTACATTTACGAAAAACCTCGTTTTCCTATAAGAGCCCATGTTAATTTTTGAAATTCCTAAAAGCATAGTATTTCATTACTAAATTAGATCAAAATAGTCCTCTTAACCTGACAAGACCAACTGCAGGCTTCCAAAAATTCCAGCTCTTTCCCAGAAGTTTTTCTTTTGTCGAAAAACGAAAATCTTACTTTGTATTTGCTTGCGTCGAAAATAGATTGCAGAGACTAAAAATAATTTAACAAGAGTCTCTGATAGTACACTGGGTACTATTCCTGTCTGTCATGCGGAAGACCCAGGTTCGATTCCCCGTCAGAGTAATTTTTTGTATATTGAATTTAAAGTAGTATCTCTTAAATTTAAAGTTTAAAAAAAACTCAGTTTCTTTTTTAAATCCAATCTATTAAATCCTTCGGCTCAATAGGCGTCTCCAGAAGAATATCACAGTCGGCCTTCAGCTTACAGGTAAGTCTCCACTGCTTTGATAACATGCCGTATACCCGCATTCTCGAAGAAAAGTTGAAAAAAGAAACTCTTACTGTGCATTGGATTTGAGTATTCAGGAATTAAAAGCCTTAACACAAGAATCTTCAAAAGCGGGGGGTTTGGGGGCGGCAGCCCCCCAACTTTAACTCCTGGCACGATCAGCTAACAGTTAGTCAAGCAATAATAAGTAATAAATTGTACAAAAACGTGCAGAAACTATTTGACATAAACTACGTTTTCGAAAGAGTTAAAGAGGCTGAGTCACAAGTTCGAACAATAAAACGTACAGGGATTAGGAGGTACAGTTGGGGGGCTGCCGCCCCCCAAACCCCCCGCTTTTGCAGCCTCTTTTGTTAAGATTTTTATTTTTGGGGTCTGCCGCCCCCTCAACCCCCCCTTTTTCCCCTGAAAAGAAATGCTTTGCAACACGAACGGAGTCTGCGTGAACTTTTTACCGTAAGAACATCCTATTGCATCTCTTTGATTAGAAACAGTACTGAGCCTGTTTGCTGGATTTTTTACAGGAGATTTTCCCTAACCGATAACAAGCTATAATGTGATGAACTTGGTACGACCAACTGATTGCAGGCTACAGGACTTAAGAAACCTTAACAAAAGAGGCTGCAAAAGCGTTGCGGTTGCTCGTAACGGTGGAGACAATTTCCCTAAAGTAAATTTTGATTGTTTAGAGGGAAAGTATCCGGTGTCCTTAAAAGAAATAACTATATTTGAAAAAGCAAATGAAAATCTTGGGTTGGGGATGGTTGTTCTCCAGTATGACACAGAATTTGTAAATGGGGGAAAGAAACCGAATAAAAAAGGGGTTTTATATTCAGTTAGGACACCGTTGGTAGATAATATTAAAAATTGGGTTTGGGTTGTCTATGAGCCTCCCAAAGATGTTAATTCCTATGGTCATTTTTCCCCGTTACGGCAATAAGTCGACTCTTATCCCAAGGTGTTCAGAAAGGTGAACGTCACTATTGCCCCATGTGCGTTTCCCCATTTAGATCTGAACGAACATTCTCAGATCACATGAGATATTGTAAAATTCATGGCAATCAAAGAATAGAAATTCCGGCAGAGGGCAAAGATACTTCATAATTTAAAAACTTTCAAAAGTCCCTGCTACAGGCTGATAAGCTATCTTTAGACTGTGAATTAAGACTGGTGGAGGTATTGGACCCGTCAAGGCCAATAATAGCTAAGGAACACAAACTAGTTGCTTGTTCCATTGCGCACTCACGTCACAATTCCAACAATAAAATGCAATTGGAAGAGTTTTTTTGGCTATTGAAAAGGAAGGTATCAAGGAGAATCTGTTAATGTTTTTACAGAAAAAAACAAACGGTGCAATCTTGCGATATTATCACACCAACTGTCAAATGTCTTTATCCAGTAAAGAGGATCTAACGCTATAAAAGGGGGCAGTGTGTTGGGTATTTATGAGTGTTATTTCTCCAAAAAGACACATTCCTGAGCTACTATGACTTTATTGATCCCGATTTAATGGGAAAAACTTGATTTCCGGACTGAGCTCAAAATTCATTCAATTTAGAAATTAACCAGCAAGTCCTTTTTCCGGTTTTTATACATAATTCTAACTACGATAGGAAGTATGTGCTACCAGTAATGGCACATCTTCAAAGAAATGGAACAGTGGATGATGCATGCGTGATAGATTGCTTTTCCTAAAAAGAAGACCAAAAAAGGTCTGCTTAAGTTTAACACCAATAAACACAGCATCCATTTTGGTAGTGATGATTCCCACCTCCAGTATACCACTCTTGACCGAAAAAGTGTTGTCTGATACTTAACTTCAATCCTGCAATGAAGAAAGAGACTTGGTTGCACCCTCGACGAGCAGTTGAAGTCTGAAGGGAAATTGCTACGAGCCGTGTTAAAAACTTACTGAAGTCTTGGCCTGCTGAAACACACAATCACCAACTGCTTCTGTATGATGTTTTTGAGGCTTTAAAAGGTTTTCATTAGGCTTTATTTTTAAACGCTGGTGCATGTCTGACCTCTTCCTCTTACGAACATAACAATAGATGAATTGAAGGAGGTCAAAGGTATGCCACCCACCAAATGCATCACAGGTTTACAAAATGTACCCAACAATAAAAGGCTGAATCACCTAAACCTCCCAATACTTATCTTCAGATATTACCATACTGAGAAGTGTTGGAAGTATTACCATGCTTACGCCCTCTAAAGAAGATCCGGTTTCCCTGACACCCCTCCTTATACCCTTCTCCCATCCCACTCGGGGACGACCTGCTTTTCATATGGCCGAAAAGTACAATCTTCGACAATGGGTAATCAGAACCTTACACAACCTGGATTTCAATTTATAATTAAAGGCCTCAATATGCAGCTATGGAATTTTTGATTATATTAAAAGTTTTAAATTAAGTTCAAAACGAATATTTCTTTGAGTTGTTTATCTAGATTATGCAAAATAAAAATGCAATTTTTACTTAGTCTTTTTCTTCAAAGTATCGTAAATTACATTAATGACAAATTGAAAACAAGCTAAGGCACAACTTGGCAGAGTTTGAGTAAATAGGGTGCATATTTTGCAACCTATGCATAATGTGTATGCTACCTGATTTGTTTCTTTCCTCCACATTCTCGGAGACTTCAGTTTAAAAAAGAGGAATGAAGATCAGATTTAAGGATTAGTTATATTTACTTACGTGAGAAGAAACTGTCATTCAAAATTGCTCGAGAAAAAAAAAGCCAAATTGCACCCAAATCAACTCGATTGTCAAACAGTTCGTGGTAACTGTAAGGTACCAGTAAGGAGTGACCCGGCTCAATAGTAACCGAAACTCTAAAAAAAGGAATTTTGATACATATAGATATATCAAAAGAATCGCCTTTTTATGCTTATTTTAAGTAAATAAGTTTCATCAAGTTTAGCCCTACCAATCAAAAGGTACGGTCCTGAGAAAATTTGCCTTATTTTAAACAAAAAGGTTGAAACACCCCCTAAAAGTCATAGAATCTTAATGAAAATCACACCATCAGATTCAGCGTATCAGAGAACCCAACTGTAGAGGTTTCAAGCTCCTATATGCACAAATATGGAATTTTGTATTTTTTTTTGCCAGAAGAAAGATCATGGATAAGTGTTTATTTGTTTTTCCGTTTTTTTTTCCAGGGGTGATCCTATCGACCCAGTAGTCCTAGAATTTTGTGAGAGGGCTCATTAGTAGTATCCATCTTTTGAATTCTATAGAAGCTATAGCAATTTGAAATATCATATGGAATTCTATGGAAGCTCTACACCTTTTCAAAGAGAGTCAGTACTCCCTTATCATAAGGAATTTGGGCGAAGCTATACACTTTGCGTACGCCCCCGTACCAAACAGGTTTTTCTTGTAGGTAATTCTATTCTACAGGGTCATTACATCTTTGCCAAGAGATTTGTTTTCTGGTAGGTATAATCTGGTTTGGTAGGTACAATCTGGTGAGGTGGGTATAATCACATTACCTATTCAAAGGTAGCGGATAATTTAAACTGTATCAAGTATTTTATTCCAGTTTTTCTAAAAAAAAGTATTGTCTATAACTTAATTTAAGTTGGTTAAACTTCCGATGGTTAAGAAAGCGTAACAGGTAATTAAAGTATGAGGAATGGAATGCTATAATTAGAATGATTTTAAGTTGAAAAATTGTGACGTAAAAATAACTCAGTTATTTGCTTGCGTGTATAGGAATTCCCATGTTATTTGCTTGCTTGTATTTTGTGTTAAAATAAGTAGTTTTTCTATCTTTTAAAAGAGCTTTAAGGGGTTTGAGACACTCAGTTGCCTAATTCCGTGTGGTTTTCCTTTACTTGGTGGTCATTAAAAACGAAATTTTTGTGTTAAATAAGTAGTTTTTGTATCTTTTAAAAGAGCTTTACAGGGATTGAGAGACTCAGTTGCCTAATTCCGTGTGATTTTTCTTTACGTTATGTTAATTAAAAACGAAATTTTTGTGTTAAATTATTAGTTTTGTAAACATTAATTGAGCTTTCCGCGGATTGAGAGACTCAGTTTCAATATACCGTGAGATTTTTCGTTACTTGGTGGTCATAAAAAACGAAAAATATGTTTTAGATAAGAAGTTATTCTATCTTTTAAAAGAACTATAAGGGGTTTGAGAGACTCAGTTGCCGGATTCCATGTGGTTTTTCTTTACTTGGTGGTCATTAAAAACGAAATTTTTGTGTTAAATAAGTAGTTTTTGTATCTTTTAAAATAGCTTTACCGGGATTGAGAGACTCAGTTGCCGGATTCCGTGTGGTTTTTCTTTACTTGGTTGTCATTAAATACGAAATTTTTTTTTTAAATAAGTAGTTTTTGTATATTTTAAAATAGCTTTACAGGGTTTGAGAGACTCAGTTGCCTAATTCCGTGTGGTTTTACTTTACTTGGTGATCATTAAAAACGAAATTTAAGTAACTTTTAACTTTGTCTTCATGCGTTCTTTTGTACCCTCGCAGAGGTTTTGATTTTTTAATTGTAAGTTGCCGGATTCCATG